>NC_044987.1:17826779-18177313 GCF_008728515.1 Papio anubis
CACCCTGCATTAGAGGGAGGGGAGCAGAGAGCAGGAGCTCTGGGACAGGGAGGGGAGTGAGAGGGGGATGCCAGGTAGTGGGTGAGTAGAGGACTCTTATCCGCAGTCTCAGAGCGCACAGAGATGGCTGAAGGTGCCAGTTTAAGTGATGCCTCCTGGTCATGCTGGGAGTAGCTTCTGTGCTCAGCCCCGTCTTCTGTCCCCCAGCTTTTGAGTGGGCACCTATGCTTTGGCAAATGGACTTTGGTTCAGAGATTTGGTGTCTTAGGTTGCCTCGAGCCTGCACTGGCTTTGGGAGAGGAGGTAGAGGCAGCTGTGTCCCCAGCAATGGATGACTGTGGCCAGCAGTTAAGGGAAGGGTCCAACTCTGAATCTCCACTGTGTGTGCGTGTGTGTGTGCGTGTGTGTGTGTGTGTGCATGCGTGCACGTGCCCAATCTCTGGCCCTCATCTCTGCTTCCCACACCCACCCCCCACCCACGTGCACACACCAGGTGTTGTCCTGAAACCTGAGACAGAGGGGTGAGCTACATCTTGTCAGTTGTGTAGATCTGCCAGTAGCTCTACAGTGGCTCCCTTTCAGAACCTGGAATCACAAAATAAGAATCTCAGAGTTGGAAGATACCTTAAAGGGCTTCTAGTTATTCCACCTTCCCCATACCAATTAGTGTGAAAGTATTTCCATCAGTTCACTAGCTCAACTGCTGTTCCCCTCTAGTACCATGGAAATGCAGTGTTTATTCGATTAATCCTAGAATCAAAGTTGGAAAGTGCCTTCGACAAGAGCTAATCCTCACACTCACCCCAGTGCCAGGATCCCCTGGCAAAACACATTTATGTGACGTGCCGTTCCACTCACATTTGAATACTTTCTTCTCTGTCTCCCCTCCTGGGACATATGGATTCCATTCCTGAGCAACTCTAACTTTTTTCCAGTTGTCTTTTCCTATGGCTTCACCATTTGTCTGAATTATCCAACTTGGGGCTTATAAAAAAAAAAGACGAACTCTTTTCTATCTGACACAATTTTAGATGCGTTGGGGTAAATTTTTCTCCCTGTGCTCTACCTGTTTCCCTTCCTGGGGCCACAGCATTAAGCTAATAGGAGGAGAGCCTTGCATTAAAACTTATACAGGAAAGGAAGCAGACAATCTTTTAAATAATAAGATAGTAGGAAATTTATCTTCATACACACAGTTTTATTTTTGAAATTATTATATTCTTATTTGTATAAATGTATGGAATACAGGGGCAATTTTGTTCCATGCACAGCTTGTGTCCTGGTGAATTCAGGGCTTTTAGTGTATCCATCACCTGAATAATGTACATAACGCTAATTAAGTAATTTCTCATCATTCACCCCCCCCACCCTTCCAAGTCTCCATTGTCTGTCATTCCATGCTCTTATGTCCATGTCTACACGTTATTATTAATATTATTATTATTATTGAGACGGAGTCTCGCTGTGTCACCTAGGCTGGAGTGCAGTGGCGTGATCTCGGCTTACTGCAAGCTCCGCCTCCCGGGTTCACACCATTCTCCTGCCTCAGCCTTTCAAGTAGCCAAGTAGCTGGAACTACAGGTGCCCGCCACCACGCCTGGCTAAGTTTTTGTATTTTTAGTAGAGATGGGGTTTCACTGTGTTAGCCAGGATGGTCTCTTTCTCCTGACATCGTGATCTGCCCATCTCGGCCTCCCAAAGTGCTGGGATTACAAGCGTGAGCCGCCGCACCCGGCCTACATTATTATTATTTTTGAGACGGAGTCCCACTTAGTCACCCAGGCTGGAGTGCAATGGTGCAATCTCGGCTCACTGCACCCTCTGCCTCCTGGGTTCAAACAATTCTCTTGCCTCAGCCTCCCGAGTAGCTGGGATTACAGGCAAACACCACCATGCCCACGTAATTTTTTTTCTTCTTTGTACTTTTAGTAGAGACAGGGTTTTGCCTTGTTGGCCAATCTGGTCTTGAACTCCTGACCTCAGGTGATCCACCCGCCTCAGCCTCCCAAAGTGCTGGGATTACAGGCGTGAGCCACCGTGCCCAGTGTGTACACATTATTTAGCCCCCACTTACAAGAGAGGACATGCAATATATGTCTTTCTGTGTCTGATTTTGTTTCACTTAAGATAATGGCTTCCAGTTCCATCCATGTTGCTGCAAAAGACCATGATTTCATTCTTTTTTTTATGACCAAGTAGTATTCCATTGTGTATATATACTACAGTTTCTTTATCCAATCATCCATTGATGGCCACTTAGATTGAGGTTGATTCTCTATTTTTGCTATTGTGAACAGTGCTGTGATAGACATATGAGCACACACAGAAGATTTAATGGCGTTCATGGATACTTCTCCTGGAGGGCCTCGTCCCTCTCCTCTACCCTCACTTCAACAGCAGAACCAAGCGTGACAACCTGTGCCAGAGGCTGACACCAGAGGGAGAGGCAGGAGGAGAAAAGGATGCAGGACCCTAGGAGAGCCATAATGTTGCCATTAGAAGAAAGCTGTTGGGCCCATTTGACTTTTTTTTCCCCCCCCCCGTTTCTTCAACCATCCTTTTTAATGCATGATTTTGAGTCTGACACTGACTTCTCTGAACTCATTCCAGTTGGAGTGAGCTGGGCCATAATGTTCAAAGTGTGCTGATCACAGTACAATCGGTATCACTTCCCTCAGTGTAGACATTATGCGTGTGTGTGTATATATGTATAGTGTAACCTCAAACTCCTGGGCTCAAGGGATCCTTCTTGCCTCAGCCTCCTGAGTAGCTGAGACCATAGGTGTGCACCACCATGCCTGGCTAAATTTTAAATATTTTGTAGAGATGGGGTATCGGTATGTTGCCCAGGCTGGTCTCAAGTGATCCTCTTGCCTCAGACTCCCAAAATGTTGGGATTACAGGCATGAGCCACCACACTCAGCTAGATATTCTATTTTATTTTATTAATTAATTTTTTTAGTGGGTTAAGGAGTGGAAAGTTTAATAGAAGAAAGCAGAGAGGAGAGCAGCTCCTTGCAAAAGAGAGAGAGATGTCTGAAAAAAGCCTAGATATCCTATTTTAATCAGTGTATTTAAGATTGGATTAGCTTTTTTTTTTTTTTTTTTTTGAGATGGAGTCTCATTCTTTTTGCCCAGGCTGGAGTGCAGTGGCATAATCTCAGCTCACTGCAACCTCTGCCTCCCAGGTTCAAGCCATTCTTTTGGCTCAGCCTCCCGAGTAGCTGGGATTACAGGCACCCACCACCACGCCTGGCTAATTTTTGTATTTTTTAGTAGAGATGGGGTTTCACCATGTTGGCCAGACTGGTCTCAAACTTCTGACCTCAGGTGATCCACCTGCCTGCCTCGGCCTCCCAGAGTGCTGGGATTACAGGTGTGAGCCACCATGCCCGGCCTAGATTAGCTTTCATATGACCACATCACACCATGGATTCCCACTGCACTATTTTCAGAAGCTCCTGTGTCTCCTTTACACTTATTGTGAGAAAGGAGATGGAGCCATGTTGCACCCATGTCTTTATTTGTGCAGTTGGTGTTTTGGACTCAGTATAGTTACCGTTAGCCTCTAGAAATCCTACTTTCTTGTTCTTCTATGCTTTCTCAGCATGAAAGTGGTAGGATGCTAAGCCTTGTCCTAGTTTGTCTTGGTGCAGGAGAGGAGGAGGCCGGAATGGGGATTACTTGGGCCCAGTTACACTCCTGAGGCTCAGATGAGCCCGGCCAACATGGCCTCATGCTGGAGAGGACTTAGCTTCTGAGTCAATTTGAAAAGTCTTTTGATATGAATTAAAGAGAAAATGTGGGCTGGGGGCAGTGGCGCATGCCTGTAATCCTGGTGCTTTGGGAGGCTGAGGTGGGTAGACTGCTTGAGCCCGGGAGTTTGAGACCAGCCTGGGCAACATAGTGAGACCTTGTCTCTACAGTAAGTTAAAAGTTAGCTGGGCGTGGTGGCACCCACCTGTCGTCCCAGCTACGTGACAGGCTTGAGGTGGAAGGATCACTTGAGTCTGGGAGGTTGAGGCTGCAGTGAGCTGTGATTGAGCCACTGCAGCCAGGGTGATGGAGTGAGACTCTGTCTCAAAAAAAAAAAAAAGTTGTTGCAAAGACAAAGCTACTATTCAAGCACTCATCTGAGGTGCTAGGAGACCCCGAGGCTTTGTGGCAGGGGCCAGGAGGGCCCTGTCTGCCCAGTTATACTTAGGAACTCAGAATTCGAACTCTTGCTACTGCTCCCAGGGCAGGATCTGCTTACCAATTCAGCCATTTTCTGAGTTTTCATGGCACTTTGAGGACAGTATTTATCATACTGTTTTGTGCATTGGGAGTTCCTATGGCCAAAAACTGTTTCTTATTCATTTTCAAATCTCTAGCTCCTAACCCAAGGCATTACACCCCAGAACTAATAGCTATCATTTATTGAATACTAACTTAGGCACTAAAAACAGGTACTCTCCATATATTAATCTCACAATGACCCAACAAGGTTAATGCTAATATTTCCATTTTGTAGGTGAGGAAACTGAGGCTAAAGACCACAGCTCTACCAAAGCCTCTGCTCTTTCTTCAAATGAATGAGTGAGTCTGGGGCGATTGCTCTGAGTGAGAGTAGGCTAGAGTGGGTTCAGGGCATGCAGGAGCCCCCACACAGCTCATTCGTGGAGGTGTCTAATCATCTAATCAGCTATGCTAATTGATTGTCATGTTTGCAATATCAGATGCATGCTTAATTAGCACATGAACCCTCCTGTCAGATATTCCTGGAGGGGCTCTGCGAGCCAACCCAGGCCCAGCCGTAGGAGCCTGCTGCTTTCATGGAAACAGGGTGGGGAAGCATGATGATCCCAGTATTGACAGAGATCCTGAGAACAGGAACGTCCACTGCTTCGTAGTGTGGGAAGCAGATTCAGGATGAAGCCCTCTCTAGAGGATGTGTCCAGTATCCTCTGCCTCAAGGCCCTTGGTTCATCGACCTCTTCCCTACAGCCTTTGGATTTTGCACCACTCTTTGAGGCCTCTGTGCTTTTTTCTCCTGCTTCTGCCCTGGTCTTCCTCTCCCTAGCAAATCCTTACTCACCCTTAAGGGCCCAGCTCAAATGTCACTTCCTTTGTGGAGTTCTCCCTGGCTCCCTTGCTACCGGCAGAGGGGCAGGATCAAATGCTTCCTCTTCAGGCTTGCTCCTATAGTACTTGTACCTATCTGACTCTAATGTGAGTCTCTTCAAATTACAGTGTTTTTGATGTGTTTTTCTCCCCCTGCCAGACGTAGGGCTTATTCAAGGCAGAGACCACAGTCTTCAGCATCCGGCATAAAGCGCGGCCTGTACGAGACACTCAATACATTTAATTTGTTGAATTAAACTGAATGCTAGGTTGAGGTTTCATTGCAGGTGAGAACTGAGCAAGTGTAAACTTCCAGAACTCAGCAGCTATTTTATTAGTGATATGCAAAAATAGGTATGGCATCTTTGAAATCTTCCCAAGGATTCTGTGATCCTTATTTTTCCTTTTCACAATAATCCCCTCCTACATGGGGAAAGGGGGGATAAAATCCCAGTTTGGCCCCAGCCTGGGGAGAATCTTGGCATTAGGCTGGAGGGTCATGGTGGGAGGAGGCATGGGACTGAGGTCTAAAGGCCATCAACCAGACTGCAAGCTGCCTGAGTGCAGGGTGTGACTTCCGCTGTCTCCCACGCATCTGGCCACTGCTTCGCCTGGAGTGACTCAGGACTGGGGAATCAGGGGTGGGCAGCAGTGCAGAAAAACCCATCTGCGCCAGCCTGGGGCTCACTCTTCTCACTACCTCATGAGGCCATGTGGAGTGTGGACTGTTGCTGCTGTCCTGGTCCCCCAAATGCCACAACTGCTGACTTCTGATGTAAATAGTGTACATTTGTTTATTACTTTGCAGCGAATTTGCATTAACTTCTCTGAATGACAGACATATAGAAATTCCCTGATATGACCTCACTTCCACACCCCAAAAAACCACAGTGGTCCCTATACCTCTGTACTCAGGGACTCCCAACCCAGGTGGGCAGAGAAAAGGGGGTTTCTGAGGAGCCTTGGATCAACCAGGCACCAGCCTAGGAGGAAGGGATCCAGGAATCCCACTACCTTGGAGCCCACTGCTCTGGCTTCTCTTCCTTGTCTCTGGGGATTGTGCGGGGTGAGGGCATGGGGGTTTGTGAAATGTCTTACTGATTTTGCAATTCAGGCTAGGGAGTCATTTGGAGAAAATCGGATGAAGAGTAGGGTAAAGGGGAAAGAGGGGCTTTGTGACTTAGGTGGGCTTTACGGGACAGGAAGCCACACCCCGAGCCTTACAAGGCAAGCTGGAAGGGGCTGCCCAGCTGCAATGGGGATGAACCGATGCAGACTGCTCAGTGTAGCCACCTGCTGGACACATGGAGCCATAGCGTTCCGCTCCATGCTTCTTACCCTGCTGCTGCGCCTGCTCTTCTTTCTTCCTTCTTTCTCTTCCTTCCACCTAGTTCCACCCCCGCCCCCACACCTGCTTTCCCTCTTCCCTCAGGTGTGACTACCAAGATGCATCTGTCTTGGCCCAGCGCTGGGAACTCTGAATTTCCTCCTTTGGTGATGACTGAAAGGGAGCAGCCACCTCTGGTTGAGGCCAGAGAGAAGGCTTTTCATCTCCATGCTCAGTCTCTCCACCTTCTCGCTTGGCTTGCTGGGACCCTGCACTTAGCTGCGATCAGAGACCATTGAATTTATTGTCCAAACTGGGATACTTCTGAGAGTGAAGGGTATGTGTGCTTGCTATTAGTAATTATGCAGAGACAACAGGTGTAGACCAGAATTGTCCCAGGCCAGCGGGGACTCATGGTAAGCATAGTTCCCAGGGTCCCCCGGCCTCTTTGTCCCCGCATCAGGTGTGGAAGGCTAAGGCGGCCAGCAGAGGCTGCTGTGGCACTTGTTCTGTGCCTTACTATCTAAAAAGCTCCTTTTGCCATGCTGGGACTGTGGTGGGTGAAGTTGGTTGTCATACAGGGCTAAGGTCCCCCGAGTAGTGATTGTACCAGAGAATGAAGCTTTGCTCACCTGGGCCTGGTGCACAATGGGATAAGAAAGCTGCCTGCTTCCTCTAGTTTGGGTCGGGTACACAGCCCAAAGCCCCTGGGCCTAGCTTCTCAGAAACTCCCCATCATCCAGGATTGGACTGTGCCTTTCCTGAATTCTGACACTTCTTGTTCCTGCCCCTTCAGGCAAAGACTGGACAAGCAGTTTCCTAGCACTGCCAGCTCTGAGGCTGGTGCCTTTCTGGGGGGATTATTGGCCTTCCTGGATACATTGGCGAAAGGGCTCATGGGTCGGCCAGAGGATGCCCTTGCCAGAGGGGACCGAAGGAATGCCTGACAGTTTTTCTGCCTTTCAGGGGGGAATTCAGACCAGCCTTGGAGTCCTGTGAAGGAGAAGTGCTCCTGGAATCTTCTAGCCCTTCCTCTTCCCACCCAGTTCTAACTGGCAGAAAGACCTCATTTCCTCTTCCCCATGTGGGATCCCTTGACCCCTCTTGCAGTTGGGAGACCTTGATCCTTGCGGGAGGAAGGGGTTGCTGTACCAGGATGGGGTCCCTCACTCCCCTGGCCAGGGGAAGCATGACCTGCTGAGCTGGAGTCTGGCCCCCCGAGCTGTTGTGGCCTGACAACCTGTGGTTGCTTGCCCAGTACCAGCCCCTCGCTCCCATCTTCTCTCCCTGCTCACCGGAAGGGAGAGGCCAGTATCAGGCTTTCCAGGCTCCGTACTGGTGATCATACCATGGCAAAGGGCGGTGTCTCACACGTGCTGTGGGAGAGCTGCCCTGCCTAAGCAGAGAATTCTGGAGCAGCAGTGGGTATCCCAGGCAGCCACAGGGATTGCCATGGCAACATGCGAGGCAGCAGCAGCAGGAGACTGGATGGAGCAGGCCCTCTTCTAGGCTGGAGCTGAATTCCTGGGGTGGTCAGGAGAGGGCTGGAGGGCAAGAAAGAGATCCATAAACCCACAGGTGCCCCTGACCCAGGGCAGTGTGCCTTTGCTCATGGCCCCTTGTCAGCGGAAATCCCACACTCCCTGGTACATGTCTGTTAGGCGACCAGCCTAGGCAGAGGGCCTGTTGGTGTGTGGAGAGGGGGAAGGGGAATCAAACTGAATGGCAGAGATTTGTTTTCTCAGTACCTCTGAAGAATAGAAATGGGTTTTAGGCTGCGCCAGCCTGCGTTTCTACCTGGGGGACTCTGAGCCATCAAAGTTAACCTAGACTAGTAACTGGAGATCAATTACTGACCTGTAATATGCTTTCCAACTTCCCATTGTAAAAAGCAGCCTATTTGGAAAAAAAATAAATGGAAGATAAATGGAAGTGCTTTCCTTGGTCTCTGGTGCCACCGAGTCAGTGTGATTCCCTCCCTCCCCAGTTGCCTTTGCCCACTCCTCACTCATTACCTCTACTCAATTAGCCAAGGTTGGGTTAACCCCTCAAGAGCCAGGATTTGGGTGAGAGGGGACTGCTGTCACCTTCTATAGGCACGCCCTCCTCCCAGCACGGTTCTCGGGAGTGCAGAGCAGGCCAAGTCCAGAGCCTGCCAACCTCCTCCCCACCCTCTCTCTCACTGCCAAATCTGACTTTGATTAGCGTGTGGAGGGGGAGGAAAGCAGGAAAATAGAATATTAAAATCTTAATTCAATTTAAAACACTGTCATTCACAGGCATGCCAAACAGTGAGATGACTAATTATTATGCAAATGAGGCAGATAGAAAAGTGATTAATAATTGCACAAATTAAAAATTATTGTAAACATCCTGTGACGAGTGATAAGTCCGATGGAGAGGCGAGAGCGGTGGGCCGGGGAGGCCATGGCGGAGCTGGCTCCTGCATCCTTATTCTCTCATTAGAGGGATTTAATTAGCGCCTGATGATGGGGCTGCGTGCTGCCAGGGGTGGAGGAGTTGGTGGCCAGGGCCTGGGCAGTCTGTGCTGGATCCTTGGTTTCTCTCCGGTTCCTCCTCATTGCTCTGTGGCTGGGGCTGGAGCTGGCTGCGCAGGAGGAGGGGTGGGTTGGGGCTGGGGAAAGGCTGGCCACCATAGAGGAGCAGGTGCTGTGCAAAGCTTCTCTGCCCCCTTCCACTGGCCTTTTGCCCGCTGCTGCCTCTGTCATGCAAGTCCTCAGGTGTGGGTCAGGGATGACAGTGAGGAGGCCCCTGGGTGGGGAGCTGTGGGCACATCCTGATTCAGCTGGGCAGATTCTTTGGGGTTTAGTGAAGGGACACACGGGGCATGCCCCCGGTGCTGCCAGGTCCCAGGGAGGATGGACAGGTACATGATGCTGCCTGGGGCCTCACGGTTGCCTTGGGTCCAAGTTTCCCTGACTCTGCTGGGCACACAGAAACTAAATCACTGTCCTGAGCCAAGTGACTTGCCCTTACCCATGTTCAACCTGCATCCAAGCGCTTCGCAGCAGGGAATGCTTAGGAGCCACTTTGGCTTGGGTGGGCATGGCTGCTGCAAGGCAGGGGACAGAGGAGGCCGAGCTCCTCGGGCCCAGCAGCACCAGGTGCTTTCCAGGGCATGCAGTCCTCCTGGACTTCTCCCAACCAAATAGGGCAGCAGCTGACATATTCTTGACAAAGCATACTGGCCAGCCACAGTACAGCTTCCCCCTGCCAGTCCCCGAGCCCTGAACTCTGAGCAGGAGGGGATGGGACTGGGTCAAGGCCCAGGGAGAGGTGGCTGATGATGGGAGATCCATCTCCCTGCTCTACCCCCAGTCACCATGGACCTTAGGGAGATGGTATTCCTTGTCCAGAGAGGACCACAGAGTAAGCTGGGAGGTCAAGAGCCTGGTGAAGAGCTTTTGCTATTCAGAGGAGCAGTGGATGCTGGAAATTATGGCAGTTGGGAGGACTTCTGGATAAGGTGAAGGTGGGGATCTGACCTTTGAAAGATGTAGAGGACTCAGAAAAGAGGGTTGGAGGTGAGAAACAGAGAGAATAGGGTTATCCAAGCCTGTATCTTCTCCCTAAGAGCCCAGATTTTCCTAACAGGGCTAAGAAGCTGAGGTTTTCACAGGCCAAAGGCCCAGCCTGTGTGTCCCTGAATTTCTCTTCCTGAGACTGTGGTGCACAATTAATTTTTTTTTCCTGGTGAGGGTTTGGAGGTGAGAAAGGTTTATATTGTTTCAGGACTCACACAGTTATCCCAGGGTTAATAGCCTGCACACAGCCTTGTCACCACCGTCACTAGTGCCCTTCTTCCCACCCCCTCTCTGCCAGCCTCATGTCTTCACTCTGGTTCCTGGGTTTCTCTAGTCCCTTTCTGATTCCTGGAGGAGGAAAGTTCTTTCCTACTGGGACTGCGAGTCTGCCCCTCTGACTTCTGACTGACGCTTCCTGGACTCTGAAGGCTCTCCCTTCGCTGTGAACTGTTCAGCCATAGCTGCCAACCTTCAACAAACTGCCTTCTCCATCTCCTCTCTTGGCCCACTCCTGACTCCTGCCCTATACTACCCTGAGTCCCTCCCCGCTCCTGGCTTCTTATTCTGTTTTTCTTTTGTTTTGGTTCTTCTGGGGCTCTGCTGAGGCAGCAAACGGTGATGGGGTGTGGTACTGATTCTGTGTTTACCTTGGACAAGTTACACCACCTCTCTGTTTCCTCATTGTTATAACTGGGAAAATACTACAACCTCATGGAGTTTTTCACTTACCCTTTCCCATCTTCATCCGTTCATTTATTCAATCAAGACTTCACTTCTACGCATCCAGTGCTGGGGATGCAAAGCTGCAGACGGTCTAAGGAACGCGAGCCCTGTTGGGAAACGGATAAAGGAACAGCACGCGCAGAGGCCCGGAGGAGGGAGGAGAATAGAAGGGTGGAGATTGGCAAGGGATTTGGGGTGGCAGGAGGACAGGCTGCACTGGGCAGTGATGGAGATGGAGGCCTTTTGTTTCCTGGAATTTCAATACGATTTTGTGGGCTCTGAGCAGGTAAGAAAGGACTTTGTTGGGGGGCGGCAGGCAGGACTAACGCTGTGTTTTAGAAAGACCATTTTGGCAGCAGTGTGGAGATGGGCAAGGCTGGAGGTAGGGTCCCCACCCAGAGGCAGCTGCTGCTGTCTGCAGAAAGACGATGAACTGCGGCCATCAGGTGTGGCTCAAGAGTCCCAGGAAGAGGAGAGAGGTTTGTCACGAGTCAGAAAAGGCAGGATGCAGTGTCTGAGTGACTGTGAGGGTGACCGAGGAGTCGTCTCGGGTGACACCTGGGTTTCTGGCATGGAGCAGTGCTCTTCTTTGAGAAGAAGGATCCAGGGAAGAAGAAGCGTTGATGATGGTGTTGCTTTGGGAATCTTGGGAATGACCACTGTGGATTTAGTTGCCTGGGATGGAGCGGGAATTGAATATCTGCTATTGAATATTTGATATTGAACATGCTGAGTTTGGCGCTGCATCTGCCCTGCCTGTTTTATTTCTCACTCTGACCGTACCTAGATCTTGAAAGGGGGCTTGACCCTATCCTGAACCTTGGCCCTGACCTTCTGCCTTTCAACATTTTGGTTCCTGGGCACCTGCTTGCAGACTTTCTGAGATGAACTCCTCAGTTACTCAGCTGTGTCTACATTCATTCCCACAGGCTCCTGGTAGATTGGAAGAGGCCACCTTTGACCCTATGGCATTGGACTTGGGTTGTTGTTACCTCTGTTCTGTGCCATGGGGAAGAAGGCTCTTCTCTGCTGAGTCCTAACAGGGAGATACTGGCTGTAAATCCTTTCTAGATCCCTCCCAGGTGCCCATGCTCTGAGGCTACTCAGAAGGGGGTGTTGTTGCTGAGACCCCTGAGTCTCACTACTTCAGGCCTGCGTGGGCCCTTCTGACAACAGCCCTGCCTTCTATGTGCCCAGGCTGTCCCCTCACCTCGGGGGTGGAGATAAGGCCTGGGGTCTGAGTTTGAGGGGACTGATGCCTGGCAGGGCTCCTAGCAGTAAGGCGGAACTGCTTCCCTCCTCAGAGCGATTTTCCAAACCAGCTTCCCAGTCTTCTGAGGCCGCCACCACCCCTGGGAAGCACACATTTGTGGTTGCCAAACAGTCGAAGGGCAGTGGCTCTCTCTTCCAGGGCAGTGTGGGCCTGCTTCTGGCTCCCCGGGGAGGGCTGCACCCCCACCCACCTGTGCCCGTCATTAAGCGTAAGCAGTCCAGAGTGCAGTGCATGGTGGGACCCGTGAGGACCCCACCCAGAGCCCCTAGTGGTCCAGTGTCTCCTTTATGCCCTCCGCAGTTCTCACAGTGCCCTGGGAAAGTCCAGGTGTGTGCTTTTGCTCTCTGGAGAGCTCCTGGTCACTTTCTAATATGTCTCCAGCAAGTCAGCACTATCAGTGTTGCCCCAATATCTCTTCGGCGGAATCCCTGTCAGGCTTCTGGCATTCATAACTACTTCCCACAGAAGCCCAGGAACACTCCAGTCGTTCCCAGTGAGCTCCCAGCAGTGCCAGGTTGCTCCCAGACCTCACAGTGGGCTTTTAGTGATACCACATTGTGTACCCAGGAGCCCCTGGTGTTCCCCCAAGAATGTTCCAGCATGTTCCCGAGAATGCGCCAACACATGGCGTCAACATTCCACTGCTCCTGCAAGATTTCCAGTAGATTCCATTACTTCTCAAGCTATCTCCACCAATGCCACTGAAGTACCTAGAGGAGAATCTGCTGTCCTGCCCACCAGGAAGGAAGAGAGGTTCTTTGCCCACTCCTCCTGCAAGACGCCTGGGCTTTCCTGCTGTGGGAGGCTGGTAGGGAAGGGAAAGGAGTGGGAATAACATTTGTCGAGTAACGGCCGTGGTGCAATAAGCTGCAAGGTGGGTGGTATCCCTGTTTTATAGATTCAGAAACTGTTACCCAGAGAGTGGAGTAATTTTTTCCAAAGGCAGTAAATGGCAGGGAGCAATCAGAGGGCAGCTCTGTCAGGTCTGACTACATCCCTGCCTGTCCAGAACCTGCAGAGACCCAGAGAGAAGGCAAATCCCAGGGCCAGAGACACACACAGTGGGGGCTGGGGAGGGTGGGCAGTGGGCTCTAGGCTCCTTCCTTCCCTCCCTACTTCGTTTTCTCCTTTGGATTGCAGGTGTATTCGTTCCTGAGAAAGAAAGGAAAGGGTTTAGGACTGGTAGAGCCGTCCTGGTTTCTTTAGAGAGAAGCTATGATTCCCAGGAACGTCTTGGCTCTCAGGGGACTGCAGGGGTCAGATCCATCCTCTCCAGTTTCACACGCCTACTCAGCTTCCACATTCCACATCCAGTGGCTCACCAGACCCACCTATCGGCCCAGATGACCCAGTTCCAGGGCTGGTCTCAGGGTTCTGGGCTCCCTCCTTGACCTCCCCTCAGCCCTGGGCATGGCCTCAGACTCCATGCAGGCCCTGGGTTGTGCATCCGCCTTCCTGCCCCTTGCCCACACTCGCTGCTGCTCTCCCACTAGCTGCCTTCCCTGGCATGGGCGACCTTGCTAGCGCCAGGGGACTCTGAACAGCACCGACGCAGCAGGTGGGGCGATGGAGCCGCTTTGCAGGTGGGGGAACGGGAGCAAGGCTGGTTCTTTCCCTTCCCTGACCCAGCGGGGTCCCTTTGCCCTTGGGAGTGTGGATAGAAGGGTAGGGAACTGGACAGGGAGGATGAGGTCCAGCGCCCTGGGTGAGGGCCCTGGTGGGGGGTGCTGTGTCAGGTGGCTTGGCCTCCCCAGCAAGGACTCTGCCCCTTGTTCCAGCCTGGTGAGGGGAAGAGGAAGAAGGGCTCTGGTGCTGTGTCGGGCAGCAGCCTCCCACATGGAGTCGGGAGGGGAAAGTTGAAATGCACCTTGGCTCCTGACCATCTCTTCCCCACCCCCACCACCACCCCCACCACGGCAGACATTGTTGGAAGGCATATTAATGGAGGGGTTAGGCAGTTTGGAGACAGACTGCCTAGGTTCATGTCTTCTATCTCGTTCTAGCTGGGTGATCTTGGACATATCACTTAGGGTCTCTGAACCCCGATTTCTCCATTTATAAAATGTGGCTAATAATGTTACTTACCTGTCACATGGTAAATAATTGAAAAGGCTAATGTGAGAATGCCATTTTCTGTATGTACATGATGCTTCATACAGTCACACTGGTGCACATATGTGATTATGTGTGGACTTTCTCTGTCCTTTGCCCTTCTCCAGCTTTGCTGTCTGTCCTTGTTGCTTCCAGAAGGTTGAGAGGGAAGTGAGGGGTCTGCTCCTGACAACGCTGACTACTCAGGGGCTGAGTGCTGCCCACGAAAGTAGGTAGCAGAGGAGGGAGGACTTGGCCTAAGCAAGGGAGCCAGGGCCTTGCAGGGGAAAGGAAAAGGGGGCAGGGGGAAGGAGGACAGGGAGGGTGGCCGGGTATGGCAGGAGTCAGGGCATCTCAGAGGAGTGAAGGAGCTGGGGTGCTGCCTTCCCGCTCGGGCTCACCTGTCCAGCCCCGACACTGTCCTCCACACCAGAGACCCAGCAGTGCTTCTGCTAAGGCCCCTGGCCAGGGGGTGTGGGCCACCTGCACCTACTGCTTGCCTTTGGGGGAGATTTTTTTTGGGGGGGGATTCTTGGCTGTCTTGGGTTATGCTCCTCCTTCTGGTGTACCCTAGGCAGGGAACAGTTCGGGGAGGATGGGAGGCTGCCGTGAGGGTTATAGATGGGTTACTTCCCAGACTCCGTGAGTCTGGGGCTCCTTCTGTGAAATCTTAGTGACAGGACACGAACCCAAGAACTGTTGGCATGTGGCATCCTTGCCTCAGGAACTCTTCAGCAAGTGCTGGAGTTCACATGGCCAGCCTGAGGGAGGGGCCTCTCCTTCTGTGTTCTCTCTGAGCCCATACCCCTCCCTGCAGCCACGTGTCCTGGCAGGGGTGGGTGGTAGTGGGGAGGAGGGAGGGGCCTCTCCTTCTGTGTTCTCTCTGAGCCCCTATCCCTCCCTGCAGCCCCGTGTCCTGGCAGGAGTGGGTGGTAGTGTGGAGGAGAGAGGGGAGATGGTTCGCGATCTCTGGCTGCAGTGAATTTGGGACTAAGCATCATTAATGCTGACAGATGCCAGCCATACTTAATTGTAGAATAACAGGACAGTCTAGGGAAAAAAAGTCACTAAAAACATTGACTAGAGGCTTCAGATTTGTGCCTCCTCCCTGCACACCCCAATATGAGATAAATCTCTCTGCATTTATGGACTCTGAGCGTGTCTCAGCATCCCTGAAATGCTGGCAGGGCGGGTGGCTTGCTCTCCTCGCGTCTGGTTCCCTCTCCTCAATATCCCTGTAAAGTCAGGCAGGTGGAGGAACATGGAGAAAGAAAGGACAATGATGTGCGCAGGGCCCTATTGTGGGGAGGGGGGCCGGAATCACCCCCACCGCAGGGATGGTGAAGAGAAAGGGTTGGGTTTATGAGCCTCTCTTCTCTCTTTTTCTTTTCAATTACAATGATACCTCAGGTAATTAACTGCTAATAACCTTGTTAATTTAAAATGGATGCTCTCCCTTCTGGCTCTCTCAGGGAAAGCTAAAGCCGCCAGGGGTCAGCAGGTTTAGGGGAGCAGGACGGGGTGGGCAGGAGAGGAGAGGATGCTGGGGGGGAGGCCCTTGTGGTGGGCAGGCAGGGCTGTGGCCGGCTGTGTGGCATGCTCTAAGGGGCCCGGCTGATGTGGAAGTCCGGAGGTACTGGGATCCCTTCAGCCCCTCCATATGCCTGGACAATACCTGGATGGGTCACCTGGGCCCCCCTACCTGGGGAAGAGAGCCTGTGACTCTCTCCAGCAAGGCTTTGCCATGGAGCAGCAGCTGCTCAGCCCGAGGCACCTCCCTGTTACGAACCACCCGGGGCCTTTCGGCTGGCAATCCTAGAAACCCAGCCTGCTGAGGGTCACTTCTCCCATCCCCACTGCTTCCCAGTCACAGGGATTGGAGATATAGTCAGGAAGGGAATAAACATCTCGTTCTGAACAGTTTAGACATGTGTCAAGAGTCAGGCATCTAGACAAGGTATCTGTGATCTTTTTAGTTCAAATATGTATTCGTTTGATGAACTTTTAAAGTCTAGCCCAGGTCTTAGTAATACAAAGCTGAAGAAAGATATGGTTCCTGCCTTCAAGGAGCTCATCGTCTCAGTGAAGTAAACAAATAATTACAACACAAACTGTGCAGAGCATAGGGGTAAAAAAACCCAATCTTGTAGGGTGTGGGAAGGCAGGAAAGGCGGCAGTCAGGGCGGCTTTCCAGAGGAGCGGTATTTAAACTGGGCACCGATGGAACAGAAGGAGCTCCCTAGGCTGCTAAGATGGAGTGGAGGAAGGCCCTTCCACCTGGAGGGACGGCAGGAAGCAAGAGAGGCCATGGCTGCCGGGAAATGGGCAGTAACTTGATAGGGATGAAACACAGGGAGAATGAGAAGGCAGCTGGAAAGAGAAGTGGAGCCAAGTCATGAAGGGTTGATAGGATTTTTTCCAAGAGGTGACCTCCCTTGCCCATGGGATCTTATCCCAGGCAGCTGGGGGGCCACTCCCTATGGCCTGGTGCCCAAGGAGGCTCCAACCTTGTGGGATTAGCTCCTAGAAGGTGTGGCAAGGAGATCCCTGTTCCCCTGTTCCCCTGCCCCTTTTTTTTAGAGGACAGGGGATTTTAGAGTAAAAGAATGAGTGTTGGGGTGGGAAGGGGAGGAGAACTGGAGATTTAGAGATAAATAGATCCCTGGTTTGGTTTTTCCAAGTGGCTTCTCTCTGTCCCACAGTGCTTTGAGACCATTTTGGAGCCTGAGTGCATGAGTCTTGGAGTGTGTCTAGGGTGTCTCCACCCTCCCAGGGCAAGCCACTGTTCAAAGTCGGGAATTTCTGTTCCCAGTGAGCTCCCACTCTGCTGCTATGGGTCCCTGAGCTCCGCCTGGCAGTGCCCACCATCCTTCCCTAAACCTCAGCTCCCGGAGGAGGCCTGGATGGAGGTGCCAGGAGGGACAAGAGGATCTCCAGAAAGCCCACATCTAAGATTTGGGGGCTGAGACCACCCTCGCCACCCTCAGTGGTTAGAATCGTTCGCTTCTGAGTTAGGTCCAGGCGGTCGGAGCCTCCATTCTCTTGTCCCATTCCTGTTGTTTCAATTTTTTTTTTTTCCAAGACAAACAGCCGCACAGCTCCATCTCTTAATGAAACTGTTTGATGTTAATTAATTATGCAGCAGCCTCATTTGCATTCACAGGCTGTGGCTTCCCAGCTTCTCAACCACTCTCCTCTGCCAGGAGCCCTGTATGTGCCTCAGGCAAAACAGAGACTTGATAGCGCTAGTGTCTGCCCACTCGCAGGCAACCCTCCCAGTCATTCTGCCACATCTGGAGCAGGACACAGAGCCTGGCCCCCAGGCTGGCCGCTATGCTGGGGGCATGTTGTGAACCCTTGCATCAACCAGAGAAGCCAGGGCACTTGAGTATTATCTAGTTCCTCCCCTTTACTTACCAGCTGCTGCCCTTAGACAGGCATTAACCTTAACCTGGCTTCAGTTGCCTCTTCTGTAAAACAGGAGTAACACTAATTTCATCTCAGTGGACCATGCCTTGCCTATCTTTGTGTCTCCAGTGTTAGGTACATGGAAGGGGCTAAAGAAGTGATTTTTTTTTTAAATCAGATGACCTCTTTGGATCTCTTTCAGAGGTTAACTCCAGGATTCTACAGGATCCCCACTTTTAGCAGGGTCCCCAGTTCCATCTGCTGTAACCATAGGCCCTCTGTGATGGTTAATGCTGAGTGTCAACTTGATTGGCTTGAAGGATACAAAGTATTGATCCTATGTGTGTCTGTAGCTGTGTTGCCAAAGGAGATTAACATTTGAGTCAGTGGCTGGGAAAGGCAGACCCACCCTTCCTCTGGGTGGGCACCATCTAATCAGCTGCCAGTGCAACTAGAAAATAAGCAGGCAGAAAAGTGTGAAAAGAGAGACTGGCCTTGCCTCCCGGCCTACATCTTTCTCCCGTGCTGGATGCTTCCTGCCCTCGAACACTGGACTCCATGTTCTTCAGTTTTGGAACTCAGACTGGCTCTCCTTACTCCTCAGCCTCCAGATGGCCTATTGGGGGACCTTGTGATTGTGTGAGTTAATATGTAATACTCAATAAACTCTCCTTTATATATATCTATTCCATTAGGTCTATCCCTCTAGAGAACCCTGACTAATACACCCTCTAACTCTAAGTGGCCACAGTATTGACGCAGCATCCACTGTGTACAGAATCTAGTTCTCATCAAGGATACCCACGAGGGCCGTGCAGGGCACACCGCGAAGGCTCTGCTTTGGAGGAGACATGGTGGGAAGGATGGTGGCCGCTTATGGCTTGAATACTAAGCACATGGTGGAGCGATAAGGCCATGTCCTGTGCTGAGGACCACGGTCGGGGGAATGGACAGTGGTTGTTGAGGCAATTTAAGTGGCAGAGCCGTATGCCCTTGAAATCTCCGTAGGTGTCAGGCCAGGTGGGAGGAATCATGTTAAGAAGGCACCTGAAAGGGCAAAATGCACACTGAGTTACAGTGGATGGAACCTGAGCTGTCCTTCATGGCAGAGTAGAAGGTGGGAGGGGGTCGCCAGGCAGTGAATCTCAAGCTTTCTGGGGAGATGTCGTTTAGCTACAGATCCCTTTCCTGGAAAATGTGCATGTGCACCTCCGAACCCCAAGCGCAATGAGGTCTGCTTCAGGCTCCTGGGTCTGAGGTAGAGGATTCCTGCCTGGTCTGGGAAAAGACATGTGGGCTTTAGAAAAACCAGACAGGAAGAGAGGGCCACAGGGACAGTGGGAGCCAGATGGCCTGCCCAGGGTCTGTGTGGGAAATCCGAGGGGACCTCCTAGGAAGACAGAACTCGCTGTGGGAGAGGTTTTGTCTGGAGATGTAGCACTGATCCTGGGACCGCGAGGGTAAGCAGGCTGCGACCTCAGAACACAGGAGCCAAAGGGGAGAGGGTCCTGACATGGCACTGGGGGCAGAGGTAGGAACAGCACCAGGCACAAAGAACTTCCAGCCCTTAGGGTGGTGGGTGGGGCCAGGCGGTGGGGCAGGGAGGCTGCTGTGAGAAAATCGCCAGACTCTGGTGTGAGAGGACCCATCACCTCCTTGAATTCAACCTTCAGAGGAATGTGTGTGAGAGCCATTATGACTCCATGCTATCAATAAGGAGACTGGGCTTGGAGAGGTTGGGAGTGAGGGGCATGGAGTTGGAGGAAGGAAGGGAAGATGTTACAGAGGCAGGTGCTTGCGGAAGGGCAAGTGCTGGGGCTCTGAACCGGCGTCTGTGTGATTCCTAGTGCTGTGCTGCTCACCTGGGGTCATCGGTGCCAGCTCTTCCATGGGCACTTGCACTCTGGCTGCCACTGTCTACCTTTACCTCACCAGTTGGCAGCCAGATTCCTCCAGACCAGTGATCAGAAAGGGCCTCTGTGTCTCTAGTCCCTGGTCACTAGGCTCTCGGGATCCCGCTCTTTCTATGGGAGCTGAGTTGGCAGGAGCTTGGCTTCTGACCAGCTGCTGGAGGAAAGATGGGAGTCAGATCTTCAGAAGGGTGGACCTTTCTTGGTGGATCGTGTTCAAGAAACCAAAGAAGAGAGGCAGTTTGAGTATTGGAAGCAGGCCCGATGGGGAGGCTGGGAACTGGGACTGGGTGCTGCTCTGTCACTCGCTGTCTGATTAGTCTTAGGTAAGTCACTTTTTCTCTCTGGTCCTTAGTTTCTTAATTTGTAAAATGGGATAATTCATTATTTATCCACCTGCCTTTCTGTCCATCCATTATTCCATCTATCCATCCTTCCATCCATCCACCTACCCACGCAGCAACTATTTATTGAATGTCACCTCTATGCTGGGTACTGTATGTGGCATTGAGGATACACAGTGTGACAAGGTTGACATGATCCCTGCCCCTTGTGGATCTCAGATTGACCAAGGAAGAAAGATATTAAGTAATAATAACAATAATAATGATAATATAATACTAATGCCTGTCTTCTATGGCTGTTTGGGGACTAAACTAATGAGACAGTGTAGGAGAGGGGTTTTATGAGCATTTTCTTGCTAGGAGTTCTTATTGTCAGAAGTCCTGCCCAAGCAGGAGCTAGAGAGGCCTTCAGCTCTTTGAGCCTATGACAATGTTTAGTCCAAACAAACGTCCATTCCCTCTCTATTATCCACCTCAGCCAACTCCTGGAGCTGCTTTTGCTTCCTTTTGCTCCCTACCTCTAGCTTCCTGCTGTGTCTTGCCTGCAGGAGAGAAAGGAAACCTCAGTGATCAGTCACGTCCCTGCCCTGGTGGAGGGGCGGGATGGGGGAGCTGAGCTAGCTGCTGCTAATTAGCACTACTGAACCTTGGCCAAGCTGGAGAGGCAGATAAAGGGAAGTGGCAGAACGGGGGCGGTACATGCATGGTCCTGTTGAGGGTGTCCTAGGCCCAAGATTCTCTAGGGACAGGCCCTGAGGTAACCCCTCTTCCATGCCATCCCTTGGCTGTGCCCAGCTAACATCACCCATGAACACACAGTGGAGAGGGTAGGGCTATATGGCAGTGCAGGAAGTGGATGACCCAGAAGAGAGGACCCTTCCAACTGCTGCCTTCCTTCTCCAGATTCAGGGGAGGTAGTCTCCCCGCCTTCTTAGTATTCTCATCTCCAGATCTCAGTGTGGGCTGTTGCCTCTGTATGGAATGCCCTACCTTCTTCATCACTACATTTCACCTGTCCTTCCAGACCAGAGAAGATGCCTCCTCCACCCAGTCTGCCCTACCCACTAGCTGGAAGCAATACCTTCTTTCCCTAAATGCCCACAGCACTTGGTTCATGCCTTGCTTATGCATGTATCCCACTCTCCTTTGCATCATGCATGTTGGGCATGGGTCTGCTCTCCCCACCATTCTTAGGGAGACCTCCACCTAAGTCCTCGCTTCCTACACAGTGCTTTACACAGTGCCTGATACTTAGTAAGTGCTCGGTGAAGTGAATCAGACAATGTAAGAGTGTCTCTGGGCCTCCTGGGTGTTCATGGGCCAGTTCTGAAGGTGCATGGAGGTATATTTCCATTTTATAGATGAAGGAATTGAGGGTCAGGGAGACCAACTGGTTTTGCTCAAAGCCAAATAGCCAGTAAGAAGTGGAGACATCAGCGTGGGCAACATGGCAAAACCTTGTCTCCACTAAAAATACAAAAATTAGAGGCTGGGCACAGTGGCTCACGCCTATAATACCAGCACGCCTATAATACCAGCACTTTGGGAGGCCGAGGTGAGCAGGTCACGAGGTCAGGAGTTTGAGACCAGCTTGGCCAATATGGTGAAACCTCATCTGTACTAAAAAAATACAAAAATTAGGCCAGGTGCGGTGGCTCAAGCCTGTAATCCCAGCACTTTGGGAGGCCGAGACGGGCGGATCACGAGGTCAGGAGATCGAGAGACGATCCCGGCTAATACGGTGAAACCCCATCTCTACTGAAAAATACAAAAAAAAAAAAACTAGCCGGGCGAGGTGGCGGGCGCCTGTAGTCCCAGCTACTCGGGAGGCTGAGGCAGGAGAATGGCGTAAACCCGGGAGGCGGAGCTTGCAGTGAGCTGAGATCCGGCCACTGCACTCCAGCCTGGGTGACAGAGCAAGACTCCGTCTCAAAAAAAAAAAACAAAAAACAAAAAACAAAAATTAGCCAGGCGTGGTGGCATGCACCTGTAGTCCTAGCTACTCGGAGTGCTGCGGCAGGAGAATCTCTTGAACTTGGGAGGCGGAGGTTGCAGTGAGCTGAGATAGCACCACTGCACTCCAGCCAGGGTGACAGAGCGAGACTCTGTGTCAAAAAACAAACAAACATACAAACAAACAAAACCCAAAAATTAGCCGGGCATGGTGATGCACACCTGTAGTCTTAGCTACTCGGGACTCCAGCCTGGGCGACGGAGCGAGACTCTGTCTCAAAAACAAACAAACAAAAAAACAAAAAAAGAAAACCCAAAAATGAGCCGGGCATGGTGGTGCGCACCTGTAGTCTTAGCTACTCGGAGACTGAGATGAAAGGACAGCCTGAGCCTAGGAGGTCGAGGCTGCAGTGAGCTGTGATCAGGCCACCGCACTCCGTCTTAAAGTAAAAATAGAGACAGACTTCAAAGTCAGGTCTATGGGGGCAGTTTATTAATTGGGGAGACTTCTGCAGATAACAGGTTCAAACTATGAAATAATAATAAGTGGTAGAAACAACCAAACCAGCACCCCTTAAGAGAAGGATGTTCTGAGCATACTTCTGAGCTATTGGTTGGACGAGCCATAGGCATGCTGACTCTGTGGGACCATGGGGAGGTCATTCTGCCCAAGGGCTCAGTATTCTGGAAACGTTGTCTTGACTGGATTTCCTTGAGGTCTTTGGGCCCCTGGAACATTTCCTCTGTAGAGAAATTGCTCTCCACTGCTCTGCTTACTCTCATTGCACTATGGCTATGAACATCTTCTAGATCGACACTTTGGTTTTCTGTGCAGAATAATCTGGAATGGGCTGGAGGAATCACCAATATGTTCTGCTGTCACAGACAGGCCCTCTCATAGTCAGCTCAACTAATGAGTTTGCTGAGAACTTACCATTGGTACCTCATTGCTTTGGTTAGTGTAATGCAACTTCCTTCTATGTGCATCCTGGGAGATTTGCATGGGCAAAATGGTCTCTGACATTTTGTGGTGGCTCAGTGTTTGACCCAGGAGCTCCCAAGACTTTCTTCTTCTTAATTTCCCAGGTGTCGTGGATGTCTGTGGTCTTTGTCTGCCTGGGATCCCTTACCCCTGTTTTTCAATGACCATATCCCTGCCTCCTCTAGGGCGCTGTTGCCCTATTCTAGTGGGGCAGAAGGACAGAGCTGTTACCTTATCCCAGGAGTAATCCTATGACTCAGACCTGGCTAACATGCCAATCCCATGGTGATTGGCCTTAGAATGTATATATGGCCCAAGGTGAGACAGTTGGAGCCCTGCCCTGAACTTTTCCATGGGTGTGGAGGGAGAACAAAGCTCTCTCTCTGAGATCTTAAGCAGTGACAATGTACGCCCAGAGCAACCTTTGGCCATGCTGGCCCAGGGGTCATTCTTTCCATGACCCTGCCCCAGGGAGGAAGCTCAAATTTAATAAGACATAAGAAGGACACTGCAAAGAGAGCTGGAGAAAGGGAGTGAGGCCTGACAATACCGTCTGACTTCGGCTTTACCCATGTTCTTTCTAGTTGTGTGAACCCATACAGCTCCAATTTTACAATATCATTTTAAATCCATCCCCTGCAGCTGAATGAGTCCTGAGTAATGACCAGGTAACACACACACACACACACACACACACACACACACACACACACACGTATATGTATGGATATAAAACCACAAACAAAATAGGAAGGACAATTTCAGAATTAAGAACATCTATAAACTATCACACCACTCTCTAAGTACAAAAAAGAACATCTAGGCAGGGCATGGTGGCTCACGCCTGTAATCCCAGCATTTTGGGAGGTCGAGATGAGTGGATCACTTGAGTTCAGGAGTCCAAGATAAGCCTGGCCAACATGGTGAAACCCTATCTTTACTAAAAATACAAAAATTAGCCTGGCATGGTGGTGCACACCTGTAATCCCAGCTACTCAGGAGGCTGAGGCAGGAGAATCACTTGAACCCATGAGGCGGAGGTTGTAGTGAGCTGAGACTGTGCCACCACACTCCAGCCTGGGTGACAGAGCGCGGAGGTTGTAGTGAGCTGAGACTGTGCCACCACACTCCAGCCTGGGTGACAGAGCGCGGAGGTTGTAGTGAACTGAGACTGTGCCACTACACTCCAGCCTGGGTGACAGAGCGAGACTCCGTCTCAAAAAAAAAAAAAAAGAAAAGAAAAGAAAAAAAAAGAACATCTATAAAATTGAGTAGATTTAGCTTTGTGAAAAATGTACTATATTGCCCTTCTTTTTACTAGTGGAAACTTCATCAAGGGCAGCCCCTGGTTGCATACCTGTGTTTGGGAAGCACAGATTTAGTTAACCCTTTCTAGAGAGCAGGTTCACAAGGGGGAAGAGCTCAAGAGAAAATTGGGATGGTTGGACCTCCCAGGCAAACCTGGCTTCATACTTTGTTTCATGGGGCTATCTCTGCCCTAGTGACTACACTGGTGTGTGTGTGTGTGTGTGTGTGTGTGTGTGTGTGTGTGTGTGTGTGGAGAGAGAGAGAGAGGTCCAAGATCTCCCACCCCAGGCCCAGCCCCTGTCCCACCCACCCTCAGTGTTTGTCTCCTGCCTGCAGGCCTCCTGATTCCTGGGGTGCTCAGAAGAGCGCCCCCTGGACAACGGGTGTGCGGCCCCGGGAGCAGGGAACCTGCAGGAGGTTGATTCGGCTCAGCCTGGAGGGAGCCATGGGGGCTTTATCTTGCCATTAATGGTTTTCTAAATTGGTGGCAGTGGAGCACAAAACCCAATTTGCGCCTGGAGCACGCATGATTACTATTGTAATAACCTCAGCTAATAAGAATATGATGTGGGGCTAGGCTGGGAGAGAAAACACGTTTCTCATTAGCTTTTGATTAATTACTGTACATAATTTCGTAGTTGTGGTGGCCCGGGGGGTGGGGCGTTGCCATCTTCTCACCTCACCTTAACCCTGGTGGGCTAGAAGTCGTCTAGGGATTGTGGTATTTCCACAGTAGCTGTCAAGGGAGAAATCCCCGCCTCTCCTCTCCTCCCCATACCCTTTCTCTGTCTTCTCTCACCCTCCTGCCTCCAGCCCTCCCTTTCCCTGCCTTCTTAATCTCTTCTCTCTTCGCTCCCCCTCGCCCCCGCTTAGCCTTGCCCTCACCCTCATGGGTGTCTCTGGCTTTGTGTGAGAGCCCACACTGTCCCTCTCATTGCCAGGTAGGCAGGCTGACCTGCCCTGCTGTCTGAGCCCAGCTTGCCTGTTTCCATCAGCTTCTGTTTGCTCCTGTTCTGAACTTCCTGTGTCTGACCTGGATGTGCTCTCCTTGGCCCGCTGCTCCTGGCTCAGGTTGGTTTCTGGCCTGGTTCAGAGGCCCCTTACCCTTCTCAGGGAGCTGCTGTATGGTTTGAAATTGTTCTTGCCCCTTTCCCCCTCTCCACACTCAGTGGAGCCTCCTGGCCTGAGGCCTCTGCCTTCTCTCCTGGCCTCTGGCAGCCAGGCCCTGGCCGGAGGGGGGCCCTCAGATTGTCACATCTGGGACCCAGTGCTCCACAGGGCACTGGCTGGAAGCAGGTTCATTTTATTTGTGACTCAACCCCTTTCTGTTGCTCTCCTGCCCCTGCTCTGTATCCAGAACTGTGCTATGTCGTGGAGGACGTAAGAGAAGTGAATGCTGTGGATCTTGCCATTAGGCTATTTTGAGGAGAAACAGAATGTAACACAAAGCTGTGTGCACTGAGAGCTAAGTGAGGGAGGCATTGAGACCAGAGGGGAGAGAGGCCTCTGCAGGCTGGAGGGCTCAAGGGGGCTTCTGGGAGGAGGGGGCTTGCAGGAGGCTTTGACAGAGGGCAGATTTGGATTGACGGAGAGGTGTCGGGGGGTGGGTGGGAAGGAGAAGGCATTCCAGATGAGAGAGTAGCATGAGCACAGACCTGGAGGTGGGACGCTGGAGGCAATTCGGGAGGATGTGAAGGTGGCCAGTGCATTTTAAGAGGCGGTTTCTGGGGCAGATGAGCTAAAAAGAAAATCTGGAGTCTGACTCCCTTGAATGCCAGGCTGAGTGTTTGGGACATACATGGTATGCAGCTGGGAGTTCTGACAGGTCCGGGGGTGCAAGGTGATCTTATAGCAGCAGTTTGCTGAATGGATGATGGTAAGTTCTGTTATGGTCTGAGTGTGGGTGTCTCCAGATTTCATATGTTGGAACTTAACTCCCAAGGTGATGGCATGAAGAGGTGGGGCCTTTGGGAGGTGATTAGCTCAGGAGGGCTCTGCCATCATAAATGGGATTCATGCCCTTAGAAAAAGGCCTGATGGATCCCGTTTGCCCTTTGCCCCTTCTGCCATGTGAGGACACAGAGAAGCTGCCATCTATGAGAAACAGGCCTTCGCCAGACACCAGATCTGTTGGTGCCTTGATCTTCAATTTCCTAGCCTCCAGGACTACTGTGAGCAATACATTTCTGTTGTTTATAAATGACCCAGTCTGCAATGGAGGAATTGGTAAAAAAAAAAAAAAAAAAATTACTCAGCAAGGCATTTTTGTTGCAGCAGCAGGAACGAAATGAGACAATTCGTGTTCTATTGCTGCTGCAACAAATGACCACAAAATCAGCAGATGAGAACAACACAAATGTACTATCTGACTGTTCTGCAGGTCAGAAGTCCAGGTTTGCTTGACTGGTTTCTCCACTCTATACAAGACAGAAATGAGGGTGTCAGCTGGCTGGGCTCTTATGAGAAGGCTTTGGGAAGAATCTGCTTCCAAATTCATTCAGATTCCTTGTGGTTGTAGGACTGAGATCCCATTTTCTTGCTGGCCATAAGCTGGGGCCACCCTTATTGCCCTAGAGGCCTCTTCTGCTTCTTGCATGTGGGCCCCTACATGAGCCAGTATCAGTGCATCAAATTCTTCTCATGCTTGCAAGTTCTCTGGCTTTCCCTTCTGCCACATTTCTTTCTCTTTCTTTTCTTTTCTTTTCTTTCTTTCTTTCTTTCTTTCTTTCTTTCTTTCTTTCTTTCTTTCCAACTTTCTTTCTTTCTTTCTTTTTCTTTTCTTTTTTCTTTCTTTCTTTCCTTCTTTCTCTTTTAGATCTTTCTTTTCTCTCTTTCTCTTTCCTTCCTTCCTTCTTTCTTTCTCTCTTTCTCTCTCTTTCTTTCTTTCTTTCTTTCTTTCTTTCTTTCTTTCTTTTCTTTCTTTCTTTCTTTCTTTCTTTCTTTTCTTTCTTTCTTTTTCTTTCTTTCTCTTTCTTTTTCTTATATCTTTCCTCCTCTTTCTCTTTCTTCTCTTTTCTTTTTGGCCGGAGTTTTAGTTCTTGTTGCTTTGACCAGAGTGCAATGGTACGATCTCAGCTCACCACAACCTCTGCCTTCAGAGTTCAAGCTATTCTCCTGCCTTAGCCTCCCGAGTAGCTGGGATTACAGGCATGTGCCACCATACCCAGCTAATTTTTATATTTTTAGTAGAGATGGGGTTTCTCCATGTTGGTCAGGCTGATCTCGAACTTCCGACCTCAGGTGATCTGCCCACCTTGGCCTCCCAAAGTGCTGGGATTACAGGTGTGAGCTACCGCGCCTGGCCTCTGCCACATTTCTTTTGCTACTTTGTCTTTTGCTTCTCTCTCTGACTTCAGCTGGAGAAAGTTCTCTGCTTTTAAGGGCTCATGTGATTAGATGTTCCCACCTGGATAATCCAGGCTAAGTTCTGTATTTTAAGGTTGGTAACCTTAATTACATCTGTAAAACCCTCTTTGCCATATCATGTAACATATTCACAGGTTCCAGGATTAGGGCATGGACTTTTGTGGGAGAGGCAGTATTGCCTACCGTATGAGGCAGGGCAGATTAGGCGGCACCTGCCATAGTCCTGATGAATGGAAATAAGGGCTAGAACCTGGGGTGTACTGAGAATGGAATGGCTTGGGCAGGTGCTGAGTCATTTCAAAGACAACTAGAGGATGATGATGATTGGTTGTGTGGGTGTGTGGGTGGGGGCAGGAGAGTGAGGGGAAAGGAAGAGTAAACCTAGAATCCAGCGAGGAAACAAGAGAAAAAACCTCACCGGTCACTCTAGGAGGAGGAGCTGCTTATTTATTTATTTATTTTTATTATTTTTTGAGATGCAGTCTTGCTCTGTCGCCCAGGCTGGAGTGCAGTGGTGCAATCTTAGCTCACTGTAACCTCCACCTCCTGGTTTCAAATGATTCTCCTATCTCAACCTCCCAAGTAGGTGGGATTACAAGTGCCCACCACCATGTCCAGCTAATTGTTTTATATTTTTAGTAGAGATGAGGTTTCACTACATTGGCCAGGCTGGTTTTGTACGCTTGACCTCAAGTGATCCACCCTCCTCGGCCTCCCAAAATGTTAGCATTATAGGTGTGAGCCACCGTGCCCAGCCAAGGAGCTGGTTATTGAGGGTAGATGATGCATTTGTTACAGACAGGATGACTTAGGGATAACAGGAGAGTTCCTGCCAACCTGGAACTATCTTAGGAGCAGTTGAGGACACCAGAAATATCAGACCTGGTGATACAAATGTGTGAGCTATTCACATGGCAGCAATGATTTAAGGTTTGGGGAGAAAGGGTAGAAAGAAAATTGGGCAAGAGCCATAGGGGATGACCAAAGAAAAGGTAGAAAGAGGAAGAAGAGCTAAAGAGAGAGAGAGAGAGAGCAGGCCTAGGAAGGAGAGGAGCCAGGTGAGGTCCCGCCTGTGAGGCCAGGGAGAGCTGAAGATCAGAGGCCTGGCAGGAGGGTGTACAGCTACGAGCCGGTGAGGATTGCCATGCAAGAGTGCATTTTATGCAGCCAAATGGAGGAAGACAAAGAACACATAAAAGGCTCAATAGGGCCCACAGGTCATATTTAGACAGAAAAAGTCCCTTCCCTCTCTTTCTTTCTTTCTTTCTTTCTTTCTTTCTTTCTTTCTTTCTTTCTTTCTTTCTTTCTTTCTTTCTTTCTTTCTTTCTTTCTTTCTTCTTCTTCTTCTTCTTCCTCTTCCTCTTCCTCTTCCTCTTCTCTTTCTTCCTCCTCCTCCTCCTCCTGTGTGTCAGCATGTAGGGAGAGAAGGGGCAGGCCTGAGGCATTGGAAAGCAGGGTAGAGGAAGAGACTGGCACAGCGGAGGGAGAGAGAGGCAGTACAATTTCAGGCACAAGGCTCTCACAGGGGAAGGGGCTGATGAGGTTGAGAATGGAACCGGAAGCTTCACAAGGAAGAGACCAAGGGTGGATCCATGATTATTGATGTGTAGTGCTGAGCCCATGGAGGACCTGCTGGTCTGGCTGGGAGGTGGAGGTTTGCACCCTGGCCCAATGCTACTTTCTGGCTGGAAGTCTGTCCCCAAGGCTTGGGTACTTGGGCAGGACTGGCTGGGTCTGGACCTCTGGGCATCTTAGAAACAGAACCCTTTGGAGATGGAGGCCGGCTTGTGGGGAAGGGGCAGGGACAGAGCCAGGCCGGGCAGCAGATGTAGTCGCTGTGCGGTCATTCCTATCCTGGGACTATCTTCTCTTCCCTAATTATCTTGGGGGGGCTGGGCCTCCACAGCACAGAGCTTCCGGTGGTGAGGGGATTTTTTTCAAGGGGACTTGGGAAAAGGAAGCATAAGAGTGCCCAGCCTGCCAGAGGCTCTGTGGGGAGCAGGAAAGTACCATCTCCAGGGCTCTTGGCTCCATCAGCACATGGTCATCCCTGTGCCCTTCCATGTGCTCCTCCATATGCCCAAGGCGTCAGTGAATTCCAGCCTTCCTGCCACTTCTGACATTCGTGGGCCATTCTCTGGGGCCTAATTGCCTGCCAGAGCACCCTGCTTGGCACTCCCACCAGCCATTTCTCCTCTGGCACAGCTCAGAGCTGGCTCCTACTGTTTGCAGTGGCTCCACAGCTAGGTCCAGGATGAACTGGGGCAGTGGGCAGGCCCTCTCAATCTTTGTGGCCATGTGGTGGGGACCCTGCAGTGTGTACGTTTGTGTGTGTCCACACTTGTGTGTGTCCATGCCCAGCACTTGTCCACAGTTCAGCCCAGGCCTCAGCCCCCTAAGGGGACTTCAGGCTTGGGAGTCATGGAGGTGGCTGGGGGCTTTGGGTGGGTGGAGGGGGCGCAGAGGGGCCAGTGCAGTGATGGAGGCTCAGGCAGGCTGGCCCCATTGCTCAGCAGAAGGGCCGAGGGAGGATGCTGCAGGTGGAGGAAGCCCAGGGCTGTGCACCAGCCCCTCCCCACCCCCCCGCCCCGTGTCCCCATGGCCACCACCGCTGCCAGCCCTCAGGCTCCCTCAGCGGCCTCCTACCCTGTGAGGAAAGAGGAAATCTCGCCAGAGATCCATGTAAAAATAGATGTATCTCTGGATAAGCAGCGAGCCTGAAAAACAGCTGAGCCGGAGTCTGCTCCGCTGACAGAAGATCTATGTACCAAATTCCTCTTCAAAATCTATTTCTCCAGAGATTTATTCTTGTGGGGCTCTGCCAAGCGGGGGAAGTTCGTGGCATCGGGCAGCTGGGAAGCCCTGTGGGACCGCCCCCACCCTTTCCCTGGTGGCGATCTCCCAGCGTGAGCCGTGGTCAAATTAGGCAGGGCTGAGGGGCACTGGCCGGAGCAGAAGAGTCAATGCTGAAATGCAAGAGAGATTTGAATGGCAAAAAGGACATTCTCATGCATTAGCCCGGCTGGGTGGGAAGCGGAGTGATGCAGCAGGACACCCATCTTGGCGGCTGGAAGAATAAGTGATGGCTATATTTATGTTTCCATCTAAATGCATGGATCAAAGCAGACACTTTAATCTATTCAACAACAGCCCGAGGATTAAAAAGTTGCAGGCAAATCACACTCTTAAATTGGTAATATATTTTTGCTTGTCACTTGACAAATCATTTTAGAGAGTGACTCCAGGCCAGGTGGGGAACCTGGAAGCTTGAATCTGGCTCCCTAACCTGGAAGGGGCCCGAGCCTCATAGGGTGCGGCATGAATCTCATTTGCCCTAGCTCCTGTGAGCCAGTTGGGAGGGGAAATGGGAGCTAATGTGGGGTACCAGTCATGAGGTCACATAGACATGCGTCCTAGCCTCCAAAACAGCCTGGAAGGTGACACTATAATAATCCCCAATTCACAGACCAGGAGACTGAGACATGTGGCTTGCCTGGGTCACACAACAATAAATGGACAGTGGGGGCTGGGTGTGCCTATAATAATAAATGGCACAGTGGGGGCTGGGCGTCTGTAATCCCAGAACTTTGGGAGGCCGAGGTGGGCAGATCATTTGAGGTCAGGAGTTTGAGACCAGCCTGACCAACATGGTGAAACCCCGTCTCTACTAAAATACAAAAATTAGCCCAGCTTGATGGTGGGTACCTGTAATCTCAGCTACTCGGGAAGCTGAGGCAGGAAAATAACTTGAACCCAAGAGATGGAGGTTGCAGTGAGCTGAGATTGTGCAGCTGGACTCTAGCCTGGGTGACAGAGTGAGACTCTGTCTCAAAATAAATAAATAAATATAAATAAATAAATGGCACAGTAGGGTGCAAAGCCAGATGTTTTGACTCCAAGCGCAGTGACCTTGTCTCTCGATAAAACTGCTGGGTGAGAGAACAGTTCTCAGGGATCACAAGGCACAGCAGGGAGAAGCAGCAGCGGCTCTGCTGCTTGCTGCGTAACTCCTACCAAGTTCCTCCACTTCTCAGCCTCCTCATCTGTAAAATAGGGCTAACGGTAGTGTCCGCCTCTGGAGGTGGTTGTCAGGAGGCTGTGCACTGCACACTGCGTGACACAGGGTCAAAACCTGGGTTTGTGCTGAGCTCTGAAGGACATGAGCAGACAGAGAAAGGAACTGGCAAGCATGGCTTCCGAGGAATGGGTGAAGGAAGGCCCTTGGTTGGGAAGAGACAGAGCTGCCTTCGAACACAAGCTGGGTGGTGCAGAGAAAGTCAGAGTGGATTTGTTGTGTGGCTCCAGTAGGGATGACTGGGTCCTTCAGGAGACCGATGGATTTCAGTGAAAGAGAAGCAAGGGGTTTCTAATTGCCAGCATAGGTGATTACAGGCTGCAAAGAAGACATAGCAGCCTGACCCGGGGGTGACATTTAGACAGCAGAAGTCCCTTCCCTTTCAAGCAGGAGAACCTAACATTCCCTGAGCAGTAGGGTCAGCTCCCCACGATTCCTGGTAGGGAACAAGAAGAGTTGGGTAGTTCAATGGAACTGAAGAATCTACTTTTAAAAAAGGTGTTCTTTTGCCGGGCGCAGTGGCTCACGCCTATAATCCCAGCACTTTGGGAGGCCAAGGCGGGCGGATCACGAGGTTAGGAGATCGAGACCATCCTGGCTAACACAGTGAAACGCCGTCTCTACTGAAAATACAAAAAATTAGCCGGGCGTGGTGGCGGGCACCTGTAGTGCCAGCTACTGGGGAGGCTGAGGCAGGAGAATGGCGGGAACTCGGTAGGCGGAGCTTGCAGTGAGCCCAGATGGCGCCACTGCAGTACAGCCTGGGCGACAGACGGAGACTCCGCCTCAAAAAAAAAAAAAAAAAAAAAAGTGTTCGTTGTGTGTGTATGTCATGATTTAATCCTACAGGTTTATGCTTGGCTCAGATCCCCACTAACCTTAGGGTATGTGAGATGGGCATGGTGTTTGGGAGGGGGTCGAGTGGCACAGGAGTGGCAAGGCCACGGGGTGGAAGGAGGCAAAGCCAGCCCTGGGCAAAAGGAAGAATTCCACCGCTGCCCAAGATTAGCCAACTGTGCAGCCAGAGCAGTGCCAGCCCAGGGAGGAATGGTGGACCTGGAGCTAGAGACTTGGGCTTCCATCTGACCCCATCTCTTAATATGTGTGTGTCCATCCGCAGGCCACCTCGTCTCTCTGAGCCCGTCTCTCCATGTGGAACGCAGGGAGCTAATACCTGCTCCCTGCCCTCCTTTCAGAGGGGTTGTGAGAATCAGGGAGAAGCTGGCCTTGTTCCCTTGGACTTGAGAGGGGTGCCTTGGGCATCCCATGGCCTGGTCCCCGCCCCCCCTGCCCGCCGCGCGGGTTCCCACCGGCCGCAGTCGTAGCGTCCCGGACCAGCCTGCACACCGACACCTGGCGCGAGCGCTGTCACGGCAAGGCCGCGGGTGGGGTGCGGGAGGGTGCAGCGCGGCCAGATTGCACCATCTGCCTGTGCGGAAGTGGAGCGCAGGTGTTGTGTTCGGGGCGCAGGTAATTGCTGACGGCTGCGCCAGCTCTCCCGGCTTACGGTCTCCAGCGGGCGCGGGAGGTGGCAGCCGGAGTGGCTCCCTGCCTGGACAGCACTCTGCGCCTTTCTTACGCCTTCATCCTCTAGTGAGCCTCACCCCTGCTGAGCAAGGGCGGTCAGTGCGGTATCGGATTCATTTTGCCAGCGTGGAAATCGAGAAGCCGAGAGGTTAAATCTCGGGCTCAAGGTCCTGGAGCCAGTCAATAGTGCGCCCGAACCAGCCCTCTGTGTCAGCGAACTCTTAATTCCATTTTCCTCGCGTGACCCAGCAGCGCAGGGCAGTTCAGGAAACATTTATGGAGAACCTTCTACGGGTCAGGGCCTGAGCTAGGTGTAGGGGTTCGGACGGGGGCTCTGGCTTTGTTCCCGAGAGGGTTCAATCTTAACTCTCCTGTGTGGACCTGAGGCTCCCAGGTGTACCCCACGTCACCATGCCCACCACCACGGCAGAGAAGCAAGAAGTTTCTAATCACCAGCGTTGGGCAAAGAGGACACAGCAGCCTGACCCAGGGGTGACATTTAGACAGAAAAAGTCCCTTCCCTTTCTTTTTTCTTTTTCTTTTCTTTTCTTTTCTTTTTTTTTTTTTTGAGACGGAGTTTCGCTTTTGTTGCCCAGACTGGAGTGCAGTGGCGCCATCTCGGCTAACTGCAACCTCCACCTCCCGGGTTCAAGTGATTCTCCTGCCTCAGCCTCCCAAGTAGTTGGCATTTCAGGCGCCCACCACCATGCCCGGCTAATTTTTTGTATTATTAGTAGAGATGGGGTTTCACTATGTTGGCCAGGCTGGTCTGGAACTCCTGACCTCAGGTTATCCACCTGCCTCGGCCTCCCAAAGTGCTGGGATTATAGTCATGAGCCACTGCGCCTGGCCGTCCCTTCCCTTTCAAGCAGGAGAATCTGAAATTCCATGAGCAGTAGATCAGCTACCCACAGGTCCTGGTAGGGGCAAGAAGAGTTGGGTAGTTCTATGGGATCAAAGAATCTAGTTTAAAAAAAAAAGTGTTCTCTGTGTGTATGTCATGATTTAACCTTACTGGTTTCTGCTTGGGTTAGATCCCCACTAACCTTAGGGTATGTGAGGTGTTTCTCTGGAGCACAAGACTGGCTGGTTCAAACACCTGGTCATTAGCTGGGGCCAGATGCTTTGGATTCTGGTGCAAGGCCTTTCTGAATCCCGCCTCAGTCTGCCTTCACAGCTTTATTTCCCCCTGCTCCTGCCCCAGCCCCTCAAGTCAGGCTACCTAGGCCCGCCAACTTCTGTTCTGCAGCTGTGCCTGGGACCACAGCGCCCTTTGCCAGCCCAGAACTTGGCTTGCCTCTATCTACTTACGCTTCTAGGCCTGGCTCCAGTGGGACTTCTTCCATGAAGCTTTCTTTGATTCTCTAACCCTTCCTGATTCTTCCCGAGCAACAAATGACTGCCTTTCCTGTGCTTCACTGCTTTTGGCAGGTCCTTTGTGACAACCTGAGGCCTCATGGTATGGTTTCAAAGCTGCTCCTAGAACACTTCCTCACTAGCTTGTGGGCTCTCGAAGGCCTGGGTCTGGGTCTTCCTCATCTATGACCTGCTGCCTCCCCCAGCATCATTCCCTCACCCAGGAGCTGCTCCAGGATTGAAAGGAGATTGTGTATGTGAAATTGTTTTGTAAAATACAGCGCAATGCAATATTGTTACCGCTAAAACTGAAAAGTGTTTATTGAATCAAAACCCTAGGAAATAAAGGAAGCTCATCTCAACAACACCCTATTTCTGCATTATTTTCATTAACCATGTAAAAGTACAATAATAATAATAGCTAACATGTATTGACCTTTTGTGCCCAATAAATATTATCTTTATTATAATAAGCATACAGACATGTGTACGTGCTACACACACCTTTCAATTTCTGCACATTAAGAAGTGATTGGCTGGGCACAGTGGCTCATGCCTGTAATCCCAGCACTTTGGGAGGCCAAGCTGGGCAGATCACCTGAGGTCAGGAGTTTGAGACCAGCCTGGCCAATGTGGTGAAACCCCTTCTCTACTAAAAATACAAAAATGAGCCAGGCATGGTAGTGGGTGCCTGTAATCCCAGCTACTTGGGAGGCTGAGGCAGGAGAATTGCTTGAGCTGGAGAGATGGAGGTTGCAATGAGCCAAGACTGTGCCACTGCACTCCAGCCTGGGTGACAAGAGCGAGACTCCATCTCAAAAAAAAAAAAAAAAAAGTGATCATTAAGACAATATTGAAAATAATGTCACGAATCTTCAAATGTGCTTTAAGAGTCTCAACCAAATGTCCTCCACAGTGTCTCTGTGACCTCCTGTTCTCAAGGGCCTATGTGGATGGAGTCTGTGGCTGTGAGGTGTCCCGGCCAGGTCAGGAGCTGACCCCTGGCCCAGCAAGATACTCCGTGCTTCTTACAACATTTCCTGCCTTCCTAGAGCAGTACGCAGCAGGCCTCTTGTCCTTGTCTTGTGGGGTGGTGGGTGGTGCACCCTCTGGGGCATGCTCAGTGGTGGGCACCACGGATGGGTATCTTAAAGAGGAGTGTGTGTCTCTGTACGTCTGTCATCAGCGTTTTTATTTCAAGTCTGAGCGACACATTTTTGTCCTTCTGGCATTTATGGAGGACACAAAAAAAGAACGGCTCTGAGTCAATAAACAGAGAGGAAGTAAGGCCTCCCTCCATGATGGGCCTGGTTTACCAGGTAACAAGCCTCGGGGGTCATTGCTAGGGTTTTGTGATTTGGTTCCAGCACTGAATGGAACCACAGTCTTGTTTTTGAGTCGCTTCAGAAAGCTTGGGGTCCTCAGCTTCTGAGTTTTAGCATTTGGAGGTTGTGATCTGCATTTTGGGTGTGTGTCTGGGGGTGTCCCTGTGAGTACACAGGTGGGCATAGGTGTGTCAGGGAGATTTGGGTCTGTGCATGTGTGCGGTGAATAGAGTACATGCCCCACCTGCACAGTGTTGGTACAATAGGGGGGTGCGTATAGATAAGGTGATTGGGGTGAATGCGGATCTTTCTGGGTGTCAATCTTATATGCTATGTGTGAATAAGCATTTATATGCAAGAGTCTGTTTTTTTTTGAGACAGAGTCTTGCTCTGTCACCCAGGCTGGAGTATATGGTACGATCTCGGCTCACTGCAAGCTCCACCTCCCAGGTTCAAGCAATTCTACTGCCTCAGCCTCTCGAGTAGCTGGGACTACAGGCTCGAGCCATCATGCCCAGCTAATTTTTGTAATTTTAGTAGAGACAGGGTTTCACTATGTTGGCCAGGCTGGTCTCGAACTCCTGACCTCAAGTGATTCCCCGACCTCAGCCTCCCAAACTGCTGGGGTTATAGGCATGAGCCACGGCGCCCAGCCCCAGGGGTCTGTATGTTTGTTGTTGAATGTTATTAGTGCCTTGGAAGCTCCCTGTGCCACCCCAACCCCCAACTGTGACCCTTCCTTCATTGCCCCGGAGTTAACCACTCTCCTAACTTTTGTGTGAATCATTCCCCTGCTTTGTGTTATGGCTGTGCCACTTTCCTGTGTCTCCTCGGTGAAAATGGGTCCGGATGTGAAGCTGGGATGTGTTTGGTGCGAACGCGGGTCTGAGTTGTGTTCACAGTGGAGCCTGGATGTGCTCTGCTCAGCATGTGCCTCTGTTTGTGTGGATGGGTGGCAGAGGGATGGGGACGAGCGGCTGGGCTCTTCAGACAGGCCCCTGCGGACTTTGCACGCTCAGCTCCTGTGGCTCCTTCTGGCTTGGTTGCCACCTCTGGTCCCTGGTGGTTCTGCCTTGCTGGTCTGCAGAGAGATCAACACCCTTCAAACCAGCTGCCTTGTTGGCTGCGGCGCACTCCTGCAGTTACCATGGAAACCAAAGTAGGTCTGCTTCTGCCTGCCACCGGGTCCCTGGGCTAGGGCAGCTGTGGGCCAAAGCCACTGTGGTGAAAGCTGGCTGGGGCGGGGGGAAGGGAAGAGGGACCTGGGGGACCCTTTGAGCCTGTTTCTCCTCACATGCTCCTGGGGGCTCTTTTCTGCATCCAAACACGGGGGCAGGTCCCCGTTGTCAGACAACTGGGATCAAAACAATCCGTGTGCAAAGGGCCTGAGCAGTTGACTCTTCCACACACATACAAAATCTCTTCCTGAAACAAATTCAAGACATATGCTAATTCCACATCACTGTGCATGTCATTTGTATACCATTAATTCCGTGCCTAAAATAAAGTGGCTTTTAGGAGAGAGTGCGTGAGATCTGATGGGAAGACTCAGTACATGTGTTTGTGGCCTGGTTTTATAATAGGCATCTGCTCAGAGTTCACTGCACTGGGAAAACTTAAACATAACAGTGTTAAGCACTGCAGCGATCACAGATCCTGTGTGGTTTTGGTTTTGAAAAACAGAATAGCAAGCATAAACCTAGCTGTGTAAGCAAAGGGTGATACATTGTCAGGGAGACACATGAAAGTGGCACAGCCATAAAGCAAAGCACGGGAACGATTCACACACAAGTTAGGAGAGTGGTTAACTCCAGGGCAACACAGGAGGGGCACAGCGGGGGAGCGGGGGCACACCGGGAGCTTCCCTGACACCAGTAACATTCCATGTCTTAACCAGGTGGTAGAGACACAGATGGGTGACTGATTGTTATCCTTTTTGTTTGTTTGTTTTTTTGAGACAGAGTCTCGTTCTGTGGCCTAGGCTGGAGTGCAATGACATGATCTCGGCTCACTGCAACCTCCACCTCCTGGGTTCAAGGCATTCTCCTGGCTCAGCCTCCTGAGTAGCTGGGATTACAGGCACCCACCACCACACCCAGCTAATTTTTTTATTTTTAATAGAGATGGGGTTTCACCATGTTGGCCAGCCTAGTCTTGAACTCCTGACCTCAGGTGATCTACCTGCCTCGGCCTCCGGAAGTGCTGGGATTACAGGCATGAGTCACCGCACCTGGCCCTGATTGTTGTCCTTTTAACTGTACTTACATATTTGTATCCTCTTCTGTGTGTGTGATACATATGGCAATTAAAAATCACTGATTCTGAGCTTGTGACCTCTGGCTCAATGCGGGTGGTAAGAGGAGTTATGGGGTCAGGGAAAGAAGACAGGGTGGGATCACATTGTTATGAGTTTTGGAGCTGCCTCTGGCACTGACTAGCTATGGGACCTTGGGGAAGCCACTCAGCTTCTTCCAGCTGCAGTTTCCTCATCTGTAACATGATGAGTATGTTGGAGTTATTTATTCAATTAAAAACTAATTTTGAGCTTTCTTTGTGGCAGGCACTGGGCTAGGAAAAAGACATTTACAAATGTCACCGCAGCATAAGCTAGAAAATGATGTGTGGGCCTGGAGGGGCCGGAGGCTCTGGGCTGGGAGGGAGACTGCCCACAGGGACAGTGGAGGAGGGCAGCTTTGAAATCGGTCTTAAAAGGTGGGCCACATTTCAACAGTCTGAGACAGGGCAGGAGGAAATGACAGAAGAGAAGGCATAATGTTGTCAAAAAGTAAGCTAATTGGGAAGAGCAAAAATCTCATTATGGCTGGAGGACTTGAAGAACAGGTCTGGCTTAATCACTGGAGAGGCTCCTTTCAACTCTTTAACAGGAGAAACGTCCCCCAGCCTGGGCTAGGGAGGAGGACAACTGGCTCTACTGGGAGCAGGGTTGGGGAGAAGAAGAGGGGAGGTGTCAGGATGCTGTTGCGCCCCCTTGTCCTGGGTGCAGGAGACAACTTGCTCCCCAGGGCTCTGATGTTCAAGACCTCGGGCCCTCCAGACAAGCTAGGCTGTTTCCACCCTCCTGGCCTCTACGCTGGCCTGGCTGTAGAGATGGAACCCTTCCTTCAGACAAAGACCCTGTGGTCCTGGGTGCATGAGGACCCCCCAACACCCACAACAGATCCAGACAAGCCCAAAGCCAGTTAGCTGCCAACATGGGTGTGTAGGGAAGCAACATTCTCTTGCAATTTCCTTGAAGTGAAGACAACCCTGCCAGGGTGCCTTGGTAGCTGCTATACTATTACTTGACATCAGGCCTGGTCCCACCCTACTCTGCCCCACCACCTGCACTGACCTGACCCTGTTACATTGAGCATGTGGTGATAGGGGAAGGGGCCCTTGACATGGGACCAGAAAAGTGGGTCCACATCCCAGCTCCATCTGTTAGGAGGTGGGATGAGTCCCTAACCTTTTCTGACAAGTTTCAGGTGTCCTTGTTTGTAAAGTGAGAGGGTAGGCCAGTAATCACTTAGGAACTTTCAGAAAGTAGAATCATTTGCCCCTTTCAGGTGGAATGATGTGTTCATCTCTGACCCATGCCTGCTGGACACTTCTGTTAGGACACCATGCTGCTTTGCTTGGAGGAGATGGTGTTTCTCGATGTTAAAGTGTGTGAAGTGGTTTATGTTGCAAGAGTGTAGTGTTAGGGCCCCACAACACCTTCTTCAAGGGGAACTCTTGAGTGATGGCTTGTCAGAGAGCCCTCCAGGAAGCAAGGTTACCTGTGTTTGATTGTTCTTAGAGCAAAAGACCTGTTGGGCAGGTCAGCTCTGCAAGCAAGCTGAAAACTACAGGCCGCCTTAGCCCGTGGCCAGGAAAACCAAAGGAGAGGGGTTTTCCTAGACTGATGGACACACTGCAGCATTAGAGATGGAAGGGCCCCGGTCAGGACCAGAGACCCCAGGCAAAGGCGATGTCTACCACAAGGACCATGACTACTCCAAGGCAAGGATCTGATGGCCACCATTTACACATCCACTGAACACATGGTCAGTGCTCAGGATTTATTGAATGACTGTCTTTGGGGCAAGTGCAAATTCAATGCCATGGAAATTCTTGAATGTGGTGCTTCATGAAGACCTTAAAAGGTGTCTTGGTGGGTGTCAGAGGTCCACCATCACTCTTAGTGATAGACGGCATGGGTTTTGGAAGTAGTTAATGGTCTGGGTCTTGTACATACCAGCTGTGTAACCTTGAGCCTCTCTCATCCTAGTTTCTTTGTCTCTAAAATTGGTGCAATCTTCATTTTATATTTATTTATTTATTTATTTGGAGACGGAGTTTCACTCTTGTTGCCCAGGCTAGAGTACGATGGTGCCATCTCGGCTCACTGCAACCTCTGCCTCCCAGATACAAGCAATTCTCCTGTCTCAGCCTCCCGAGTAGCTTGGATTACAGGCATGTGCCACCACGCCCAGCTAATTTTTTCTTGTATTCAGTAGAGACAGGGTTTCACCATGTTAGTCAGGCTGGTCGCCAACTCCTGACCTCAGGTGATCCACCTGCCTCGGCCTCCCAAAGTGCTGGGATGTGATGACAGGCGTGCACCACCACACCTGGCCTATTTTTTGTTTTTTGTTTTTTTTTTTTTTTGAGATGGAATTTCACTCTTGTTGCCCAGCCTGGAGTGCAATGGCGCAATCTCGGCTCACTGCAGCCTCCGCCTCCTGGGTTCAAGTGATTTTCCTGCCTCAGCCTCCCAAGTAGCTGGGATTACAGGCAACCTCCATCACACCCGGTTAATTTTTTGTATTTAGCAGAGAAGGGGTTTCACCGTGTTGGTCAGGCTGGTTTTGAATTCCTGACCTCAGGTGATCCACCCACCTCTGCCTCCTAAATGCTGGGATTACAGGCATGAGCCACCATGCCTGGCCAATGGGTGCAAGGTTAGTACCTGCGTACAGCACTGTGAAGATTGCATGAGATGATTCCTATAGAGTGCTTAGCACACTTTGTAGATTCCACAAAAAGAGTGCTTCCTCTGTGCCTGGTATCCAGGAGGTGGCAGTTGTCATTTAGGATGGCAGCAAGTGCTGGTATGGTTGGTGTGGTCAGCAGGCTGGAAGGGGTGTGATGTAGAGTGGAGGGGATGAGAGAGGAATCTGCAAAGGAAGGAGGGTGGGTTTGAGGTGGGGCTTGTTTGTAAGTCATACTGAGGGCAGCAGGGAGTCCTGTGGCCTCATCAGGTTGGAGATGTGTAGAGCTGAAAATGAGAGAAATGAGCTTTGGTGAAGGAGAGAGCCATGTTTAGCACCAAGCAGGGCAGGTATTCTTTCCATCCATCCCCCATTTTTTTTTTTTTTTTTTTTTTTTTGAGATGTAGTCTGGCTGTGACACCCAGGCTGGAGTGCAGTGGCACCATCTTGGCTCACTGCAGCCTCCACCTCCTGGGTTTAAGTGATTCTCATGCCTCAGCCTCCCGAGTAGCTGGGATTATAGGCACCTGCCACCATACCCAGCTAATTTTTGTATTTTTAGTAGAGACGAGGTTTCACCATGTTGGCCAGGCTGGTCTTGAACTCCTGACCTCAAGTGATTTGCCTGTCTTGGCTTCCCAAAGTGTTGGGATTACAGGCGTGAGCCACCAGAACTGGCCACATCCATTCCTTCTTTATTAATTTATTCATTCAGCAAATATGTATTGAGCATCTATATGTGCTCCTATGTGGCAGGCACTTTTCTAGGCACCAGGGATACAGATGCATACAAAAAGTCAAAACTCCTGCCTCCGAGAACTTACTGTAGTGAAATCCAGTGGAATAATTGTATCATTTGACAAATGTGTTTGGGATACCTGTCCATTGCATGTTTTTGTGTTTATCTGCCCTTTGTTTTTAATAAAACTCATTTCTAACCTCACCTGAGCAGGCTATGAAGAAAAGGGAAGATCTGTCCATATCTAGATGAGGAGATGGGAGTATAGGGACATTCATATCATGAGACTGGAAAGAGGGGACTTCTGAGATTGATACTAATGAGAAATTCAGGCCGGGCGCGGTGGCTCAAGCCTGTAATCCCAGCACTTTGGGAGGCCAGACGGGTGGATCACAAGGTCAGGAGATCGAGACCATCCTGGCTAACACGGTGAAACCCCGTCTCTACTAAAAAAATACAAAAAACTAGCTGGGCGAGGTGGCGGCGCCTGTGGTCCCAGCTACTCGGGAGGCTGAGGCAGGAGAATGGCGTAAACCCGGGAGGCGGAGCTTGCAGTGAGCTGAGATCCGGCCACTGCACTCCAGCCTGGGCGACAGAGCAAGACTCCGTCTCAAAAAAAAAAAAAAAAAAAAAGAGAAATTCAGGCCAGGAATTTAGCTGAGTAAGGGAATCCCTTCCTCCCTCAGACTCTCCTTTAGCCAACTGGAAGCCCGTGTCTTATGGCTAACATGGTTATGGTGTGGCTTACTCCAGAGATTTTGTCCAGTTCTTGACCGTCACTAAACTTCCCTCCAGCCTGTGGGCCCTGCCTTGAGCCTTCTGCCTAAACCATCCTTACTTAGAAAAGAGCAGTAACATCAGAACAAGAGAGAACCACACGCAGCCTCTTGGAGACAGTCCCTCTCTCAAGGGTCAGGAAATAATCAAGGAAAGAGGAAAAGGAAGGGAAAAGAAAAGGAAGGAGAAAAGAAAGGCGGGCAGGCCAGTAGAATTGGCAATCATGATGCTATGGTTCAGTGTGATGTTTTGGTGCATTCTTGGTTCTTGTCTGCAAGGATGCTTTACTATGTGACTCAGGAGATCCTCCCAAGTTGTGGTACATTAGTCATTGACCACCGTGAGTGTGACATTGACCACCTGTCCTTGGGCTGCTGGAGAGTGTGCTGGAGACATGCTGAGCCTCACCTCTAGCCTGGCTGGTGGCCTGGTTGCTGGAACTCACTCAATTTATTCTTACATCTGGGCTTTGTCCTCCCATCCTGCCTTCCCTGGGGATCTTCCTTGTTCTCAGCCTTGCCAAATCCTACCTGCAGGAGCCCTGCCTTAGAGAGAACACAGGCTGGCCGGGCGTGGTGGCTCATGGCTATAATCCCAGCACTTTGGGAGGCCGAGGCAGGCTGATCACAAGGTCAGGAGATCGAGACTATCCTGGCCAACATGGTGAAACTCTGTCTCTACTAAAAATACACAAATTAGCCGGGCGTGGCAGTGTGCGCTTGTAGTCCCAGCTACTCAGGAGGCTGAGGCAGGAAAACTGCTTGAACCCGGGAGGCGGAGGCTGCAGTGAGCCAAGATCACATCACTGCACTCCAGCCTGGGTGACAAAGCGAGATTTTGTCTCAAACAAGACAAGACAAAACAAAACAAAACAAAACAAAACACAGGCTTCAGAATCAGAGGGACCCAGGTGTAAATCCCAGTCCTGCCCTTTTCTAGCTATATGGATTTGGGTGAGTCACTTACCTCCCTGCCTCCCACTCAGCCTCTCTGTGCCTCTCACCTCCTCTGCAAGTGAGAGAACCTTGCAGGCTGATGAGGTAAGGATCATAGGCCATGTGGGTTGTGCCTCCAGCACCTGGTAAGGTACTCAGCAGATAGCAGGATCCAGCCGCTTTGTTTCCTTTTAGGAAAAAGGCAGGATATGCGACCTTATTTTAAATGTAGCTACTGAAAGACCACCTTCTCCATGAAGTCTCCTGGCCCTCATCTGCCTCCATCCTCTCTAGCCCTGTGCTCTTTCTTAGGCCCCAGGGCCTTGGCGCACATCTTCCTGGAAGGTCAACTCCTGGAAGGGTTTACTCCAGTCCTGGGGCAGGTGCTTGGGAAATGTGTGCCAACTGGTGGATGGGGGCAGAGGTTGTGTGGGGGTGTGCAGGATGAGGGCAGATCTTGGGCAGTGGGCAGTCAGGGCGGAATCCAGGCTGGCTGCAGGGTGGGGATGATGGAGGGCCTGCTGCTGCCTTCCTGACTCGCCCTCCCCCAGCCCATCTCATCTGGGGCTCCCACCTCTTCTCTCTGACCTTGTTTCTCGTTGCCTCAGCCCTGTACTGCTAACGAGCTGAGCCAGCTTGACGCCCGCCTCTCCGATGTGCTGACTCAGTTCTGTGGCTCCCGCTTCCTCTGCCCTTGTTTGAAAATGCCAAGTTAATTGCTCTCCAGCTTCAGGCTACACTGGCAGGGGGCATGCCCCCCTTTTCCTCTCCCCTTCCCCATGCCCTGGGAGGGGCTAGGCCAGTGCCCCGCAGCCTCCTCCAGCCCTGGGGCCTGCCCTCCATGGACAGGGCAGCCAACAGGGTTGGGGAGAGGGACAGGAGGCAGAGAGGGGAATGGGCTATCAGTGTCCATTAGTGAGCAGTGGAGAGGAAGGGGAGATGGGGGAGAAGCTGGCACTCTTGGAGCCTGGTCTCCATGTTTCCTGGCCCTCAGGATCCAGAGATGGCTGCGTGTGGGAGGGAGGGGGACTGTGGGCACTGACAGGTGGTCTCTCAGATCTGTGCCCAGAGCTGAAGGTCTAGAGAGGGTAAGGTAGCTAAGAGGGAGAGCCTGGGCCTCAAACAGGAGGGAAGGGAGGAAGGGAAAGAAAGGAGGGAGAGAAGGAGGGAGGGGAGGAAGAGGACGGAAGGGAGGAAGGGAAGTGGGGAGAGAAGGAGGGAAAGAGGGAGAACGAAGGGAGGAAGGGAAGGAGGGAGAAAAAGAAGGAAGGGAGGAAGGGAAGGAGGGAGAAAGAAGGAAGGGAGTGGAAGGAAGGAGGATATGAATGAAGGAAGGAGGGAGAGAAAGAAGGAAGGGAAGAAGGGAGAGAAGGAGGAAGGGAGGAAAGGAAGAAGGGAGAGAAGGCAGAAGAGAAGGAGGAAGGAGGGAGAGAAGGTGGAAGAGAAGGAAGGAGAAGGAAAGAAGGAGAAGGAGGGAGAGAAGGAAGAGAAGGAAGGAGGAGGAAAGATGGAAGGAAGGAAGGAAAGAAGGGAGGAATGGAAAAGGCAAGGATGGAAGGAGAGAAGGAAGGAAGGAGGGGAAGAGGGAATGAAGGAAGGAGAGAAAGGAGGAAAGGAAGGGAGGAGGGGAAGAGGGCAGGAAGGAGGAAAGGAAGGGGAGGAGGGGAAGAGGGCAGGAAGGAGGAAAGGAAGGGAGGAAGCTAATGGTGACTGTTGCACAGAGAAGCTCTCATTTAATTCTTGCAAGATGGGCTGCAGATGTGCCACACAGGGGTGAGAGTCAAAATCTTTAACAGCAGTGTGGCGCCAGTGCTGGCTCATCAGGATGGACACCAGGCATGGAGCTGGGCAGGGTCCTAGAAGCCCCCTGAGCTGTGACAGGAGTTCACCTTTAGGTGCCGGGTGGTGGGGAGGTAGGGGCGAGAAGTGCTGGGTGGGATAGGTGTTTAGCAATCAGCGTGGAAGTATTTCAGCATTCTAACAATATCAGCTCCACAGCGGCAGGGCTTCTCATCTGTTGTGTTTACAGGCATGTCCCCAGTGCCAAGAATGAGCCTGCTGTGTACTAGGGGCTCCATCCTTTGTTGAATGAATGGGTACAGGAGGATGCTGAATGCCAGTTTGGCGCCAGTCCAGGTGAGGGAGTTACTGTCAGTGGTGAGCAGTGGAACACAGAGCTGGGTGATGGTTCCGTGAGTCAGATGCCACACCGAGGCCCTGGGGGTGAGGGTGCAGCTGGGAAGATGCCTGTCCTGGGCCTGCAGGACAGGAAGCATGAGGGGGGCAGGGTCTGGAGGTGGCTCCTGAGCAGGCTCATTGGGACCCTTCCTTCAAGACCTTGATTTTGGGGTTCCCCTTCTGGGGACTGGTCCCTGGCTGTACCCAGGCTGGCTGGCGGGCTTGGGATGCAGGGGCTGAGGGACAGGCAGAACTCCAGGGGGAGGCCCGGGAGGGTGCACACAAACTCGAGCTTTCTTATTATGAGGCAGAGAAGGGGTTAGAAAGGAAGCCTCATCCCCTGGGTGATCACGAAGGCAGAGACAGATGAGGAGTCTTCTCTGGTGAGGGGGTGGGCCCGGCCCCTCTGTACGTCTGTGGCAGGTGGAGCCTCCTGTGGGCACTCTGTTTCCAAGAGGGTTTTCTGCCTTCAGTGTCTTTGAAATGACCTGGGCAAGGTGAATGGGCCCTCCTGCCTTCTTGCTTTCTCTCCCCCATTCTGCCTAGGAGGACTGGGGTATGGGAGTGTGGGGGGAGGGAGACGGTGGGGGAGCAGAGTGGGGCATAGATGAGGAGAAGATGGCCCAGGTAGGAGCTGCCCTCTTGGCTCTGCCCTCTTGGAGCTGTCCTCTTGGCAGGGCATAGATGAGAAGAAGATGGCCGAGGTAGGAGCTGCCATCTTGGCTCTGTTCTGCCTGAAGAGCAGCTTCTGTTGACCTCTCCAGAAAGGGTGGTGTTTTCTGATCACCTTTCAGCTTCTCAAACCGGGTGGGCTTTGCACAGACGGTGCAGCAGGAAGGAAGGAAGAGTGGATGAGAGAAGGAGCACGCAAGAGAACAGGGAAATTCCTGAACAGGTGGGACACCTCCTGTGAATTCCAGACCCAAAAGTGCCCTGGAGGAGCGCTGGGAGTCGGGCAGCCCTGCTGGGCAGGGCCCGTTTCAGTGCCTTCCAGGGGTCTGGCGTGCTTACCCGTGGGTCCCTTGGAGGCCAGAGGGCCACACCAGCTGCCTGGGCGGCTGCCCCGTCACGTGCAGCTCCTCTCTCCTCCCTCCCTGGGTCTCCAGCCAGCCCGCCGGCTTGATGAATTAGCCCCATAGATATTCCGGCGGGAAAGCAAACACATATCATACATATCTTTGACAAGTTATTATTCTCCCTTATCAGGATTCAGGTGCATCCCTCGCCCGCCATTACTCACGCTGCACACCCGCCCTGCCTGGTACTGGGCGCTGAGCTCGCCAAGGTAGCGCCTGGCCAGGCTGGCTGCGTGCCCTGCCCTGCATCTGGGTTGGGCCGTGAGTGTGTGTGTGTGTGTGTGTGTGTGTGTGTGCATGCGTGCGCACATGTGGTTCCAGGCTGGAACCAGAGCAGGAACCACCCCGTCCCTGCTTTGGCCCACTGGACTGACCAAATGCTTCTCCAGGCAGGGACTGGTGTGCCTCAAGATGAAACTGATGGTGTTCTGGGCCTTTCACTCTCACTGGAGCCAGGACTGGAAGTTTTGTACCAGGGAATGCTCTGGTTTGGGCCTCACCCATATCCACTTACCAGGCTCCCCCTTGCCGCTAGGCCCTCTCCCGACCTCCTGGCAGGACAGATCCCCCTGCCACCACCCACCAATGCCTGCGCTTCTTGGAGCCCACAGTGGCTCCTCCAGGGCTGCCCCCTTGGCCCATGTGGTAGGAGGCTCAGGGGCTGATGAATGAGATGTAGGTGAGTACCAGTGCTCTCAGCCAGGCTGTTGGGCTGTGATTTGTCATCTCTCACCCAGCACATTCCCATTTCCCCAGAGGCAGGCTCCATATTAACAAGTCCTCTACTTAGGAATATAAATGGGGCACTTGGAATTGCTCCTGACAGCCGGAAGACACGAATGCATTCAGGCCTTGGAGGTGGGAGCCGGAGGGGAGCAGGGGGAGAGCTTCATGCAGAGGTGCCCCCAGACCAGCTGGGAGGGCAGCGCCCCATCAGCCTGATTCTGAGGTGTGGACCTCGGAAGAAGGGAGGTCCCTGCTGCCTGGCCTGGGGCTGGGCCGGGGATGGCTGCTTCTCAGGGCTGATGGACCTGTCCCCCTGCTCTTTCAGGCAGGACCTTCCACCAGAGGGACCTCAGCTGCTGTGCCCTGAGAGGCTGCTCCCCCAGCAGGAGTTTTCGTGCCATCACAGCGACTGCTGATGGGTCACTTCTACCAGCCCTGTTAGCTGTCCCGTCTCCAGCTCCAGGCTGTGCATTCCTGGGAACCTTCCCTACCCTCCCTTGGGCCACCTGCCTGGACCCTCATGGTGCCTTGGGTGAAGCAGCAGTGCTGGGAGAAGAGAGGCAGCTTCACTGGGGCCGGCGCTGCTCTGGCTTCCAAGGCTGAGTCCTCAGGTGGACTTGCTGCAGCCAGTTGAGTAGGTTCCGGTGCCCTGACCCGGGTGACACTCTGAGGGGGTGGGCCCCAGAGATATGATGGTGTAATCCCTGCCTTCAGAGGCTCCAGTTCACTGGGGGGACGGCTGGGGAGGGGAGAACCGATGGTCCTGAAAGGTGTGCTGGGCTCTGAGAGGTGACCTTGGTATCCCCGGCAGGAGATCAGGGAAGGGAGAAACTGTGGACTGAGTGCTGTAGTGTGGAGAGAGGGCTCAGTGAAAGCTTCCTGGAGAGGCAGAGTGCTGGGGCGTGCAGGATGGAGAGGAGTGGGCGAGAGCCTTGGAGGAAGGCCACAGGCCCAGTGTGGGGAAGTGTTCTGGTTATTGTCCCAGGGCCAGAATCCTGCTTCCTGGGGGCAGCTTCCTGCTGACTTCTAATGCCGCCTTCAGCTGGGGAGGGATGGGAGGCGGATGAGGTGAAAAGGATGAGATGGAGTCGGGTATGGCTTGGCCTTTTGGGGCCGCAGCATTCTGGCCCCTCAACTCCAGTACCTGGATAAAGTCTCCAAGCCTAGGGGCCTGCTGTCGTCTCAGTGGGTGTGGGTGTGCCCATCGGGCGCAGCTTTCCACTTCACCTGGGGCTCAGGCCCCCGGCACCTGGCTGGCCTGGGTGGGTGTGGAGGTGTCTGGTGCAGTTAGCCTCATGGCCACTAGAGGGGAGTCCAGGCCCGTGTTTCTCTCTTTCCAGCGACAGTGGGCCCAGGCAGGGAAGAGGAGATCCGGGTGCGGGGTGCTGGTGCTGGTGTCCACGTTGGCGTTTTTTGTGCTGGGAATGAGGGTGCCTGTTCTGCTTCCTATTAATGCCTGAACTGTTCAGTTCCAAGTTAGGGATAAAAAATCTCTGGAAATCTGGGAGCCCTGGAAAAAAGGCATTATTTAAACATTTAATATCTACAATATTTTTCTTCTTTTAGATACAGGGTCTTGCTCTGTCATTCAGGCTGGAGTGCAGCAGCGCGATTATAGCATACTGCAACCTGGAACTCCCGGGTTCAAGCCATCCTCCTGCCTCAGCCTCCCAAGTAGCTGGGACTACAGGCATGTGCAACCACACCCAGCTAATTTTGTTTTTGTTTTTGCTTTTTTTTTTTTTCTTGTGGAGATGGGGTTTTGCTATGTTACACAGGCTGGTCTTGAGCTCCTGGCCTCAAGCAGTCCTCCCGCCTTAGCCTCCCATAGCACTGGGATTACAGGTGTGAGCCACTGTGCCTGGTGACAATTCTTATTTTAGTCTCTTTTACAAAAATGGGTTCTGAATGTAGAGGACCCTGTAACGGGTGGTCAAAGTCACAGGCTTTGGTGTAGTGTAGACTGCCTGGGTGGAATTCCACCTTCACTGCCTAGTGGCTGGGTGACCTTGGGCAGGTCAAATAACATCTCTAAGCCTTGGTTGTTCCCACTGGAAAATGTGGGTTATAATGCCTACCTCATAGGCATAAACCACAAGGGTCATTTAGCACACACCTGCCATATAGTAAGTGCTCCAGTGTAGCTTTTTACTTTTCCTGATAAGCAATCACATTTGATTAAGATGTGATGTGGTTTGGCTGCGTCTGAGTCCCCACCTGAATCTCATCTCGAATTGTAGTTCCCATAATCCCCGTGTGTCGTGGGAGGGACCAGGTGGAGATAATTGAGTCATGGGCGCGGTTTCCCTCATCCTGTTCTCGTGATAGTGAGTTAGTTCTCACGAGATCTGATGGTTTTATAAGAAGCTCCGCGGCTTTTCTGGGCCCTCAGTCTTCGCCTCCCTGCAGCCTTGTGAGGAGAGATGTGTTTGGTTTCCCTTCTGCCACGATTGTACGTTTCCTCCTGGCCCCGCAGAACTGTGAGTCAATTAAACCTCTTTTCTTTATAAATTGCGCCGTCTTGGGCAGTTCCTTTTTTTTTTTTTGAGACAGAGTCTCCCTCTGTTGTCCAGGCTGGAGTGCAGTGGTGAAATCTCAGCTCACTGCAACCTCTGCCTCCCGGGTTCAAGTGATTCTTCTTCCTCAGCTTCCCGAGTAGCTGGGATTACGGTCATGCGCCACCATGCCTAAGTTTTGTATTTTTAGTAGAGATGGGGTTTCACATGTGGCCAGGCCGGTCTTGAACTCCTGACCTCAGGTGATCTGCCTGCCTCAGCCTCCCAAAGTGCTGGGATTACAGGCGTGAGCCACCATGTTTGGGCAGTTCTTTATAGCAGCACGAGAACAAACTAATACAAGATGAAAGAGTAAAGGCCCAAATTTAAAGAAAAACACTGCTTTCCCTTCCATTAGCATTTTAAAGACACCCCCCCACTCCCTGCTACCCCCGGCCATGAATAAATTAGAAAAACTTCCTTCAACCCTGACATTTTCTAGGTCTTAATATAAAAATGAATGACTGCCAATTTGCACCTTCATTTATGTCTCACATTTCCTGAGGTGTGATTGTCTGCTGGCCACCCCAGGCCCCTCTGCAACTGAGTAGGGCCGCGGCTGCATCATAGGATGCTGGCACCAGGGAGCCCTCCAGCTCCCGGCTCTCCTCCCCAGCTTCACATTAGGATCATCTGGGCACCGTAGAAAAGACCAGTGCCTGAGCCCCACCCCCAGAGGTGCTTATTCACTTGGTCTGGGGTGGCGCCCAGGTGCTGGACTGATTTGAAACTGCCTGGGTGATTCACAGAGCATCCAGGGTTCAGGACCTTTGCTTGGAAGTTTTCCTCTGGTGGCGGGAGATGCCCCAGCGTCTCCTCGCTGTGGGCTCACAGAATTCTGTACACATTCAGGAGGAGAAATTTGGCTTGGTGTAGGAAGGCCCACTGGGTCATTCGTAAGGGGGCCTTGGTTCTGGTCCTGGCTTAGTTGTTGACTCTGGAGAGCCTCTTGGTAAGCACCCTGTCCCCCGGGCCTCAGTGTCCTCATCTATCAAAGGGGATGAACAGCACCTGTTGGGCCTAAGGGTCATGTGACCTGGGGATCAGCTGCAGCAATGCGAATGCTTCAGAAGGGTGTGAAGCCAAGATACTCACAAGTGGTTTCTCCTACCTGCCCTTTCAGAGAGGGGGGTGGGTTCGTTTGCGAGAGCTGCTATAACAGAGCCCTCCGCACAGGGTGGCTTGAATGACAGAAATGCATGGCCTCATCGTTCTGGAGGCTAGAATCCAAGATTTCGGAATGAAGGCAGAGTTAGTGTCTTCTCTGGGTGGTGAGGGGAGGATCGGGTCCAGGCCCCTCTGCTTGGCTGTGGATGGTCTTCCCTCGGAGCATATCTCTGTGTCCACATTTCCCCTTTCTATAAGGACGCCAGTCATGTTGGATTAGGGCTCACCCTAACGACCTTTTTAAGTCATGACCTGAGTTTTAATAACTGGATTTTTGTTTTGTTTTGAAGACAGCATCTCGCTCTGTCACCCTGGCTGGAATGCAGTGGCACAGTCATGGCTCACTGCAGCCTCCACTTCCCACCTCGGCCTCCCAAGTAGCTGGGACTACAGGCATGGGCCACCACACTTGGCTCATTTTTTTTTTTTTTTTTTTTTTAATAGAGATGGGGTTTTGCCTTCTTGCCCAGACTGATCTTGAACTCCTGGGCTTAAGTAATCCACTTACCTTGGCCTCCCAAAGTGCTGGGATTACACGCATGAGCCACTGCACCCAGCCTTAATGACCTGATTTTGATTTGATTACCTCTGTAAAGATAATCAAGGCTCTGTCTCCAGTGAAATCTGAAACCACATTCCTGAGGTGCTGGGGGTTGGGACTTCTGTGCAGCAATTTTAGAGGACACACTTCAACCCATTGCAGGGAGCAGGAGAGTGCCTGAGTGCTTAGCTCAGAAAAGAGCAATGCAAACAACCAGCAAAAGACACTGCTGGGGGTCGGCCCAGCTTCCCTCTCCCCAGAGAAACCCTCCCTCACCACTCCATCTCCTCACTTGGGCCTCCCCGACTGACTTGCCTTCTAAGTATTGGGAGGGTGGTGGGAGGGTGAAGGGTCAAAGTGTCACGTGACCCCACTGCAGGGGCACCAGGCACCTCCCAGTCTACCTGGGTGGTACTGCCTGAGCACCGCTCCTGCACCGCATGGCGGTCGGTGGAGGGGCAGTCCTGAGGAGAGGGAGTGGGGTCTGCATGGTAGTGCCCTCATGGTACCTGCATGGTGGCGGGTGGCCTGCTGGAGTCTGGGCAAGCTCTCGTCCTCCTTGTGGTGGGTGGGGAAGAGGAGGGGCGGGAGCACCAAAGAGAAAAGGCCTCATGGAATACGCAGGCCAGGTGGGTGGAGCCTTGTTCCTGTAATTGACAAGAGCAGGGGCTGCCTCCCTCCTGCCCCTGCCCATGCCCAGGGATCCACCAGGTAGATTGGCTGTGTGAGTGTGTGTGTGAGAGAGTGCGAGTGAATGTGTCTGAGTGTGTGTGTGTGAGTGTATGTGAGTGTGTGTATGTGTGTGCACTTTGTGTGTGTGTGGAGGAGGGCAGGGGGTTCAGGCCTGCTGCTGGCCAGGTGTGCATCCATATTTATCAGGGGAGAGTCCCTGGAAAGCAGCCGGATGCTGAGCATGTGAGGCAATCTGCTTGGACCAGCTGCTCTGCTCGGGCCAGCCACTGGGAGGAGGAGATTTGGGATGTCAGCCTAAACAGCAGTACCCTGGTCTGTAGTGTTTGCTGATTTCTAAGGTGTAAATACCTCTACCATGGCTAAGTTCAAGCTGCCAACATGAAGCTAACAGGAATTTCAGGAATTCCCTTGGTGTAGGGAAGAAACTGGCCCAGAGGTGGAAGGGCCCATGGTCACATAGCGGGTTGATGAGGGACTCAGCTGAACGATGTTGCCAGATTGCACTGGAGTGTCTGTCTTCCTGGTGTCACCATTGATAATAGACGCTCTGTGACTGGGGGCAGGATGAGTGTCTGTCTTCCTGGTGTCACCATTGATAATAGACGCTCTGTGACTGGGGGCAGGATGATGAGGGATCACTGTGGGTGCCATCCAGCCTGTGCCAATAATGACACCTAAGGACACTACAGAGCACTGTGTAGTTTAGGAAGTGCTTTCTTACCTGCTCGTTCTAAATGTAATTTTCACAGCCACACAGCCAAGCATCTATTGTTACATTTTGCAGATGAGGAGACTGAGTTTCAGAGCAATGATATGATTTCCCTAGGGTCATATGACCAGTACATGGCTGTGCATTCACCCAAACCTAGGTCTTCTGAGGCCAGTCTTGTTCTTACCACTGGCCCAGGATGCTGAGGTCATCATGCCCTCCCCTCAGTGCGGCCTCTCCAGGGGCCCAATGACCCTCCATCTATAAGACCTAGAGGTGGAGGTGGGGGTGTGTGTGCCCTGTGCCTTCTACTCTATCAGGCATGGGAGGGTCTCATAAGTACCTGCTGCTGGGTGATCTGGTGATCTGACCCTTGGGCTGAGACTCCCCGCCACACTCCCAACAGCTGTCCCCACCACTCAGCCTTAACCCCTCCACCCCCACAACCTCCCTAAGCCTTTCTCTTCCAACTGCCCCTGGACCACACAGGTGAGGGAGATGTACATGCGTGTAGGGGTGGTGGTGGTGTTTTTTTTTTTTTTTTTTTTTTTTAATACTGTGGCTCCATTCCTGGAACAAGATCTCTTCTCTATCCAGGATGAGATACACATGGAGGTCTCAGAACTGTCTGAGTCTCCCAGGCATGGCCCAATGTGTGGAAGGGGACTACAGCTGGTTTGGGAGATAGGCCAACAGACAGACCAACAGAGGGTGGAAAAGAAAGACAGTGAGGAAAAGAGACATCAAGACAGAACGTATTAGAGAAATAGTAAAAAGCAGATAACCAGCGCTCATATGTGCCAGACATTGTGCTAAGTCTTTACTCTGTAACCCTCTGAGGTATATACTACTTTACCTCCATTTTACAGTTGATCCAGAGACGTTAAGTATCTTGCCCAAGGTCACACAGCTAGTGGGTGGTTAAGAGTATAACTCAGGCCGGGCGCGGTGGCTCAAGCCTGTAATCCCAGCACTTTGGGAGGCCAGACGGGTGGATCACGAGGTCAGGAGATCGAGACCATCCTGGCTAACATGGTGAAACCCCGTCTCTACTAAAAAATACAAAAAACTAGCCGGGCGCGGTGGCAGGCGCCTGTAGTCCCAGTTACTCGGGAGGCTGAGGTGGGAGAATGGCGTGAACCTGGAAGGCGGAGCTTGCTGTGAGCTGAGATCCGGCCACTGCACTCCAGCCTGGGCGACAGAGCGAGACTCCGTCTCAAAAAAAAGAGTATAACTCAAACCCATTATGTCTGTTCTCACCCATTACACTACCAGGCCTTGCTGCTAAGGACAGGGAAGCCACAGTGAGTAAGACAAGGAAATGGAGAGGCAGGAGATTGAGAAGCCAGGTGTCCATTCCAGCACTCTTATATGCCTGGGAGGCAGTTTAGGGTGCCATGCTTGAGAGGCAGTGCAATATACAAGGAGGAAAAGGACCTGGCAAGGAGTAGGATAGTTCTTGTCAGCTGTGTGACCTTGGGCAAATCACTGTACCTCTCTGGGCCTTGGATTCTTCAGCTGAAAGAGAATAATAATTCTGCCCTGTCTTCCTCTCAGGCTGGTCCTAATGGTAATAAGAAATGATGGATGTGATTATATAATTGTTTAATAAAATATACTGAGCATCCACCACTTGTCAGACACTGGGAATAAGAATGAGAACAGGTCAGACAACATCCCAGTTCTTTGTGGGGCTTCCAGTCTAGAGAGTGATACAGGCCCCTGCAATAGAGAGTGGTAGGTGCTAAGTCCAGGAAGTGACAGAAGTTGAAAGAGGGGCACTTAACCCAGTTTAGGGGGTCAGAAAAGGCTTCCTGGAGGAAGTGACACTGCAGCTGAGACAGGATGATAAGTAGGAGTTGGTTATGGCAAAGGTTTGGTTGGGGAACAAGGAGGGTGTTCCAGGAAAGAGCAGTGAGGATGGGAAAGGAATTGGATTCAGCTGTATAATGAAGCTCCTCCTCTTATTTGCCTAAAACACACCTTGGTCAAATTTTAAAGGTGGTCTTGAGCTCTAGTACTTGGATTTATGTCCAAAGACTTCTTTGCCTAACTGAAGGTGGTAAAAGTTTTTTTCCTCTTCTAGAAGTTTAGAGTTTTAGCTCTTACATTTAGGTCTGTGATTCATTTCAAGTTAAATTTGTATAAGGTGTAAGATCTTTGTTGAGGTTCTGTCGTCTTTCCTTTTCTTTTTGTATATAAATGTCAAATTGTCCATCACAATTTGTTAAAAAGGCTTTCCTTTCCCATTGAATTACCTTGGTACCTTTGTCAAAAATCAGTTGACCATATATGTTGGGTATATTTCTGGACTCTTTTATTTCATTGATTTATATGTCTATCCTCACCTCGATACACTGACATGATTACTGTGGCTTTATAGTAAGTCTTGAAATTAAGTAGACCAAGGCTTGAAAAAAAGACAGTTTTACCATCTCTTTCAAATCTATTATTCCTTTTTCTTGCCTTATTTCACTGGCTAAGGTTACCTGTACTATATTAAATAGAAGTGATGAGAGCAGATATCCTTACTTTGTTCCCAATTTAAATAAAAGCACTCAGTCTTTCACCATTAAGTATGATGTTAGCTGCAGGGTTTTAAAAATGCCCTTTATGGATTTAAGAATGTTCTCTTCTATTCCTAGTTTGCTGATAATTTTTTTTTTTTATATCACACATAGGTGTTAAATTTTTTCTAAAGATTTTTCTTTATCTATTGAGATGATTATATGTTGTATTTGTTTTTAGTTTGTTAATGATATGGTTTGGCTATGTCACCACTCAAATCTGTTCCTCAATTCACCCACATGTTGTGGGAGGAACCTGGTGGGAGGTAATTGAATCATAAGGGCAGGTCTTACCCATGCTTTTCTTGTGATAGTAAGTCTCATGAGATCTGATGGTTACTATAAGGGGGAGTTTTCCTGCACAAGCTTTTTTTGCTTGCTGCCATCCATCTAAGATGTTGCTTCTCCTTGCCTTCTGCCATGATTTTGAAGCTTTCCCAGACACGTGGAACTGTAAGTCCAATTAAACCTCTTTCTTTTGTAAATTGCCCAGTCTTGGGTATGTCTTTATCAGTAGCATGAAAACAAACCATCAGAAATCCTGTTATTAGGTGCACACACATTTATGATTGTTTTCTTGAGTAATTTACCTCTTTATGAAATGTCCCTCTTTATCCAGGTAATATTCCTCATCCTACAAACTACACTTTGTCTGATATTAATATATCAGTGCTTTCTTTTGAACAATGCTTACATGGGTATGTGTTTTCATCATTTTACTTATAATCTAGCTGTGCCTTTTTCTTCCAAGTGTTGAGTCTTGCTTTTTAATCCAGTTTAATCTGTCTTAATTTGGGTGTTTAGATCATTTATGTTTAGTGTAATTATGTACATAGTTGGGTTTAAATTTACCTCCTTGCTCTGTTTTTTTGGCCATATCTGTTGTTTGTTCTCAGTTTTCTGTCTTTTGGATTGAATTTTTAAAAAATTTCACTCATTTTATCTATCTGCACTACTGAAAGCCAGTACTTTTAATTATTATCTCTTTCTGTTTCTTTCTTTCCCTCCCTCCCTCCTTCCCTCCCTCATATGAAGACCTTCTAACAGAGCTTTCGGGGATGAAGTGGGCTGCCTGGGGATGTGGTAAAGAAAATAATGCTTTAAAGTATGTCTCAACTCTTGAGATAAATAGCTACTTTCTGGACTCAAATGCCTGGCACAATTTATATAGCTCCTTCCTCTGTCTTCCTCTTTTCTGAGGTGTATTGCCACCTCAGCTTCTGGGAATCTTTAAGATGGCATAGGCTGTGTCTTTAAAGCCAGAAAAAGAGACCTAAATGTAAGATTTCTAGAGCTCTTGGACCCTCCCTCCATTCTGAGGGACAAATGTCTTTTACAGTGATTGCCAGGGAAGTGGGCTGTAGCATAGTGAAAAGATTCACCCTCTTTTCTTTGAAACAGGATGTAATTCTATCACCCAGGCTGGAGTGCAGTGTTGTGATCACAGCTCACTGCAACTTCGATCTCCTGGGCTCAAGTGATCCTCCCACCTCAGCCTCCTGAGTAGCTAGGACTACAGGTATACATCATCACACTTGGCTAATTTTTGAATTTTTGTAGAGACAGGGTCTCCCTATGTTGTCTAGGTTGGACTTGAGCTCCTGGGCTCATGCAATTCTCTTCCTTAGCCTCCCAGAGTTCTGGGATTACAGGCGTGAGCCACTGCACCCAGCCAGGACTCACCCTGTTGATAGCCACCCACTACTGGAGAATTATGAGACATTTATTACTACCCCAGTTACTTTCATCCCTGGAAGTAGAATGGGCCAGTACAGTCTCACAGTATCTCTGTACTTTTACTATGCAATGTTTATAACTGATACAAGAATTAGGACTATAAAGAAATAGGAGGTGAAATTTCACGTAGTGAATTCTCTATTGTGGTGATAGTCAAGTCATAGTTGGACAATTACTCATCAGTGAATGTTGCAGAGGAGTTTCTAATAATGAATGGGAATGTGAACTGGCCTAGGGGTTCCTAAATTTGAGCATCAGAATCACTTAGGAAATTTTTTTTTTATTTCCTTGAAGGTATTATATGCAAATGGTTTTAAGAAATCAAATAATGCCAAAAGGCTTATGACAAAATACAGTGGTTTTCTGTCTCAGCACTCCTCTCCCTAGTCTTCCTTCTTAGAGGAAATATCTTTGACTCTTTATCCTAATATTTATACACATTTTTATTTTTCTTCTTTTTTGTTTTTTGTTTTTGAGATGGATTCTCACTCTGTCACCCAGGCTGGAGTGCAGTGGTACAGTCTTGGCTCACTGCAACCTCCGCCTCCCAGGTTCAAGAGATTCTCCTGCCTCAGCCTTCTGAGTAGCTGGGACTACAAGTGTGAGCCACCACACTAGGCTACTTTTTGTATTTTTAGTAGAGATGGAGTTTCACCATGTTGGCCAGGCTGGTCCTGAACTCCTGACCTCATGATCCACTGACCTTGACTCCCAAAGTGCTGGGATTACAGGCGTGAGCCACTGTGCCCAGCCACATTTTTCTAAATAAATATTGATCCCTTTTGATTCACAATTTCAAGATATCATTGACTTCTATTTATTATCGATAAATAGTTATAAGCCCCAATATAGCTATATTACCATTTATAATATACCAATATTCAGTATTTACATTGTTATACTTATGCAAATATTAATAACTGAACATTATAGTATACTTTATTTCTCCTGAAGTTAATAATTGCCCTGATTTTTAATTTGCTTGGTTTTATGTGTACCCATTTCCAATTCTTCCTATTTCCTAACAGGTTCTCAGTATGATTTACCACAAGGCCAGTTTCTCAGATAATCTGTTAGCTGCATTATGCAAAAAATTAGAGCCATCCCTCCTGAAGACCTTCATTTTTTTTTTCAACCTGTGTTAATTACTCTCAAGGCTTGTTGCACCCCTATCATCTGGGTCTTTTCTTTGCTGTCAGTCTTGGGTTTCCCTCACCTCTCTCCTGGGTTGAATTCCTTGTTTCCAAATCTCACGTCTTTGTCCTGTCTTTTTTTTTTTTTTTTTTTTTTTTTTTTTTTTGAGATGGGTCTCGGCTCTATGCCAGGCTGGTGCAGTGGCGGATCTCAGCTCACTGCAAGGCCTCCGCCCGCCTCCGGGTTTGAAAGCCATTCTCCTGCCTCAAGCCTCGAGTAGCTGGGACTACAGGCGCCTGCCACTCTTTGACTAGTTTTTGTATTTTTAGTAGAGACGGGGTTTCACCATGTTAAGCCAGGATGGTCTCGATCTCCTGACCTCGTGATCCGCCCGTCGGCCTCCCAAAGTACTGGTCTGGGCTTGAGGCCTTTGGCGCCCGGCCCTAATCTTTGTCTGTCTGTCAGGGTCAATGGGTATAAATACAGGGTATGGTGATGATATTCCTATCTTTGGTACTTCAATATGAGTTGATTCATCTTCTCGTTGTGAACAGTTGTCCACTCTGGAGTCTTTTCTCACCCTTGTCAGAGTTCCTTTGCTTCTCTCTATGCCTTCCCTTTCTTGGCTTGCTCTTTTTGTTTTGGTGAGAGAGACAAGCTCTGTGGCGTCATGAAAATATGGAGAAAATCTTTTGAGATCTTGCAAAATTGAAAGAATCCCATTATTCTACTTTATAGTAGGTGATAGTTTGTAGCAGTGTAGCATTTATGGTGGCGTTTATCATTCACCAATTTTTCTAGTTTTTCCTTTTCTGAACATAGCAGGCAGGATTATATACCCTCAGTTTCTTGAAATTGGAAGCGTTGTGATGTGATTTGCTTTAGACAAAATGTGGTAAAAAGTGGAAGGTATTACTTTAAGAGATGATGTGTAATTCACCATGTTTTCTCTCCACTACTAGCACACTTGAGATGCTGGAGGCTCTGTCAGCTGGGTTCCTGGCGAATAGGGACATTTTCTCCCAACCAAGTAGCTGAGCAAGAAACTTTCATTATTTTAAGACATTAAGACTTAGGGGTTGTTGTTGTCCTGCTTATAATCCTAATTCATCTAGCCGGATACAGATAGACTCTAGGCTGGACACAGTGGCTCACACCTGCTAATTCCACTTGCAGGCCAAAAGATTGAATCACTTGAGCCTGGGAGGAGGAGGTTGCAGTGAGTGGTGTGCTTGCCGCTCCAGCTTGAAGGACAGATGATGGAGGCCCTGTCTCAAAAAAAAAAAAAAAAAGGAAAGATAGACTCCTAGAAATGGAATACAGTACTGATGAAACAGAAAGCTTAAAATAGATCTGTCCTAGGGGCTGTGCAGTGAACTGCAGGAGAATTTTATTGGTGGTTAGAAGATGGAAATTTATATTATGCAGTGGGAAATATTTATTACAATTGTGTGGACGTCAGATCACATTCTGAGAAAATTGTAACTGAAGATGAAGATATGGGAAAACAGTATGTTAGCAAATGTTTAGTTATTATTGACTGTGCTTGGCAAAGTATTATAGTAATAAAGAATGTGCTCAGAAAAGAATTGGCCAATATGCAAGCAGAAATAAAAGTGAATAGAAAGTTTCCAAAATCTGGAGGCCTTGAAATATTTGGGAGAGCCAAATATTGGGTTTGAGAAAAGAGGAGAGTCACATCTGGATCTAGTGTATACACCATGACACATTAGTCAGGGGTCCTGGACTTTGCGTTTGTTGCTATGACTAGATGGAACTTTTGGGTTGTTTTCCTAGGGGAGAGGGTGAGTGCATGTTGCTTGATAAGGTGAGTGAGCCAAATATTTGGTGGCCAGAGGATGGAATGGTAATTCATTCATTCTCATCATTCATTCATCTTCATTCTCATTCTCTCTCTCTCTCTCTCTCTCTCTCTCTCTCTCTCCCTCCCCCCCTCTCTCTCCCTCCCTCCCTCCCTCTCTCCCTCTCTCCCCCCCTCCCTTTGTCTCTCTCACTTACTCATCAATCATCTATCTATCTATATCTAATTCTGTCTGGGTACGTGGTGGAGTTACTCTTCTCTGATTCCTTGAAGTTACCTAAGTCTGTATAACTGACTATAGCCAAGGAATGTGAGCAGAAATGATGTGTGCCACTTCCTGTCAGAATTTTAAAAAATGGTTACATAGTAGTTGTACTTATTTTGGGGGTACCTGTGATATTTTGATTTATGAATACAACGTGTAATGATCAAATCAGGGTAATTGGGATATTCTTCACCTCAAATATTTATCTTTTATTTGGGAACATTCAAATTCCTCAGTTATTTTGAACCATACATTATTGTTAATGATGGTCACTTTATTGTACTGTTGAACACTAGATCTTATTCCTTCTATCTAGCTGTATATTTTTTAAGCCAAAAATCAACCTGTCTTCAATTCACCCTCTCTCCTCCCCTTCCGAGCCTCTGGTAACCACCATCAACTCTTTACCTCCATGAGATCCACTTTTGCTTACCCTTATGAGTGAGAACATGTATTTGTCTTTCTGTGACTGGCTATTTCACTTAACATAATGTCTTCCACTTCTATCCATGTTGCTGCAAATGACAGGGTTTCATTTTTTAAGTCTAATATTCCATCGTGTATATATACCACATCTTTATCCATTCATCTACTGATGGATCCTTAGGTTGATTCCATATCTTCACTATTGTGAATAGTGCTGTGATAACATGGGAGTGCAGATGTTTCTTTGATATACTTATTTTCTTTCTTTTGGTTGTATACCCAGCAGTGGAACTGCTGGATCTTGTGGTAGTTCTATTTTTAGTTTTTTGAGAAACCTCCATATTGTTTTCCACAATGGTTGTACTAAGTGACATCCCCACCAACAGTATACGTGTTCCCCTTTCTCCAATCTTTGCCAGCATTCTTATTTCCTACCTTTTTGATAATAACCATCCTCTCTGGAATGAGATGATACTCCGTGCTAGGAGAACCACTGCTCTCTTCAGAGCTGTCAGACAGGGACGTTTAAGACTGCAGAAGTTTTTGCTGCCTTTTGTTCTGCTATGCCCTGCCCCCAGAGGTAGAGTCTACAGAGGCAGGCAGGCCTCACTGAGCTGCAGTGGGCTTCACCCAATTTGAGCTTCCCAGCTGCTTTGTTTACCTACACAAGCCTCAGCAATGGTAGACACCCCTTTCCCAGTCAGGCTGCCACCTCGCAGTTTGATCTTGGACTGCTACACTAGCAGTGAGCAAGGCTCCATGGGCATGGGACCCGCTGAGACAGGCATGGGGTATAATCTCCTGGTGTGCCATTTGCTAAGACTGTTGGAAAAGTCAGTATTAGGGCGGGAGTGTCCCAGTTTTCCAGGTACAGTCTGTCATGGCTTCCCTTGGCTAGGACAGGGAAATGCCCTGACCCCTTGCACTTCCTGGGTGAGGCGATACCCTGCCCTGCTTTGGCTCACCCTCCATGGGCTGCACCCACTGTCGAACCAGTCCCAATGAGATGAACCAGGCATCTCAGCTGGAAATGCAGAAATCACCCGTCTTCTGCATCAGTCACGCTGGGAGCTGCATACCGGAGCTGTTCCTATTTGGCCATCTTGGAACAGACCTCCTCTGGTAGTGTGTTTTAATTCATTGCTTTTCGTTTGTAGTGTATTTATAGATTTTTGCTTTGTGGTTACTAGGAGGCTTACAAGTTATTTTAAACAGACAGCAACTTAAATTTGATCACAAAAATAAGAAAAGAAACAAAGGAAAAACTAAACAAAACTCTACACTTTAACTCTACCTTTGCTACATTTTGACTTTTGTTGTCTCAATTTACATCTTTTTATTTTGCCTATCTCTTAACAGGTTACTGTAGTTATTATTTCTGATAGTTTTGTCTTTTAGTCTTCATACTAGAGATATGAGTGGATTACACACCACAATTACAGTGTTAGAGTACTCTGAATTTGTTCACTTACTTTTACTAGTGAGTTTAATAACTTCAAATGCTTGCTTTTTGCATCCTTTTCTTTCAGATTGAAGAACTCTCTTTAGCATTTCTTGTATGACGAATCTAGTGATGAATTCCCTCAGCGTTTGTCTGTCTGGGAAAGACTTTCTCTTTCCTTCGTGTTTGAAGGAAAGCTTTGCCAGGTACCATGTCCTCAGCAGTTTTCTTTAAAAACACTTTAAATATGTTGTCCTCCTCCCTCCTGGCCTCTGTTTCTGGCGAGAAGTATGTTGCTAGAAAAATTCGAGCTCTTTTATGTATTATTTGCTGCTTTTCTCTTGCTGTTTTCAGGATCCTCTGTCTTTGACTTTTGAGAGTTTGATTATTATATGCCTTGGGGTATCTTATTTCAGTTGAATCTGTTTGGTGGTCCCTGAGCCTGGGTATTTACATCTTTCTTTAGGTTTGGAACATTTTCTTATTGTTTCTTTGAATAAACTTCTTACCCTTGCTGTTTCTCAACTCCCTCCTGAATGCCAATGACTTACATTTGCTTTTTGGCAATTATTTTCTATATCTTGTAGGCATTTTAAATTCCTTTTCATTTTGTTTCTGTGTATTTTCCAGTAAACTGTCTTCGAGCTGACTGATTCTTCTGCTTGATCTTCATTCTGCTGTTGAGAGTCTCTAATGTATTTTTCAGTTCAGTAAATGTATTTCTCAGTTCCAGGATTTTTGTTTGATTTAAAAAAAAAATTATTTCAATCTCTTTGTGAAATTTCTGATAATTCTCTGAATCGATTTTTCTGTATTACCTTGGAATTCACTGAGTTTCCTTAGAATTGCTATTTTGAATTCTTTATCTGAGAGTTCATACATCACCATCTTGTTAGGGTTGATCACTGGCTCTTTGTCTATCTGGGGAGGTCATGATTCCCTGTTTGCTGTTGTTTCTTGTGTATGTACATTTATGGATTTTCATTGAAAGATTACTTATTCTAGTCTTCACTGTCTTGCATGTTCTGGTCTTTCTAGTGTATATTTGCTTAAAGGTTCTTTGTAGATGCCTGCAAGTCTCCTTAATCCTATATTGTTGCCTCTTTTTGGCACTAGGTAGTGCCTTAAGCTCAGGTTTGCCTCAGCTCTCACAAAAGTTCAGAGCACTGCCCATTCAAATGTTCAGAGCACTGCTTCTCCTGAATGGGGAATAGTCTGGCTTTGTGGGAAGGCTGGCAAGGAGTATATGCCCAGTAGGCCCATGGAGCGTGCCTTCTATAGCATGATGCTATTAAACAGCTACTCTGATCTGGCATCTCCTTTGGCTGAGATAAAAAGCAGAGTTTTGTGGGCTGGGGTTTCTAGTCCTGCCTCCCCTCTTTGTCTCTAAGTACCCTCAGGGTTTTCTCTCCCTGTGGGCACTTGTGGTGCTTCTGGTGGGCTGAGGCAGGAACAGTTTTTGTGCAAGGGAACCCAAGGAAGTGAGGAAGCTGGCTGTCTGCCTTGCTTTCACTTTTTCTAGTGTAGAAAATGTGAGTCTGGAAGAAACGACCCATGCATGGTGCCTGGCAGATTGAAGGAGGGGCATTGTGGATAGAGAAGTCTGTTTCTCTTGCCATCTACTCAGAGTGTTTCACTTCTCTGTCGTTCCGGGGATTGTCTGTCTCAGAATTGAGTTCTGGGATAATGCTGGTGATAATCTTCATGCTGGATTTTATTTTATTTATTTTTTGTAGGGGAGAATAAAGCCAGGTTGCATTGACTTTACCAATTTGGTGATATCACCTTGACAGAATTTTTAAGAGAGCCATTTGTCATGTTTCCTTTTCTACTGTGGAAATAGGTGAAAAATCCAACAGCCTGGGTCCCTGCTGAACTGAGATGCATGTGTAACATCTGAGATTTTGAATTTGTCTGTTACTGTAGCATAACCAAGCCCATCCTGACTGATACAGAATTCTAATTTGTAAATTGTTTTTCTTCAGAATGTTAAACATATCACTCCTTTGCCTTCTTTAGTATGAATGTTGAAAAGTTTAAATCCATTCTAATTTTTGATTCTTTAATTGTGACTTTCTCTTTTTTTTCTATTTGAATTTTATCTTTAACCTTGAAATTTCACAATGATGTGTCTTAGCATTCATTTATTTTCATCAACTGTGCTTAACACATGATGCCCTTTCAGCTTGGAAATTCATGCTCTTTTGTTTTTGGGAAATCTCGAGTTATTTCATCAATTTATTTTTCTCTATTTTTTTATTTTGTTATTGATGTTGAATTTCCTGAACTAGTGTTCTAAGTTTTTTACTTTTTTTTTCAGAGGTGGGGTCTCTCATGTCCAGGTTAAAGTGCAGTGGCTATTCACAGGAGTGATCATAGTGCACTACAGCCTTGAACTCCTGGGCTCAAGTGATCCTCCTGCCTCAGCCTACTACCAAGCAGCTCACACTACAGGCACATGCTACTGCACCTGTGGCACACTTTTGGCTGCCATAAAAATATACTGGCTACTTTTTAATCTTATTTTCCACCTTTTTGCTCTATTTTTAAGGGTATTTCCCCAAATTTATCTTCTGTCTTTTCTGTTGCATTTTTTGTTTTTGCTCTCAGAAATTTCCAAGAGCTCTTTTCTGTTCTTTCAGTGTTCTTTTCTTATAGCATTCCATTCTTATTTTGTGGATGCAGTATCTTCTCTTATCTCTCTGAGGACATTGATTTTAACTTCTAAGTTTTCTTTCCTCTGTCTAGTTTTCTCCTCCAAGTTTTTTTTTTTTTTTTTTTCTGTTTATTTGCTTTGGCCTCTATCTTTCGTATTAGAAGCTTTCTTCCCTCAAGTATCTGATAATCCTTGGCTGTCAGCTCACAAGTCACTCAGCAGGCTGAAGAGCTGATTATAAGCTCTGAACTTAAGGGGTGCTTGCCACCTTCAATGGGCTGTTTGTTGGAGAACAATGTCAGTGTTTTGGGTCCCTCTTCTTGGGCTGGCTGTATTTCCCAGATGGTACTTTACCAAACTCCTGCCTGAAGGATAAAGGTCTGATTGCCAGCATTCTGGAACCAAGTAGATGATCAGGGCTGGAAGTCTCTGGCTTCCATATTTAGTGTTACACACTAACTGGTTTCCATTGTTTATGGTCTGGTACTCACCCCCTCATTTGTGCTGTTTGGCCTGTAGAGACCCTTTGTAGAGAATAAACTTCGAGTGTTCAGCCATGGGTTGGGTGGGGGGCAGTTGCCCAGCAGCATGGAATCGGGGAGGGAAGAATCAGTGAAGGAGACCGAGAAGGAGAGGCCAGTGAAGGAGAGGGACAGACGGGACAGAGTAGTGTCCCTGAAGCAAGTCACGCAGAGGTTTTGGGAAAGAGGGAGTGATCGCCTGTGCCCAATAGTCTGATGAGTAAGATGGGGATGGAGAAGTAACCATTGGGCCTGGCAGCACAGAAGTCATTGGTGATCTCAATGAGTGATGTCTCCTGGGGCTCTGGGGATGAAAGCCTGGTCAGAATGAGTTCTAGTGAAAATGGCAGGAGGGGAAGTTACAGCAGTGAGTGTGGAGATCTTTTTCCATTTGATTTATTTCTGTTTCAAAATAACCCTGTGAGATGGGCAATCATCCCCATTTTATAGATTTGTAGTTCAAGAAACAAAGTCTCAGAGAGGTTTAAGTGAATGGCCTCATTGCTAGGTGCTTCTCAAAAAGGTTTTCCTCCAGTCCTTTTTATTTTAGCCACCCCCTCCCCAACCCTCATTCCAGAGGTGTCTGGAGCTGTCAGTTCCTGAGCCCTTTGTGGATTTTTACAGTCTAAATTGGGCTAATTCTCAGCTTTTCCTGTTGCTAGCTGTGGATTCAGCATTCTTAGGTCCACAAAGTCATTTATCACTTGTCCCTTAGCTTTTCAGCTTCCATAATTTTGTGATTATTGTCTGAGCTGCCAAGAGTGATTTCAGGCCCCAGGAAGCTCTCCTGGACTTTGGACTCCCTTTCTTATCTCCTCTGCTGATTATTGCTCATCTCTTCAAATTCTGAGGGCTCAGTCCTTGTACTTGTTCTCTCTCTTCCTAGACAATTTCATCCAGTCCCATGGCTTTAAATACCTCCAAGTCTGCAGGACCCCAAAGTCTCTGCTCCTCACCATGTGGCTCTGCTGCTAGCCTTGAAAATGTTTGCCTAGGCCAGGCTACAAAATAGGCCACCTGTCCCACTCCCATTTTTTTCTATCAGCCTCCACTGACATCCCCCTACCCTGCCCCAGACCCCCTCATCCTTTTCACTTCGTTTTCCTTGGGGCCAGGAAGGAAGAGTGTCTGCACAGAAAGTCTGTTGTCTGCTCGTTCTCAGAGTCCTGCTCTGATCACCTCCCTGGGGAAGCCTTCCGGGATGGCAAAGGTGCATTCCTGTGTGCATGCTTGCTGGGGTTCCTTGCACACCTGCTTCCCTGGCATCTGGTGAGGTTTGTGCCTGTGTGAGCTACTGCTTGGCTCTCCCCCTGGGGAAAGACCCCATACAGTGTCACTGACAGTCCCCTCTTTTTCCCTCTAGTTCCTTGGACTCTTAACCCTATGGGTATTTGATAACAGGCATGGATTCTCTCCCCAGAAGTGTTTATAAACTCATTTTGCATCTAATTTCTGGGGGTTCAAGGACTCTCTGAAACCCCTCCATAAATCCCCTCATGATCTCTGGGTAAGAACCCCCAAGCTAAGTGAGACAAGTGTGGATCATGAGCACGTATGCTCCATTCCCAGTGCTTGCCAGGACTTGACTTGTAATAGGTGTTCAGTCAGTAAATGCGTATCCTGCGTCTACTATGTGGCAGGTGCTGCTCTACATACTGTGTACATAGCAGTGAGGACTGCAATGTTCTTGCCCCAGGGAGCTGGCATTCCAGTGGGGAGACCAACATAAATGCACAGGTACGTATGTTAGTGTCAGGAGTGCTAAGATGTGGGCAGAAGCCAGATCACTTAGGAACTTGTAGCTCACAGTAAGGACTTCAGACTTTGTCCGGAGCATGATAGGACACTGCTGAGCGGGGAGTGATAAGATCAGATTTTGAAAGACCATTCTGGCTGCTGTGTGCAGAGTGGGCTGTGGGGAATGGTGGAACTGCTGCAGTGGTGAATATTCAGAAGTCAAGCTGACTCACCTGGCTCAAAGGCTGGACACAGGCTGCCCTGCACATCCTGGGCCTTTGAGCAGTCAGGGGAAGGGGGCCTCCTGGCTCTGCTATAGCTCCCAGAATCCCCTATCACCTTTTCTCCCCTTACCAGCCTCCTCCCTTCTCAGGCAAATGTCACCAGGGTACCCAGACTGTTTCCTGCTTCCTCTCCCCACAATTTTTCTTCCTGCTTTGGATCTTGCTGTCCTGCCCTGGGCCTGTACTCTATGGATCTAGCTCTGTGCCAGGAATGCAGCAAGGGCCCAATCTGTAGTACTTCTTGATTGAATGAAGCATGAGGAGGAAAGTGAACTGGAAGCAATGGCTTTGGCCCCAGGCAAGTGGCCAGATGGCATTTCTTCCCATATATGTATCTGCCTCAGTACCTGCTGTCTATACCTATGGGGTTATGTATCTGTCCTGGATACGTGTGTGTGTGTGTGTATAGGGGCAATACTATGCACCTGCATGGCTCTGGTGAGTTCACCTTGGTGGATCCCTAAGCCTCCCTGCCCTGAGGTTAGGAAGGGGACACCCCCATCCCCTGGCTGGGTACAGGCTCTGGACTCCCTTGCACTGGGAAGGCAGTCTGAGAATCCCACTGTAGGTGGTGGTGGGACTGGCTTTGAGTCTAGGCTGCCACCTCACCCTGGGGAGACATTCCCAGAACCTGGTGGCACAGGGATCATTACAAATGCTGATGAGCAGTTCTGAGGGAGGGCACGGATCAGCAGGTGAGGGGAAGGATGTCTTGTTTGCCACTGGCCCCTTCTCATCATCTCCCAGGAGGAGGAGGACGCTGTATAGGCCATCTGCCTCTCCTGCCCCCTTGGCCCCTCATCAGCGTGCAGGGCCTGCTGCCTCAGACAGGGCTCTTGCTGGCTTTGTGCCTTCAAGGCTGGGGGCAAGTCAGCTTTGGCAGAGAAGCGGAGAGGGGTGCTGGCCAGGTCCCTGCAGCCTTTCTGGGGAGAGTGTCAGGGTGGGAACGTGGGCCTCCCAGTGCCTCCCAGTATGTGGGCCTCTCCGCAGTGCCCTGGCCTGAGGAGGGGCAGGGAGGAGGACCTAGTGTTCTTTTATAGAACTCGTGTGCCTTTACAAGTGTCAGCCCCCGTGCTAGGTCCCCCAAAGCTCACCATCCAGTAGGAGTGTTAGACCGGAAATAAATGAGTGGGACAAGGGAGAGTGGCTTCGAGGGAGAAAAAGTATTGGGGGCCAAGAGGCGGGGGCACTTTGCCCTTGTTTCCTCAGGAGGCAGGGGAAGGGGAAAAGGAGTGTTCTTGGGGAAGATGGATAGGCTTTTTCCAGGTAAAAAGAGAATTTCACCTGCACTGACCCAGAGGTGTGAATACAGGTAGGGGGCTCAGGACTAAGAAGGTCTTGGGCTTGGTGGGGCTGGGACAGGGTGCGGTGGAGGGTGCAGTTAGGAGAAGGGGAGGGGCAGTTGGGGTGAGTTAAAGTGGAGGGCTTGTCCAGCTGTGACATGCATTTCCTGACAGACTAGGCAGTTTGGCCTGTCTCTTGAGGACCCCACATCTTGCATGTTTGAAAGGAGTGACGTGGTGAAATTTGTGTTTTTAGGATGAGCGTGTTGGCTTCTTTGGGGGAGAGGAGGCTAGAGGGGTATAATTGGAGGAAAGGAGACCAGGAGAAATGTCTCTTGGGTGGTTCAGGTAAGAGATGGTGGGGGACAGGGTGGAGGTTGAGCTACTGAAGAAATAGTGCCCAGACAAACCTGCAAGCTGGATGTGGCATGGCTTGTTGCCACCTTGCTGTGGGGCCAGACAGAGCTGGACTCTAGGGGCCTTCTGGGATTGTCCTCTGGGTGATGAGGTGGATGGTGGACTTATTCACTAAGAAGGAGGATGAGAGATTCCAGGAAGATGACGGTGAGCCCAGCTTTGGACAAGATAAATGGAAACACGCAGGTGCATGTGACCAGCAGGCAGTTGGCAATGTCCAGACCTAAGAGAGAGGTCTGCAACTGTGGTGAAAGGGGCATCTGAGGTAGGGTGCAGATGAGAGTCCCAGGGAGGTAGAGGGTGGAGATGAGAAGAAAGAAGCAGAGGGTGGAAGTGGCTGCCTGGGAAACAACACCATTAGGAGTAAGGAAAGGAGCCCTCACAGGGGGCAGAGGAGGTAAAGTTGGAAGCAGGAGGGAAGCCTGGGGAGCACCAGGTCATGCGGCCTGGAGAGCGACCTTGAGAAGGTGTCACTGCCGTCCAACACCTCAGAAAGGCTAAATGAGAAAGGCCCAAATGAAGTCACTGTTTCTGGCGACCTGCAGTCCTTGGCAGCCTCTAGAATTTCAAAGTGTTTGGGCTGTGGGAGACTGAGGGGGATACTTTATTCGGTTCGTCTCAGCAGGTGGTTTTAGAAGCCACTGTGTTCCCAGTGAGCTGTTGTGTCCTTGGCTGATAACACCCCCCACCCCCATGCCTACAACTGGGATGTGTCTCTGGGTTCCAGGGAAAAATAAAAAGGGTGAGAAAGAGCCACTTCATGAGAAACTCTGCATGGCATTGGGGTGTGAGGCTGCACTGCTGAGAGGCCTCCAAGAGGGTCACCCAGTAAGTGGGGAGAGAGGAGGGGACAGAACCTGATGATGTTCCCCAAAGCAACATGGCCTCCTCTCCTCCCTGGTTACACATACTGGACTACACTTCCCAGCCTCCCTTGCAGTTAGATGTGGCCATGTGACTGAGTCTTGGCCAATGGGATGTGAGCAGATGCTGTGGCCCGGCCTTGTTTAAGGAACCTCACTTGTGCAATTCTAGCTCTTCCTCCATTTGCCAGCAGAACGGAGGGATTCTGGGGTCCTGGAGAAGGGTGGAGCCACAAGATAGAAGGGGACTGGGTTTATGAATGACTGTGTGGGGCTGACTCCCCGCTGGGCGGTGTTGTAAGCACTAGACAAACTTTTACTGCCTTCAGCCAAGTGAGATTTAAGTGTTTATCCATACAGCAGCTAGGGTCACCTGAACGGTTATAGAGATTTTTCTCCCTTTTGCTGACAACTGCCATGCAGATGTGACGCTTCAAGGCTTAAGAACAGTGCTGGCCCTGTAGCGGTGGAGGAGACTAGAGGGGAGGTATCCCAGAGAAGTATTCGCGCCACCAGCAGATGGGGTGGTAGCTGATGCCTAGACTTGCACTTGTACTTGAGCACCTGCAGCACCTTTCTTGGGTATGGCCAGAAATACCACCATCCTCTAGGGACGATCCTGCAGTTGCAGTGGGGCAGAAATGCAGGTTATTACTCTGTGCAATCCCTTTGCATTTAGTGTACAATGTAGTAGTGCCTGGCACATAGTGAATGCCTATTCAGTGATATTTACGGCTCTGAGGCTGGTTGAACAGAGGGAACAGGTTACACTGGATGAAGTTCTGCTGAGTTTGTACCGTCTTTTTCCCTGTCTTTCTCTCTCAACTGTGGTTCTGGACACACTGTAGAACTATAAAATGGAAGCTGGGTGCAACCTTACAGATGACCTGATTTCTCTTACATGTTGTATGTAGATCAGGAAGCTGACACAGGTGATATTCATGACTCCAGATCTGGCTTTGGAGTTAGGCCAGGAGATGGCATTGTAATAGTGTCACCGCTGGGGCACAACCCAGGTCTTTTGCCTCTCCAGCCAGTTTTCAAAATCAGAAAACTAACAAAATAATGATTTTTTTTTTTTTTTTTAAAAGAAAGGCCGGGCACGGTGGCTCACGCCAGTAATCCCAGCACTTTGGAAGGCAGAGGTGGGCGGATCACGAGGTTGGGAGTTCGAGACCAGCCTGGCCAACATAGTAAAACCTCATCTCTACTAAAAATACAAACAAACAAACAAAAAAATTAGCCGAGGGTGGTGGCGGGTGCCTGTAATTCCCAGCTACTCAGAAGGCTGAGGCAGAAGAGTCACTTGAACGTGGGAGGCAGAGGTTGCAGTGAGCCAAGATCACACCACTGCACTCCAACCCAGGAGACAGAGTGAGACTCCGTCTGCCCCCTAAAAAAGGATATCAGTTATATTCAGTTATATTCTCAATGCCTAGAGAGACTACCGTTGTTAACATTTTAGTTTATATCCTTCCAGCCTTTTTTTCTTATGTGTGAATGCACCCAACACATTACATATCTAGAGTAATGTATATGCAATATTTATACTACATGTAGACTAAACAATATATTCTGCATATTCTATGTGCAGTATAAACATAGAATATACTACCTATAAAATGACAATGTTCTGCAGATACATGTAGTATACTGCATAAAAAACAATAGTATATTACACATATACATATTAATAGCATATAATATAGTATACTACATAAACAATATATAATACATGTAGAATATGATATATTCTGTGTACACACATAAAATATAAAAGAAAAATTCATGCTGTATGTATTGCATTATAACCTGCTTTTTCCACTAAGATCACAAAATTATTTTCCACGTTATTAAATACTATTTTATAATGTTTTATATGGCTGTATCATTTAATCCTTGTTGTTGAACAATAAATGTTTCCCTGTTTTTGCTGTTATAAAGAGTTCCAGGGTAAATGTTTGCTATTGCACATTGATTTTTTTTTTTTCCAGGGGTCTAAAGTCCTATACGTGGACTTTTTTGATCCAAAAGTAAGAAAGATGCTAACACTGTTGATATGCATAGACAAACCGATCTCTGCAAAGGCTGTGCTAATTTAAGTTCCCATCAGTGGTGAAGGAAGTGGCCCATTTCCTCATACCCTTGGCCAGGACTGGGTGTTGTCTTTTTTCCGAGGGCCCCTCTCATTCCTGAGTGGTACCAGGAGAAGGGAAGCAAGCCTTGTTCTGGGCCCTCATGTCTGTGCCTCCCTGGGGTGGGCAAGCATTGGTGGGAGGCCCAGGCTCAGCTGGAGGGCTGGCAGAGGAAGTAGAAAGATGGGGAAGGTGGTGCTTGGAAGAAGGTGGGCTGGGAAGTCTCCCTGGGAATCTGGCCACCCTACTGGAGTTCTGGCTGTGGAGCCTGGGGATGTGGCCACATGAGCCTTGCTTTTGGCAGATGGGTTGGGCCAACAGAGTGCCAGAGATGGGACTGGGAGACAAGGTGGATGAGTGTGGAGAAAGACGGACACTACCAGTTGTTGGCTTCAGGAGCTGTAACAAAAGTAAATATTTGGAGGCTAGGATTGCTTAGCTTTCTCCTTGGAATCAGCAGACTCTCAGAGGCTGGGATTAATTTGAAGAAATTTACTAGCAGAGTTTGTGGCAGATAAAACAGTTTGCTTATTTCACACTTGTATGGCCACCTGCTAGGAACTGTTTGTTCAGTTTCGAATTCTTTAATTAAAATCAACATAAAACAGATTGAAAACATCCCAAGAAGGGGATGCTTGATTTGCTGGAGGATATTGCAGAAAGATGGAGCAAAGTGGCTCAAAAAGCGCTTCGTCACCAAGCAAGCGGGCGGCAGGCAAGTGCAGCCTGGCTAACTGTGGGATTCAAGTGTGTGAGTGTGTGTGCCAGAGGTCGGCAGGAAGTGCAGAGAACTCACGTGAGTTTTCTTCCCACTTTGGGCATTTTTCATGATGGTGGTGGGCTGAGGTGGAAAAATGAGAGGTCCTCTTTTCTTCTACCCCTTAGAAAAGGCCACTTCCACATTCAATCCCTCAGCAAATAGTCATTGAATTCCTCTATGTCAGAAATTGTGAATAACATGCAACCCTTGACCTCAAGAAGCTCAGGATCGGTGAGAGAGACAGGAAAGTGAAATAGCAATTTTAACCCAATACATGCTATGTGCTGCAGTAAGGGTTAATGCTGGGTGTGATGGGAGCCCCCAGTGCTGACCTGTGGAAGAGGTGAGGAGCTCAGGTTAGATTCTAAGAAGACATGACATCTACCTCAGCTGAGATCCAATGAGTGGATAAAATTTATTCAAGTTAAAATGATGTATCAGTTAGCTACGGCTACAATATGCTGTGTAACAAACACCTACTCTCTCAGTGGCAAATAACAATACCATTTATCTGGTTCATGTGTCTGTGTTGGTTGAGGGTCTGCTGATGTTGGCTGGGCCTGATCAGGCAACTCTGCTCCATGAGCCTCTTATCCTTCTCTGGGACCACCAGTCTAGCCTGGCATGATTCTCTAATGGTGACAGAAAAAGGAGAAGAGAGAAAGCCCAATCACACTTCTTCTAACATTCCATTGGCCAAAGTAAGTCATATGTCTGTACCCAAGGTTAAGGGGCAGGGAAACATATTCCATATATTTCACCTCCTTGGTGGGATAACACACACATACCCAGCTCTTCGGAATGGTGACCATTAATGCAAACTATCACACGTGGGATGGATGCAGTGGTGGTGGTGGTATGTTATAGGATGAGGGACAGCATAAGCAGTATGGGGCTGGGCACTGTTTGTAGGAGGTTTGCATATGAGGAGGGGCTTGCAAGACTCCTGGAAGGGCATGCAGGAGGAAAAGAGAAAGGTCTTATGTGTTAGCACGATCTTTGGATTTTTGTCCCCAGGGCAGTGAAGAAGTACTGGTGGGTTTTTAGTGGGGAGTGACATGGTCAGATTTTGCCATAGAGTTGTCTCTCTGGATAGCTTCAGAGTGGATAACAGAGTGGGTAGGACAGAGGTTCAGGGTGAGAAGACCAGTTAGGAGCCTTTCAGTAACCCAGGTTTCCACGGGACCTGATTTCATGATCAGGAGACTCAACTTGTGACCTCTTGTTTTTAGAAAGCGTTTTTCCTGGATGCTTGTTAAACTTTAACTCATGGTATGCCAGCTCATAGCAAAAAGCCCTGCTGCTGTTTATAGCAAATGGAATCAGTGGAGACGGTTAAGGAGTAGGAGGCTTGCTGGTCCTAACACATCCCATTCACCTTGGCCTTGACTCAGTAACTGGTCCCCTGAACCTCACCATCATCTTTTCTAAGGCCCCACAGCTCTCGAGCAGGCGGAAGCTAGAGGCTGGTATCCCGGGTAGAAATTGCTCTGCTCAGCCAGGCGTGGTGGCTCATGCCTGTAATCCCAGCACTTTGGCAGGCCGAGGCAGGTGGACCACTTGAGGTCAGGAGACCAGCCTGGCCAACAGGGTGAAACCCCATCTCTACTAAAAATACAAAGAACTAGCCAGGCATGGTGACACACATCTGTAATCCCAGCTACTCAGGAGGCTGAGGCAGGAGAATTGCTTGAACCCAGAAGACGGAGGTTGTAGTGAGCTGAGATCACACCACTGCACTCCAGTCTGGGCAACAACAGAGTGAGACTCCGTCTCAAAAAAAAAAAAAAAAAAAAGAAATTGCTCCTCTCACTCTGAGATGATCTGTCTACACTCCCTCCCTTCCCTAAGCCCCACTCCCTTTGGGTCCAAGTGTTGCAGACGGTCTGCATACACTGCTGGGCACAGGGACTGCCTGTTGGAGATCTTGGGCCCTGGTGCCCTATGGGGAAGGCCAGCCCCGTGGGCTCTCCCCAGTCCGCATTTCCTGACACCTGCTTTTAACGCCTGATTTTTGAGCTAGCCACTTTATATTTTGCATCCATCTCCTACTGGCTTGGCATAGTGGGAAAGACACTGTAGTCAGAGTCCAAAGACCTGGGTTTGGATCCGACTTCAGCTCCCTGCAGGTCCTGGGATCTTCAACAAGTCACCGGAGCTCTCTGGGCCTCGGTTTCCTTGTTGCTGGTTGATCTCAGCTGGTAAAGTCGCCAAATGTGGCCATGGGTGTGAAAGATCCTGGAACCCTCTCACTCCTCAATTCCCTGCCCAGACACCCCCACGCATCCTGGAAATGGCAGCTGAAACCTACCTTCTCTTCCTGGAGGTCCCAAGCAGACCTCTGCCAAAGCTCCTCTGGCTTTAGACAGCCCCACGGAAATGAAAGCCTCTTGTCCATGTGTTCTATCTCTGAGCCCGCAAGCCCTGGCACAGAAGTGGCAGCTCACGGGTAAATACATGTTGAATATGGAGGATAAACTCTTTCTAGTCTAATCTGGCCTGGCAAATTCGCCCACTCCTTCCTTCTCTTCTGAAGATACTTCCTTCCCATGCCTGTTGCTCAGGACCAGGATTCACTCCCCAGGTGCTAGGCAGGCGTGTGTTTAGATTTCCCTTCCTCCTAACCTGCAAGGACCTTCGTAAAGCACTGGCCCACAGGAGCACAGAGGACTGGTTATGGCTTTGCAGCTGAGGCTCAGGATTCAAGACATCTTGACGTCACTGCTCACTGGCTGTGGCCGGAGGAACTCACTGAAATCCTCTGAGCTCCAATATATGCATCTGGAAAACAGGGATGCTAAGGATTTTTTTTTTTTTTTTTTTTTTTTTTTTGAGACGGAGTTTCACTCTTGTTGTCCAGGCTGGAATGCAATGGTGCAATCGCGCCTCACCACAACCTCCGCCTCCCAGGTTCAAGCAATTCTCCCGCCTCAGCCTCCTGAGTAGCTGGGATTACAGGCATGCGCCACCACGCCTGGCTAATTTTACATTTTTAGTAGAGACGGGGTTTCTCCATGTTGAGGCTGGTCTCGAACTCCTGACCTTAGGTGATCTGCCTGCCTCGGCCTCCCAAAGTGCTGGGATTACAGGCGTGAGCCACTGCGCCCGGCCATGCTAATGATTTATGGCTATTGTTAACTGTCTATTTTGAGCAGTTCTTGTGTGCTGGGTATGAAAACCGTCACCACCACCACCATTATCACAGTGCTGGGGCTGCCAGCTCATGAGAGTTTGTTACGGTCCTGGCAGAGTTGATTTTATGAAGAATAGCTCATTAACCCACACAAACTCCCCCAAGACCCCCTTTCTTGTTTTTGGGTGCCTACCTGCCTGCTTTGGTGGTTGCTGTGAGGAACAAAGGAAATGATGTGTGTGTGTGCGCGCGCACACATGCGGAGGTAAAGGACGGAAAGTGGGGAGATAGTTATGAGGGGTCTGGATGGGCCCTCCTACCTTGTTTTAGGAGAAGCATCTCAAGTAACAGAAAACTGTTTGGATTCTGGAGTTGAAGAGAGCAGGGTTTGAATCCCAGCTCTGCCATTTTCTACTGTGAAGTTTTGAGCCAGACACTTAGGCACTTTGAGCCTCAGTTGCCCTATATGCAAAATGGGCTAAGATTCCCCACCTTGAAGATGAATGAGATGAGGACCATTACAAAGCAGTCAGCGGAAGGCAGGAAGCACATCAGACGCGCTACACGAAGCCACTTGTAAAGTGGTTAGCAGGTAGCCTAGTTTGTAGGACATCCTCAAAAATGAAACTCACTTTCTGTGCTTTTATTTTTATTTGATCATCATCAAATGGCTTTTGAGAATAGGTAAGGAGGATTACGGTCATCCAGAGGAGAAACTGAGGCTCAGCAATGTCAAGTGACTTGCCCAAGGCCACACAGTGAGCAAATCACCAGGTAGATCCTGATCCCAGGCTTGTCTGACTCTGGGTCCTGCTCACCTCCAGCCTTGCTGACTTTCCTGACCCAGCCACCTGCCTCCCTGACACCTCTGTGCCTGCCTCTGGGCCTGAGGCAGTGGCTGGGACCATGGTGTCCGGTGGCTAGCCTGGACCCTCTGTCCTTGCCCGGCCCCCTGCACCCCATGCCCCCCATCACCAGCTCCCCAGACTCTGCTCCTCGGCCGAGGGGCACACTGCAGGGAATCAGCCTCCTTTGTGGTGTTGATTAGAGGCCTCCTCCTACAAACATCAAAGCTTCAATTAACGTGGGCCGCTTGCAACCCTCTTGCAAAACTCTGATAAGAATAGAATTTTCTCTTGGAAAATGGATTTTTATTTAGTTGTGTGTACTGTTGGTTAAATGACCTACTCTATACACTGGCACTGAGATTCTGCGGACAATTAGGGGGCTCGTCAGGAGCTGGTTATCTGAAGGAAACAGGCGCTGGACTGCTTAGCTGTCTAATATCCTGACAGGGGGTGGGGGGCAGAGGCAAATTAAAAAAAAAGGCTTCACTCCTTCTCTAGACATGGGGAGTGGAGGGTGGTGTGCTGAGTAGGGGCTTTGTTGGGTGGGAAGGTGGTCACTGCTCTCCTGGGAGTGTGGCTGGGTTGGTGGGCCCCAGCCTTGTTTTGCTGAGTGTGACAGTGTGTATGTGTGTGTGAGCGTGTGTGAGTGCGTGTGTGTGTGTGTGTGTGTGCAGGGTGTGCAGGCGTCTCAGATGCTGCTCAGAGCATAGCCTGGCCTCAAAGAGGACCCGGGGAGCTGGCTTGGCTGGGTGTGGAGGGGGCAGGATTGAAGAACACAGCAGAGCTGGGAGCACCTGAGCTGGAGGCATGGGAGGCTAAGGCTGGTAGGCCCCTGACTTTTTTCATAATCACTCCTCTTATTAAACTTGGCCTTCTTCAAGAGTTGGGATGGGTTAATGTTCAGAAAATGCTGTCTCCTCAATCTCATGGCTTCCAGGGGAGGAAAAGAAGCACTCTTCCCCTGTCCAGGATCCCTGAGAGGCCACTGACTTAGGCCCCCATCAGGCTGCAATCTTTTTGGTTCCAAAGACCCTTCCAAAAAGGGAAGCCCTCAATTCCTTCCAACTCTCCTTGAGCTTCCACTCACCGACAGAAAAGTTCTTCCTGTTGTCTAACCATATTTCTCCAGCTGCACTTTAAGTCTATCCTGAATGCAGATACACTGGACAGAGTGAGAGACTTAGGGTTAGGGGAGTGACCTGCTTGGGAGAAGGAGAGTTTGGGGTGGGTACGAGGGTGGACAGCTGGCTGGGGAAGGCAGAGTGCAGAAGAGCTGGTCGGCAAACTGCTCTTCTTCCTTGAGCTGGGGAAGTCCGGTGTAGCATGACTGTATTGATTCAATTATTCCCTACAATGTAATACTCTGCATTTGTGTGATAGCAACAAACAGAGTTGAAAGACATACAAAAATAAATGATCTGAAAGTTAATATGGCTGAATGGGCATCTATGAATTCGAGGAGAGAGGTTTTGTTTTACATTGTAAAATCAATAGCGTGCAGAACAATGTCCTAACTTCCCCTGGGGACCCCAGCAAACCCGCCCGTATCGATTGCCATGCAAATTAATTGAATTCATGAAATCCACATTGTTGAGTAATTGATGCTTCTTATAATTACCTCCAAGTTATGAGCTTTTAGGGGATTGCATTGATTCCTGGGCAGTGAGGAGGGTGAGGGGAAGAGGCAGCTTGCTGGAACTGCAGCCAGTGGCTGTCCAGGTGGGCAGTGGGCAGGTAGAGGTTGACCAAGGCTTGAATAAGGGTCATTTGCCTGGTGGTGGTGGGAGGTAGGGGTGGGTGGGATCCTTATCTCATAGTTTGCTCACCCAGCCCAGGTGAGGCTGGGAGTTTAGGGAGACATGAGCAGGTACCCCTGGACATTTGAAAGGCCCCCTGGTAGGAAGGCTGCCCTGGCATCTGGGGCTCCGTGGGGGTGCCAAGACTGTCTTCAGGGAGTAATAATAGCAAACATTTATTCAGCATTTATTATGTGCCAAGCATTGTTCCAAGTATGTTGCAGACTCATTAAATCCTATAAACAACCACGAGGCATGTACTATTGTTACCTTTGGTTGTTGAAGAAATGAGGCACAGAGAGTTAGGTAAGTTGTCCAAGTGACAGAGCTGGAATCCTTGATCACAGGCTAATCCACGAATGGGCTTCAGGAGCCAACCCCTCATATCACATGAGCAGGCTGCACATTGACACATGCGTGTTTCTCAGAGGGAGAGTATGTAACGTTTATCAGATAATCACTGATTTAAATATCTGTTATATAAACATTGTTCCTGTTAATTCCTTATATTCGTACAGTGACGAGTGTTTTAATTCACATTCTTGCAGGACATACTGCGTGACCTTGGAAAAGTCACCTAACTTATCTGAGCCTCTTCTACAACTGCAAAAGCCAGAGGTTGGGATGGATGTTGTCCAGGTCTCTTTGAAGCTCTGGCATCTACGGGTGATGCAGGGCATTTACTCATATGGACCTCCCAAAAAGCCCTGAGCCAAAGAGATTGCTGGGCAAATGAGGAACCGTAGACACATTGGGGCTAGGTCTCTTAGGGAAGCTCATGCGGCAGGTTAGTGGCAGGGATGTGATGAGGACAGGCGAAGCCAGTCTCCAAGCCAGGTGTACCTCAGGCCTCTGTCTCTTGTCTTCCTAGAGACCTTCCATGGGGGTCAGCCAGACCCAAGGAGGAGTCTGGTGCTGGGTCCTGGAGCCTGCAGTGCCATCCCTCTACCTTGGAGCCACAAGGCAGCACAGCCGGGAAGAGCTCCCCCTCTCTATTGCTGCTGCGTGGGAAAGTTGTCTCCCCTTCCGTGCTCAGTGCTTTGACTTGCAGAATGAGTTGACTTTGGGAGCTGTGGCTGGAGCCAGGGGCCAGGGATGCTCTTGGCCACAGGGTGGGCAGGCTGGGTTGGAACCCAGAGGGAGGCAAAGGCTCCTAACAGATACTGTCTCTAGCAAAGTACTTGTGTAATGCCGGCCCTCTTCTTCCCTGGGCTTGGCAGAAGGTGAGGGCTGGCTATTCATGTCACCCTTCCCTCTTCCCAGGCTCAGCTTTGGAGCAGTTGAGGCCGAGCTCCAGAGAGACCGGTCTCCTGATTGGTAGAGTCTGGCCTGACCGAGCTGAAGCACCATGAATTACCATCCACACTAGGGACCTGGCCTTGTTCCATGTCCTTGCCAGGGCAGCCTGGGCTGGCCAGGTGGCACGCACAGCAGGGAGGCTGGGGCTCAGAATTCAAGGTGGCGGCGGGAGCATGGGGTAGGAAGCTTGGTCCTGTCTGTGGCTGGAGCTTATACCTGGCTCTTGAGGACTTGGTGCAGGGTGGATGAGGCCGTGAGCCCCTCGTTGGGCACTAGGCGTGGTTCTGGCTCTCCATCTCCTGGAAGCTTTGGGACTAGAAGGGTACTGACTCCCTACAGGGTAGCTGCCTCTGCAGAGGATAAGGTGTGTGGCATACTCAGAGGTTTCTGTCACTGCTACAGCCTTCTTGCCAACCACAGCCCATGGTGTGGAGGCTCCAGGCTCTGCTAGGGTGTCCTTCCTGGCAACAGTCATAGTCTTGAGAGGGGACACCTGGGAGGCTTCCCTGACTCATCCAGGCCAACAGGTGGCCAGCTAATAGGCAGGACTCTCCTGCCTTGATCCCCGTGTCCAGATCAGGGGTTCCTGAATGACCTTGATGCTGATCTTCTGGACCCAATGACTCGAGAGATGGTAGGGATCTTACAAGATCATCGACTCTAACCTCCTCACCAAAATGAGGTTCAAAGAGGTCATCTGGCTTGTCCAAGGTCACATGATCAGTAGGTATCAGAGCTGAATCTTCAGTCCAAGCTTTCTGACTTAAGTACAGGACTTTCCATGACATCAAAATAATCTCCCAGCCACTAGCCAGCCATCTCTCTGGGCATCTCTGATGTGGGGTGTTTATGTTGGTGGTGGGAAAGGTCCTCTCTATCCTCCTCCAAGAGAATCCTAAGACTTCACAGGGGTCAGGACATGGTAGAAGGCTCCTGTCTTGCTGGCTGTGTCTTTGCTCCTGGCTGCTGGATCTCCTGAACCCTGAAGAACACAGGCTTCTAGACCTAGCTAGGACGCCTCTCTCCCTTTCTTCTTGGGAGAACAGCCCATTCTCCCTCTGCACACCCTAGGGCAGAGATGGTGCTATGGCAGCCTTAATAGGGGAAGTTGATGAATGCATCAGAAATGTGTATAATTAAGATTGAAAACTAATTGTGGGATGGTTGATGTTCCTCTCTCTTCTCTCTCCCTGCAGGAGAGGAATTCTGTCTGTATATACTGAGCCCCAAGGAAGGAATAGGGTGAGGTCTGGCATGGGGCCTGGAGTGAAAGAGAGCTGAAATCTTCCTTCCTTCCTTCCTTAACTCACCCACCCTCCCACCCACCTACTCACCCATCTGTTCACCCATCCATCTATCCACATCCACTTATCTACTGACATATTCATCCATACACTCAGGCACCCATTTATCTACCCATCTATCCATCTACTAACCTGTCCATCCATCCATCCATCCATCCCATAGGTTCTTCCCCTATATGCAGTGGGCACTGATGTGGAAGGGGTACTAGTGGGTACAGAGGTGAACACTGGACAGAATGATGCAGCAAGTGATAAGGGAGGAAGACAGATTCTTGCCTTACGTCAGAACTTCCTGGGGTTTCCAGCAGTTAATTATTCGAGGAGAAGGCCTCAAAAAGAGCATAGACTTCCTTCTATAAAAGAAGTCAGGATCCCCATGTTGTTTACATTTTGTGCTACATGAGCATATTTAGTGTTGCAGGCCCTGGTGAAACTGTCATTGCCATAGTTATCCTAAGAATTTGAGGAGAGCCTACTGGGCCCATTTCCCTGAGACCTTATTTAACCCAACCCAACACAACCAAATGGATCCAGTACAGTTACTAGCCCTGTTTCACAGATGAGGAGACTTTGAGGCTTAGGTAAGCAAAGCAAACATGCCTCAGTGAGCAACCAGGGTTGTGATGAGAATGGAATGAGGTCAAGGCCAAGATTTAGTATGCAAACAAGTTGGAAGATTGATATGAATCAGAAATAACCAGTGTGCTTTTAAAAATATTTCCTCTTAAGCTTCAGTACAAATGGATTCTGCCTTTAGGGATGTGGGCCACATGGGAGTCAGAAGGCAAAGAAAAACAGGAGATTCACAACTGAACCTGCTCTCTTGGCTCCAAGGGCTGGGTGGTACCAAAACTTAAGGAGCTCTGACTTTGTGTGATGCTGCATGTTTATTTCATCATCTGACTTTTGTGTAATGAGGCTCTGCCACACTGTGAGAGTATTACCCCTCAAAAGTCGGGTTTATTATCACCATTTCACAGATGAGAAATTGAGGCAAAGAGAGTCAAAGTCACTTGTGTTGGATAAACCAGATAAGTGGAAGACAGGAGTTAGAGGCCAGGTGAGGTAAATGCCTCCTTGTGCTTACTTCTACCCTGACCTGCCTGCTGGCCTAGGTGAGCCACATAGCTGTGTCTATGGGGGTAGAGCCAGGAACAAGGATGACCAACTCAATCTCACTGCCTTTCCTGGAAATACTGAACAACTCAGAACCTGCCCATGCCCCACACAGCCAGGCCTGCTCTGAGTGTCATTCTGAGCTCTGGCTGTGGCAGGACCTGTTGATGCCCTGCCTGGGTCCCTATGTCTCATTTCCTCACCCCACCCCACCCACTGCCATGGGCACTGACCGGGCCACTGCTGTGGGTTTGATGCCCTATTGGGGATTGTGACTCCAGACCTAGTCACAGGCCCCCGTATTAGCTATCCACTGTAACAAATGATCCCAGAACTCAGCAGCTTAAGACAACAATAAACATGAATGATCTCATCTAGTTTCTGTGGATCAGGAACTTGAGAGTGGCTTAGCTAGATGTTTTTGGCATGAAGTCTTTTGTGAAGTTGCAGTCAAGATGTTGGCTGGGGCTGCCATCTCATCTGAAGGCTTGACTGTGGCTGCGGGATCCACTTCCAAGATGATTGACTTGCCTGGCTCACAAGGCTTCCTGGCTACTGGCAGGAAGCCGCTGTTCCTTGCCCTGTGGACCTCTCCATAGGACTACTTGAGTGTCTCCAGGGCATGGCTTTCCCTAGAATAGGTGATCTGAGAGTGCAAGACAGAGCCCAAGAAGAAAGCAGCAATGTCTTTTATGGCCTAGTTTCAGAAGTCACTCTGTAACTTCTAGCACATTCTTTTTATTAGAAATGAGTCACTAAGTCTGGCCACATTCAAGTGGAGGGGAATTAGGGTTTTTTTGTTTGTTTGTTTTGGAAGGAACACTAAGAAAAATTGTGGACACATCTTAAAACCAGCATACTCTCAACTGTTCTTTTTGGCTGGTAATGGTAAGCCACCCAACTCTTAACTAGACACCAGTCAGAGCTCCACCAAAGGCTCTTTGGGGACAGTTCCTCCTGACCGTGGCTCACAGCTGCTTCTGATCATGGGAGGTAAGGGTGTCTTAAAACCCCCTTTCTAGTCCTTTTCTAGCCACTTCCTTCTATTCTAGCTCACTGTTTTCTATTTATTCTTCATAACAATGATAGCTACCCTTAATTGAGTACCTGCTACATGCCAGGCACTGTACAGATATTATCCATAATCCTTAAATTCTGCAAGGTGGAGAAAGGAGGGTTCAGAAAAGTTAGGTGACTTGTGCTGGGCCACACACTAGTCCCTGGCAGACCCAGGGTCACCCTGGGCTTCCCTGGCCTGCCTGCTGCGGGCTTCTACTGCCCCCTACCTGATGAGCCTTCCCCTTGTCTCAGTCCTGACCTGTCGTCAGGACCTGGCTCAGGCATGGCTCCTTAAGGGAGGCTCCCTCTGATGGGCCCCTGGCTGGCAGTGAGTGATCCGGGAGTAGCTCCGTGTCACCATCTTGTTGTTTGTGTACACACCTCGTTTCTCCCACTAACCCATCAGTGTCTTCAGAGTACATGTTTGTCAATGGTCCCCATGTCCCCCAGAGTGCCCAGCAAAGCACCTGGCACATAACAGGACTCAGGATTTGGGACATGAGTGATTGGAATGGTCCCCCCGGCCAGAAGCTGAGATTCATTGCCTTTAGCAGGTCTCAGGGAAAGGATCAGAAACCCAGGCTCCCCATACCAGTCTGCTGTGACTGTTTCCTGCCTGTGCCCCGCTGTCCATAGCCAATGGCCTGGCCCCCCTCACTTCAGCATGGCCACGTGGGCTGGCTATTCCTGGCTGCATTGCTGCTGCTTGCCCCACTTCACCCCCCTTTCTCCTATCATAGCTCCCAACTCCCTGCTCTTTCTTCCCTAAATTGATTCTCAGTAAACTCTCTGTATTCTGACTTCTCAGGCCTCTTTAGGTTTGTTCCTGGAATCTTTTGTCCCTCTCCCTCCCACAGCTCATCCGGGTCACTCTCCTTGGCCTCTGTCCCCACCTGCCCCTCCCCGGATTGTGGGACCTGTTGCCACTCTCCTGCTTGTGTCCCCACCCCCTGCCATGCCCCTCCCTGTGCCCATCTCCTTGACTTTTGTCTCCAAGGTTACCTGGCGACTTTGCCTATCTCCGCTCCCTCTTCTCGCCTCCCATTTCTGAGCAGTTCCTCCACGGAAGGTTGAGGGGGGGGGGCCGGGGGTGGGCAGTGGGGAAAGATAGTCTTCCGCCTTCCCCCTTCTCCCTGGCCCTGTAACTGCTGGTCCATCCTTTGTCCCTCTCTCCTCCCCTCCCTGCTTTGTAACCTTCTCTTCGGGTTTTTCTGTTTGTCTCTTTTTCTCGTCTTCCCCATCTTTCTTTTTCTCTGTCTCAATTTCTGCCTCTCTGAGTCTTTTTCTGATGTGCTTGATATCATTCTGTCTTTGCCCCTCTTCCTGTCCAAATTCTTGTTTCATACTCACAATAAAGAATTATCCCAGCTCCAGTTCCCTGGGGGGCCCTCATCAACATCCCATCCTGTTCTCTTTAGGTATGGGTGCTGAACGGTTTTGCAGGAAGAAACTGAAAGTCTGAAGCCCAGTGCGGGGCTGAGTTCTGTTTAGGGCCAGGCATGAAGTGCTTCGGGAAGGGAAAGGGTAGGACCCCACAGAAGCATGTGTACCCCACTTTCCAAATATATGCCAGGCCAAAGGCAGACCGGAACCCCTCCTGCCTTCTGTGTGGCCAGGCAAGCCTGCACAGGCAGAGGCTGAGGCTGCGAGACACCCCCAGGTGTCAGGCAGAATGCCGTCGGTCTATGGAGGGCTCCCGTGGGCTGCCTGCGCTTGCAGTCTACAGGTGGACCTATTTCTATCACACCAGACAATGCTCAGAAAGAGCCCAGCCCGGAGCCTGGCATACAGCAGGTGCTCAGTAAGTGCATGTCTCCTTTCTGATTGGGGTCAGAGGGAGGTACACAGGGCTTCTGGCCTGCTTGTCAGATAGACATGATGCACCATTCTGGGAGAAATAAACCTTTTTTTCCAAGAACCTTTTGATGGACTTTTCCAGAAAAATTAAGAGAAGAATTTTTTTTTTCTTTTCAGAAATGTTCATTCCCCCAGCTGAAATTTTTCATTTTTCTGACTTTCATATCTGTACCTAAACATAGTAAATGGCTTCCATATTTTAACGTAATCATTACATCTTAATGCATCTTTATGTTCCTAAAGTACCAGTGATTTCATAAAAGACCCTAGAAACAAGACGGTGCATAAATTTGGACCCTCTCACATTTTCCCCTTGGCCTCAATGTTTCTGCCCCACCCCCCACCCCCCACCCACTTATGTCTCTAGACTAGAACCCTGGGAGATCAGGCTGATATGACAGGTACTACAGTCTCCTAAATATGGGAGTAAGAAGGGGATTCTCAGCTAAGACTCAGCCCAGTTAGGTCCCATCTGTCCACCCAGGATGGTCAGGTCCAACCAGGCCCAGCCAGACCGCATCAGATCCAGTTAGGATGATGGAGGCTTCAGCTCTTAGTGTCTTTCCTGGCCCCATAGAGGGATTCTTTCTGGCTTCTTCCCAGATTCCCAGAACAAGGTAAGGAATCAGGGTCAGCAATGGGATCCTAGCTCAGGTCCCTACAGGCATAGAAGGACAATCTGTACTACTCTGCCATTCTCCCCTCCCCTACAAATATTTGGGAACATATCTTTACTGTGTGCCAGGTTTAGGCCATCCTCCAGCTCCTAGGAATGCTTCTTATCTTCTCTGTTGATCTGTTACAAGTGCCTTTTCAAAAATGGATGTATAACTCACCTCTTCCTGGAAGCCTTCCCTGATTAACTCCATGCATCCATTCAACATGCATTTATGGTGTCTGCCACATGCCCTGGACTATAATGGACAGAGGGAATGCCTTGGTGAACAAGATGGATAAAGTTCCTGCCCCTATGAAGCTTGCATGGGAGAGACAGGGAGTAAACAGAAAAACAGGTACCATGGGTGACAAATAGGGGATCTTACCCTAGCTAGAGGGTCAGGGAAGGGCCCATCTCACTCTCAAAGGAGAAAAATGCTGTCTTGAGAGGGAAGGTCTAGTCCATCTTGGCCACAAACTAGTGGTGTGACCTTGGGCAAGTCACCTATCTTTGAGCTTATTTTCCTCAACTGTGAAAGAAAGGGTCCCTTTCTGCTCTAGAATTATGTGTTTACTTAAAAGCAAATTTGCTTTCAGACAAGTTTGTAAAAAAATTATTTCTTGAGACTTGGGCATTGTAGAAAAATGTGAAATTCCAATTAAGCGTAAAGAAAAAATAATAGAATAATCACAATGAAACAGTCAACCTAACAAAATCATTCCCATTACCCACAGTTCCGCCTCTCAGACAACTGCTCCTGGCATCTTGGAAATCTCAGCTCATGCGGAAGCAGGTAGCAAACAGTCCGCTGAGGTCCCTGGAGGTGCGCCCTCTCCCACTCACCCACCTCCTTTGTCTCTGCTCTGACTCATTGCACACACCGCGGGATGGAGTGGGGGACCCCGGCCAGCCCTGGGGCCCCTCGCCCATGGTTTCTTTGCAAGGGCAGAAGGTGCCTCTGTGGCTGCGAGACTGCTTTGACATCTTGTGCCATATTTGATGGAGAGGCCGCCGTGCCAGAGCATGCTGGGTAGACCCTCTCCAGGCTCAGAGATGCTGTAGCACCGGAGAATGGGCAGCTGGAGCGCCTGGGGCCCTGTCTCTAGCCAGGTCCACTCAACTGGGCGGGTGGGGATGCAGTGCAGCATGCGGTCAAAAGATGGCAGCACTGCACTACCTCAGGCCCGTGCTGCCGCGGGCAAAAGGAGGGTTCTGCCAGGCAGGTGTATGTGCTAGGGTCTGGTCACCGGGCTGGCCCTTTGTCCTCCAAGGCTCTGGATGGGAACCAAGGCTCTGGATGGGAACCAACGCTTTGGCTGGGCCTCCTGGAAGTCGGCGCTTGAATGGCCTTACCCAGAGCAACAGGCAGATCACTGCATTCCAGAGGCCTTGGGCCCTGACCTCCCCCCACCACTGAATTGCTCCCTAAGCCCCTAAGGTCATTTGCTGTTTCAGTGTGGAACGATCTGGGAGTGGGAGATGAAGACCCTGCCTCATCTTGGGCCAGCCCGTCCTGCATCTTTCCCCAGCAGATCTTCGTTTGTGATACCCGAATGGGCTGGAAGGGGAGAGGAGAGGGGGAAGGGGCAAGGACGGCCAAGATCTCAGGCTGCAGTCTCACTTGCTGGGCTTCCAAGCCAAGTTCCACCACTTGTTTGCTGGGCTACCTCGAGCAAGTGACTTAACATCTCTGAGTTATCTCTTTTTTTTTTTTTTTTTTTTTTTTGAGAAGGAGTCTGGCTTTGTCGCCCGGGCTGGAGTGCAGTGGCCGGATCTCAGCTCACTGCAAGCTCCGCCTTCCGGGTTTACACCATTCTCCTGCCTCAGCCTCCCGAGTAGCTGGGAACACAGACGTCCGCCACCTCGCCCGGCTAGTTTTTTGTATTTTTTTAGTAGAGACGGGGTTTCACCGTGTTAGCCAGGATGGTCTCGATCTCCTGACCTCGTGATCCGCCCGTCTCGGCCTCCCAAAGTGCTGGGATTACAGGTGTGAGCCACCGCGCCCGGCCATCATCTCTGAGTTATCTCTAAAAGAGGGTACAATGAAAATATTAGACTTTATTATTAGCTGTTTTATTGGCAACTCTAAAAGACCTAACCTCCCCTAGTATATTAGGTCAATCCAGAAGCATTTCTCTGTGGTCTTATTTTCTAATAGTCCCTGTGCTTGTCCTGTGTCCTCCTCTTAGGACCCCCACCCTCTGCCCATCTCTATTTTGTAATAACTCAGGGATACCTACCATTTATTGGGCATGGACACCGTGCTTGGCACTATGCTTGCCTTCCAAGGAACTCTTTGAGGTACCACCTTTTACAGATGGGGAGCTGGGGCTTGGGAAGATGGAGTTTGTTACTCAAGGCCTCACAGTAGAGCTAGGATCCAACCAGGTGTCCCAGTCCTGATTCTCTTCCTTCAGACCCCTTGGTCCCCACTCTGCCAAGCCAGGCTGTTTTCTCCTCTTCGGATACCAGGCAGGGCCCTGAGCCCCCTACTCTGAGGTTCTGATCCTGCTATAAACCTTGGGTGCTGTTGATACAGCCGCTAAGCTCCAGAGGCAGGTCAGAACGTCGGCTGCCCTTGGATGTGTGCCCTCCGTGTGGGGCAGGAGGGGGATGGAATAACTCGTAGAAGGCTGGTGCCCAGTCCTGCCTGGTGCTCTCCCACCCCCCGGCTAGTGCTGACTTGTTAGGCCGAGGGAGCTGACATCCTAACAGCGCCTGTCAGACTCCAATGAGTTGATGATGTGGAAACTGGTTATTAAGTGTAATAACAGTGGTTTGGTTTTCCCACGGTTCTGCCTGTAAGTGCCTAAGTGACAGCTGGCTTGTGCCAGGGTGCTGCATGCTAAGTGGCCTGAGGATGCGGCACAGGGGAGGGTGCGAGGGGCTCTTCTAAGGTTTTGGTTGGAGGGAGGCCAGGAGGCGCTGTTGCCCGTGCCTCTTCTGTAGGTGAGGCCTTTCAGCCCATATAGGACAATGGGTCCTGGCTTCTTGGCCCAGGCCTGGACTGGATGGAATGTGTGGATTCAGGACGGCAAACTAGGTGGTGATGTGTCCCCAAATCTAATGGGTCCTCATATACACAGTCCCCCTCACTGACCTTGTCCCGTGGACCAACAGTTTAAGAACTGGATTGGAAATCTGGAAACTTGGAGTTTAAACTTTGCCCCTCATTGCTTGTAACCTTAGGCACATGGCTTAACTCTTCCAGTTGCCCAATCTTCACAATGAAGGGTTCGAACAGGGTTAATTTATTCATTTAACTACAAGTGTCAAACCAATGGACAATGGATAGAAACTTTCTGTTAGATGGATAAAGAAAACCTGGTAGATACATACAGTGGAATATTATTTAGCCTTGAAAGAGAGGGAAATCCTGTCATTTGCAACAGCACAATGAACCTGGAGGACATTATGCTAAGTGAAATAAGCCAGTCACATGTATATGACATATTAGAAATTGATTCCATGTATGTGACATATCAGAAATGGTCAAACTAATAGCAGCAAAGAAAACAGTTGGCTGTACCAACAGCACCCAGGGCTTGGAGCAAATTGTCAGGGGCTAGGGGAAGAGGAAAATGGGGAATTGTTATTCCGTGCAAGTTTCAGTTCTGCGGGGTGAATAAGTTCTAGAGATCTGCTATACAACATAGTGCTTATAATTAAGAATCTGATATTGTGCACTTCAGAATTCCTTAAGATCTCATGTTAAATGTTTTTACCGCAAAAACCAAACAAACCCAAAAGAACATGAGAAATTTTGGAAGGTGTTGGATATGCCTATTACCTTGATTGTGGTGATGGTCTTACGGGTGTTTGCATATGTCCAACTTCACCAAATTGTACACATTAAATAGGTAGAGTTAGTTGTATATCAACTATACCTCAACAAAGCTGGTAAAAGAAACTTGCTGTTAGACATATTTTGTTTGGCCTACACAGTGCTTTAAATTTAAGTGTCCACATTTAATAATCTAAAATTTCTGATAGAGATCCATACTTCTGACCTTCTTTCAAAACTATAAGAATTGGTAACACTGGGTCTGCATGTCCACGTGGCAACAATTGGCCGCAACCTTTCTCCCCTCACACAGGGTTTATACTTTCTTAACTTGCCACAGTCCCCACCACTCCCTATTGTATCCCCCACACAGGGGCTGAGTGCCAATGGCTATTGACTTACTGCATCTCTTGCATTCAGTGCCTGGCCCTGCATCGGATATTTACTGAGGGCCCATTTTGTGCATGGCATCATGCTTTTTACATCAGAAATTATGATAAAGAGCTTAGAAGAGGGCACTGGGACCTGGGTATAATGAGATCATAGACATCTCCAACATCATTTTCAGCTGAGAATTCTAGAATTCTGTAATACAAGAAGTCTCTGCCCCCTCTCTCCCTGAACTGTAAAAATGAACATTTTTACTAAGGGTGATCTCCATCTCCATGCTCAGGTTGGGAAGGGAGACTGTTCCCTTCCCCCTGTCCGCATGCCTTCATCCTGACTCTACAAATAATTTAGCCCCCTGGATGTGTGGGTGGGGAGCTCTCATAAGCTAGCCCTGTACTTTCTCTCTCTCTCTGTCTCTGTCTCTGTCTCTCTGTTAGTTTCCTCATCTGGAAAAAACACCATTGGGTTGTTGAAAAATTTGGAGTTTGGGGCTTGAGTTTTCCAGGCTACATACTCTATGACTGACCTTGGACAAGTCATTTCACTTCTGAGTCTCCTCTGCAACATGGGAATAAATACTATCATTCTTGTATAGGAAAATGTGTTCTGGAAACAGGAAAGTACTATACAAATGAACAACTGTTATTAATTTTATACATACAAACAGCAGAAGATATTTCCTCCTCCTCTGTATCAAGGGGATGGCAGAAGAATAAAGTGAAATGATATGCATGTCACTGCCTTGGAAGGGAAATTGTTCCAGTTCACAAGGGATTCTTGTATTGTGATTATTAATATAGTTCACCAAATGGTCTTGGCTGGGAGCCTGAAGGTATAGCAGCTGCAGGGACTCGAAGCTCTCCACCACTGTGGCTCCTGCCTGCCTTCTCAAGACAATATCCACGTTTTCCCCTTCTCTAGGCTGGCTTTCCTCTGTCCCCCAGAACCCAGCTCTGATAGTCCTTTTCCCATGAGTTCTCCTGGATGAATCCCACTCTTCCTGCACCCTCTACCACCCTTACTTTCTGGGTGCAGATGTCAAGGACTATTGAGTGCCATCCTGGAGGAGTTTTAATGATCACCTCATGATTTTGCTGATGGACATACTATTTTTTTGAGCCCCCATCATGTGCCATGTACTGAATTTGTGTGAAAGAGAGGAATAAGACATATGAAACTCTTGATCTTGGAGATAACAGTGGGGAGGAGACAGAGATAACACACAAGGGAGCAAGTGAGTACAAATGCAGAGATAATTAAGCAGTGGTAAGTTCCATGAAGAAAATAAGAGAGGCGATGTGCTCCAGAGTGCTTGGTGATGGGGAGTGGTGGTAACAGAGGGTGGTTATCTCTTCTTGGAGGAGCTGACATGTGAGCTGAGATGTGAAAGATGGAAAGGAGCAGCCATGGGGAAACGGAAGGGGATGCATTCCAGGTAGAGGGAATGAGGTTGGTTTGTCCAGGCTTCTTAACCGATGAAGACAGAGCAGGGAAGTGTCTTGCACGAGGCTGTGCAGCTAGTCATCAGCAGCAGAGCAGGACTAAAATCCTGTTCTTTGGGCATCCAGGCCCGTGGTATGCTAATGCAACCCTTATTTCTTCTTTGCAAGCCAGGCCTCTGTGGAACTCCTCGCCTGTCAGTCAGCTTTCCACACCCTAGCCAGGGTCCTCCCTGTGCCCCCATCCTCCGTCCAGGGTAGCTTCAAGCCTGCTCTTCCCCTGCTCTCCAGAGGTAAATGGTACAAGACAGGAACAGAGAGAAAGCAGAGTGGCTGAGTGGTTTCTGCCATTCACTGCTAAGCACAATAAACCCAGTGGAATCCCAGTCTTAGAATGGCCTCGTTTAATTAATGCTAAATGACTGTGGGACCCGTATGGATTTATACATTAGATTCACATTAACACCAAATCGTTTGATCACAAATAACTGTTAAAATAATGAACACAGGCGCTTTACAACTAGATTAGAAAGATGGGACTCAGCCTCCTGCCCAGCCTGGGGGGTCAAAGCTCCCTTCCCAGGATTCTGCCTCCTTTTCCTTCCTCTTGTTTGGTAAGCTGTGATTTCCAAAGAGCATTTATTGAGCTGTCCCCATGCCCAGCGCTGTGTGATGGGGGTGGGATGGGGCACAAACCCCCTTCTGGAGCTTGCAGTGTCGGTGAGGAGGTGAGCTGTACACTTGAAAATGAAGCATATTACTAGAGAAGTATGTTCTGGGAATTTACAAATATCTCATTTAATCCCCTTGATATTGGGAAGTAGGTACTATAATCAAGTCTCAATTGGCAGATGAAAAACCTGTTTGTTACAGATGAGGACTCTGCCCCAGGTCACCCACTTAGAGGAGGCATAACTGGAAACAAAATCTACACTTAGACTCCCGACCCCTTGTTAATTCCACAGCATAGCTTTGCTTCCTAAAACAATGGACTAGAGAGCCTGGTCCTTGCCCTTGGGTAGACTTCAGGCTATTATGGCTGGGGCAGGCGGGTGGAGGAGGAGGGCTTTGAAGGGTGCCTGTAGGAGTGTGGTAGGAGTGTAGGGGGCGGTGGATGGAACTGCTGGGTAGAAAGAGGAAAGGGGGTTTCTTCCCTCCCCTCCCTCACGCAGCCCCCTCTGTCCCTCTTACTCTCTGTGCTCAAACTTTGTCCCCACAGAGTATCCAAGTCCTTCTTCTGAGTGGCTTCTCTGACACTCCTTCCTGAGAATCTGGTTATTCAGTTCGGCTCACGGGAGAAAGGTGTGCCCCAGCCACAGTGAGCGTGCTGCGTGCGCAGTCTCACGGCCCCGCTGTTTGCTCGGTCACACACGCATCCCGGGCTTCAGCAGGAGCAGGCAGCAGTGGGTGAAGGATGGCGAGCCTCACAGGAAGGAGGCAGGATGAACCCCTCGCCGCGCATTCCCGCATTTCCGGAGAGGGAGGAGTGGAGCCCAGCTGCCCCGCTCATTTCTCTGTCTCCTCCAATCTCTAGAAACCTCACTTCCTACTGTTTCACCTGCCATGATTTTCCCCACAGGGGTCCTCTCTGGACAAGGGATGTTAGGAATGTCCCTGGGAAGGTTTGACAGTGGTCCATAGGAAGCTGTTGGAGCAGACTGGGAATGCTGCACGGTTGGAGGAGGCAGAGCAAAGATTGCCACCCCCTGTCCCTAAGCGCTGGAAATGAGGTCATGGCCTGGAGGACACACAGGCCCGGTCCTGGGGTTTTGAGCTCCAGGAGGGGCTTGATAATCTGTCCAGTTTATTCCTGCCTCTATCCTTTGGCACAAGATTTTCCGTTTTTTGCAGCTCTGTTAGGCTAACTGTTATTTATGCCTTAAGACCCATGTCAGTCACCTCCTCCAAGAAGCCTCCATACTTCACTCTAAAGAATCAATCACTTCTTTTCTGCGTCTTTCTGGCACTTTGCCCAAGCAGAGCACAAATCTTGTATTGCGTTCATACATACCTGCCTTCCCCACCTGCCTTTTGGGTGGCTGTGTGTTGCTGCTCACCCAGATGGAGAGGAAGGACATCTCTTCTGGAGTCTCTCTGACCAGAGGCCAGCTCTGGCAAAGCCCAGACATTACCATTTGGGTGAAAAGATGCTGGGAAAGAAGAAAAACTGGGGACTAGGAAGATTTTTCCATTCAGTAACTCATGAACTGTTAGGTGTGTGTGTGTGTGTGTGTGTGTGTGTGTCTTGGACTCAGAAAGCCCTGGGGGCCTCCAAGGGGCATTGGGTTGGCATTTCCATGGGTTCATAGTCTGGGCTTTGTCCTCTTGGCTGGGCTGACCTGCCTGGCCACCTGCCAAATCCAGCTGCCTCCAGCAGGTGCCAGAAGAGCTGAGAGGACCGGGCCAGTTGGCAGGCGAGAGGTGACCCTGTTTAACCATCCACAGCTTGAACAAATGGGTACAATATTTTTGGTTCCTTTTCCCTTAGCTGGGGCATAAATCAACTCTCTGGAGTGGGATCAGATCAATGTTTTGTAATTGGATTCCAAAAATGGAGATGAACCCCGGGGAGCCTGAGGACTGACCACCTTCATAGGAGCTTGGCCCTGGTGGACCTGAGAGTGACGTGACCACCACAAGTGACCGTGCTGCCTCCAGCACAGTGCGGCTTGTTTCAGTGTGCCTCTGCTTAGCTTATTTTGGAACTTAGGCTGAACATTTTAGAATTGATTCCCTAGGAAACAGGACCATTGTAGGATGAGACTAGATTATGGAGGGTCTGGAATGCCAGGGTACACAGTTTAGATTCACTTAAGGCAAATAAATACCTGACAATATCACGATTGTCCTCTTTCTTGCTGCTATAGGCTGCATGTTTATGTCCCCTCACTCTTCCTATGTTGAAATCCTAACCTTCAAGGTGATGGTGGGGTGGGGACTTTGGGAGGCGATTAGGTCATGAGGGTGGAACCTTTATGAATGGGATTAGTGCCCTTAGAAAAGAGGCCCTGGAGAACTTCCTTGCCCCTTCCACCATGTGAGGTCACAGCAAGAAAGCATTGTCTGTGAACTGTGAAGTGAGTCCTCACCTGACACTAAATCTACAAGTGCTGTGATCTAGGACTTCCCAGCCTCCAGAACTGTGGGAAATAACCATTGCTTAGGTCATCTAGTAGTCTGTATTAGTTTGTTATAGCAGTTACATAGTTTGTTTTGAGACAGGGTCTCACTCTGTTGCCTAGGCTGGAGTGCAGTGGTACAATCTCAGCTCACTGCACCCGCTACCTCCCAGGTTCAAGCAATTCTCCTGCCTCAACTTCCTGAGTAGCTGGGAGTATAGGTGTGTACCACCACACCCAGCTAATTTTTATATTTTTAGTAGAGAGAGGGTTTCACCATGTTGGCCAGGCTGGTCTTGAACTCCTGACCTCAAGTAATCCACCTGCCTCAGCCTCCCAAAGTGCTGGGATTACAGGTGTGAGTCACCGTACATGGTCGATACCTTTGTACAGTAAATCTGTACTTGTCCTCAGAGACCTATTTCAACTCAGGGCTTGAGCTAGTTGTTATAACTGCCTGGAGTTGGCATTCAAAGGAAACCTCTGGGTCCAGGTTTCTCACATTCTTATAAAGAAACTGAGGGCTGGGCGTGGTGGCTCACGCCTGTAATCCCAGCACTTTGGGAGGCCAAGGTGGGTGGACCATGAGGTCAGGAGATCAAGACCACGGTGAAACCCCGTCTCTACTAAAAATCCAAAAAAAAAAAAAAAAAAAAAAATTAGCCGGGCGTGGTGGCGGGCGCCTGTAGTCCCAGCTACTCGGGAGGCTGAGGCAGGAGAATGGCGTGAACCCGGGAGGCAGAGGTTGCAGTGAGCCGAGATCACAACACTGCACTCCAGCCTGGGTGACAGAGCGAAAAAAAAAAAAAAAAAAGTGAGGTGGAGGGAGTTGTGTGTCCACCCCAGGGCCATCCTTAATTTAGTAGGCAGATGGGACACTAGTAAATCCTTGGACAGGGGAGGGCCATGATGGAAGCAAGAAGAAGAATTTGGCAACATGGAGCCACGTGTGCTGAAGGGAAAAGTGGGAAGCTGGGGGCAGGCTGGGACTAGGCTGAGGCAGGGATAATGTAAAGAAGCATCACTGTCAGGGACTGATCTTGAATTTACAAGATCCTGAGGGTGATGATTCCTTACACTTTGCCCCCTAGGTGCCGTACTTGTCTCACCCTAGTCCTGGCCCTGGCTGAAAGACCAGTTAGATGCTAACTTTTGCTGAATTCAGGCATCAGACGAAGCAGCGACAGCAGAAGCACAGGAAACTGGTCAGAGCTGACAGGAATTGTGTAGGAAGAGCCATCAGGACTTGATGACATACTAGCCATCAAGGATAAGGGCAAGGGTCAACTTTGAGCCATGAGGTGACCGTGAGGATGGTGACGCCCTGACAGGAACAAGGTTAGGGCTTATCACTTGGGTTGTGATTTTGGCTTTTGGTTGAGGGTGCAATATTGGCCTATTCTTTTACTTTTTCATTAAATTTTTTTTAATTGGAGTCTAACATATGTATAGGAAAGTGTACAGATTGTACAATTGCACATTTCTGATTTCCAGAAGGTAAACTGAGTCACATAACTTATATCCAGATGCAAAAACAAAACACTAGAATCTCCCATTGTGTCCCTTCTAGTCACTACCCCACCTTCCAAGGGTAACTTCTGTCCTGACTTTTAACATCATAAATTAGTTCTGTACTTTGTATAAATAGAATCTTACAGTATATAAGGCCAGGCACAATGGCTCAGGCCTGTAATCCCAGCACTTTGGGAGGCTGAGGCAGGAGGATGGCTCAAGCCCAGGAGTTTGAGAGCAGCCTGAGCAACATGATGAAACTTTGTCTCTACAAAATAATGATAATAAAAAAAAAAATAGCTGGACATGTTGGGAAATCCCTGTAGTCCCAGCTACTTGGGAGGCTGAGGTGGGAGGATTGTTTGAGCCTGAGGAGGTAGAGGTTGCAGTGAGCCGAGATTGAGCCACTGCATTCTAGTTGGGTAACAGAGTGAGACCCTGCCCTGCCCCTCCCCTCCCCGCCCCCCAAAAAGAGAAAAGAGTTTCTGACAGTATATATTCTTTTGCATCTGGCATATTTCACTCAGTGTTTGTGAGATTCATTCGTATTCTTGTAATTGTAGATTGTTCATTGTCTTTGCTGTATAACATTTTATTGTGTGAAAAACTACCATGTAGCTACTGATTCAACTATTGATAGGTCTTTGAGTAATTTCCAGTTTGGGGCTATTATGAATAGTGCTGCTCTGAAGGTTATTGTCCTTTTGGGTTTTTGGTTTTTTTTTTTTTTTTTTTTGAGACAGGGTCTTGCTTTGTCACCCAAGCTGGAGTGCAGTGGCGTGATCTCGGCTCACTACAACCTCTGCCTCCCAGGTTCAAGCGATCCTCCCACCTCAGTCCCCTGAGTAGGTGGGACCATAGGCACTCCCCATCATACCCAGATAATTTTTGTATTTTTTAGTAGAGACGAGGTTTCGTCATGTTGCCCAGGCTAGTCTTCAACTCCTAGCTCAAGCAATCCACCAGCCTTGGCATCCCAAAGTGCTGAGATTACAGGTGTGAGCCACTGTGCCTGTCCTGTCCTTTTGTAACAACATGTCTACATTTCAGTTGAGTATATGTATAGAAATGGAATTGCTGGGTCCTGGGAATGTGTGTGCCCAGCTTTAGCATGTGCTGTGCTGGCTGACTCCTGAGTGTCATGAGGTATATTAGAGCTGGACATCCAAGGAGGAGAGGCCAAGCTGGGCTTAGGGGCACAAGAGCTTCACCGTGGGAAGGATATCTATAAAGGACAAAGAGGGAGCAGGCAGGAGAAGGCAGGGACAGCCTCAGACCTCAACACTGGTCTGACCCTGAGAAAGGACAAAGGAAGGAAGGAGAATGGGATAGGAAGAATCTCAGGCCCAGTGCAGGTCTCAGAAGGTGTTGGCCAGGCTGATGGGTAGCATCAAGACAAAGTTGCCACTAGAAGAGGCCTGAACTAGTACCAACTGTGCTTAGTCCTTGGCTGAGAGCAGCCTGAGGGAAGCATGGCCTTAGCACTAATGTCGTGGTGGATCCAGAAGAATGATAACCACACTCCCTGCAGCAGGAGATCTCAGCTGTTCATGTGCATGACTGCTATGTGAGAACTGTGAACTCTGTGGGTGATTGACAAAGTACAATGTAGTGCGAGGGTCTGAAATTTTGAATCAACCAGGCTGGGCTCAAGTCTCAGATCAATCATTTGTTAGCTGTGTGATCTCCACTGGTTGCCTAACCCTTCTGAGCCTCAGTCTCCAAGTCAGTATAATGGAATTAATAATGACTAACTCATGGTCATAAGAATCAAATGAAATAGTACAACTAAAGCACTCAATGTATAATAATCAATAAACAGTAGGACTTCATTATTCACATTTACTGAGCACCTTATTTCATTGAGTTATTTGCTCAAATGTCACCTGTTTTAAGGAACAGTTCTAGGCTTGGAGGATGCTGCAGTGAGCAAAACTGAATGTACATTCTAGTAGAGGAAGATAGACAAAGCAAAATCTAAAATGTTTTGGAGAATTATAACTGTGATGGAGAAAAACCAGGAAAGAGGGAAGGTTCTATCCTGTGTTACTAGAGTGATTAATGAAGACTCCTTAAAAAGGTGACATCTGAGAAGAGAACTCAATGAAATAAGAGACCAAGCCATTCAGATGAATGGAGTGTGCATTCCAGGCAGAGGAAACTGCAAGTGCCAAAGCCCTGGGGTCAAAGCATGCTTGGCCTGTTAGAGGAACAGCGCAGAGGCTGGTGGGCTGCAGCAGAGAGAGGGAAGGAGAGGGTGGCTGGAGATGAAGTTGGAGCTGTAGTGGGACCAGGAATTGCAGACTCTTGTGGGTTAGAGTATAGACATTGGATTTACACTGAGCAGCAGGAGAAGTCGGTGTAGCTTATGTAGGGTTTCCATTTCTACACATTCTTCTAACACTTGTGTTATCTGACTTAATTTTTCCTGCCAATGTTATGGCCATAAAGTAGGATTTCCTTCTTTTAATTTGGATTTCTCTTATGAAGTGAGGCCAAATAGCTCTTACAAAAGTTTTGTTCATTTGAGTTTCTGCTTCCATGAATTCCCTATTCATCTCCTTTGACTACTTTTCTGTAGGATTTCCTGTCTTGTTGATTTGTGTTTCTTGCATGTTATATATCGTAATCTTTAATGATTTTAGACTTTGAAATATTTTCTATCAGTTGTCACTTGTTTGTTAATTTTGTCCATAGTATCTGTAATAGGTTAAATAGTGTCTCCCAAGAATTCATGTCCACCTGGAACCTCGGAATGTGACCTTATTTGTAAATAGGGTCCTTGCAAATGTAACTAGTTAAGGATCTCAAGATGATGTCCTCCTAGATGTAGGGTGGGCCCTAAATCCCATGACTGGTGTCCATATAAGAGGAGGAGAGAACACACAGAGACACACAAGAAGGCCATGTGAAGATGGTGGCAGAGATTAAAGTTATGATGCCATAAGCCAGGGAATGCCTGGGGCCCTCAGAAGCTGAAAGAGGCAAGGAAGGATTCCTTCTTAAATGCTTCAGGGGAAGCATGGCCTGCTGACACCTCGATTTCAATTTTCTAGCCTCCAGAACTGTGAGAGGATACATTTCTGTCATTCTAAGCCACCCAGTTTGTGGTACTTTGGTATGGCAGCCCTAAGAAATGAATATAGACTTTGTTACTGCGAAGTGAGTGCTGCTATAATACATACTTTTGAATTTCCTGATAGAAAAAGCCTAGTAGCATTGAAGAAGAGACTGTTGCTAGAAATATGGATGTTAAAAGCCATTGTAGTGAAGGCTTAGATGGAAGTGATGAGAATGGTTGAGAAAGCTTCTATCATCTTAGAGAATATATATAATCATATATATAGAAAGAATGTTGCTAGAAATAGGAACATTAAAGGTACTTCTGGTGAGACAGTAGAAGGAAATGAACATGTTATTGGAAACTGAGCAAAGGTGATTCTTACAAGGTATCAGATAACTTGGCTGATTTATGTTCTGCTGCTGGGCGAAAAGCAGAATTCAACTTGGATATTTAGCTGAGGAGATTTCTAAGCAAAATGTGGAGGGTGCAGCCTGGTTTCTCCTTATTGTTTATAATGAAGTGTAAGAGGAAACAGATAAATTGAGGAAGGAATTGTTAAGCATAAAGGAACTAGTACTTAATGATTTGGGAGGTTCTTGGTTTCTCTGTTGAGAAAGCACACTGTGGAGAGAGCTCCAAGGCAGTGGCTGTACAACATTTTGCAAAGAGATTAGGTATGAGACTCATTATTCCAATCAGCCATCACAGTAGAAGCCAGGAATAGAGGTGGGGTTAATTAGGAAGTATCTATGGATAATGCTTCTGTCTAATGACGTGTATCCCCTTGGCATACACAGGAGACCCACAAAATTTTTCAGAATATTATACCAATAGGAACACGGCCAGCCTGGACTGACAGATACTATGAAATGAAGAAAAGCTGTCAGACTTCTGGGATTCTATAGGCAGGAAACTAGTTGATAGAGCTGCTCAGCTGTAAACATGTGCTACTGTTAAAGGAAAAGGATGAATGACTGAGGACAGACCCACAGATGTGGAGGTAGAGGCCAGAGATGCAGGCACAGAGAACATAGAGGATTATTCCCAGAGCTTGAACCTATTGACATTTTTGCTGCTGGGTTTTGAACTTGGCTGGGAAAGGTGACCCCTTTATTTCTTTCAATTCCTCCCTTTTGGGATGGGAATATCCATGCCATGCCTGTCCACCATTGTATTTTGGAAGCAGAAAACTTATTTTCTAGTTTCACAGGTCCACAGATGGAAGGGAACTTTTTCCCCAGGATGGATCATATTCAGAGTCTCACCCATACCTGATTTAGATAATTTGAGTTATGAGATTTGAGACTCGTTCAGTTGATAATATTTAAATGCCATTTTAGACTTGGAATTGCTGTTGGATTGGGTTAAGAATTTTGTGAATGTTGGGATGAGGTGAATGTATTTTGCACATGGAAAGAATGTAAATTTTGAGGGGTCAGAGGGCTGATCGTAGTGGGCTGAGTGCCGTCTCCCAATAACTTATGTTCACTTGGAACCACAGAATGTGGCCTTATTTGGAAATATGGTTTTGCAGATGTGATTTTAAAGGATTCTAATATAGTTTGGATGTTTGTCCCCTCCAAATCTCATGTCAAAATGTGATCCCTAATTTTGGAGGTATGGCCTGATGGGGGAGGTGTTTGGGTCACGGGGGAAGATCCCTCACAAATGGCTTAGTGCCCTTCCTGAGGTAATGAGTGAGTTCTTGCTCTTAGTTCATGTGAGAGCTGGTTGTTTAAAAGAGCCTGGCATCTTCTTGCTCTTGCTCTGGCCATGTAACACACCTGTTCACCCTTCACCTTCTGCCATGATTGTAAGCGCCCTGAGGCCTCACCAGAAGCTGAGCAGATGCTGGTGTCATGCTTATATAGCCTGCAGAATGATGAGCCAGATAAACCTCTTTTCCTTATAAATTACCCACTCTTGGTATTTCTTAATAGCAATGCAAAATGGACCAAACCATATTCATAACATGGTGATATGGTTTGGCTGTGTCCCCACCCAAATCTCATCTTGAATTTTAGCTCCCATAATTCCCACATGTAGTGGGAGGGACACAGTGGGAGATAATTGAATCATGGGGGCAGTTTACCCATACTGTTCTTGTGGCAGTGAGTAAGTCTTACAAGATCTGATGGTTTTATAAGGGGAAACCCCTTTCACTTGGTTCTCATTTCTCTCTTGCCTGCTACCATGTAAGACATGCCTTTTGGCTTCCACCGTGATTGTGAGGCCTCCCCAACCACATGGAACTGTGAGTCCATTAAACCTCTTTTTCTTTATAAATTACCCATCTTGGGTATATCTTTGTCAGCGGCATGAAAACAGACTAATACACATGGATCCCAAGATGAAATCAGCTAGACCCTAAATCCAATCCTGGTATCCTTATAGGAAGAAAAGAAGGCCATATAAAGGCGAAGGCAGAAATTGAAGTTATGCTGTCTGTTAGGGTTTGAATGTCTCCCCACGGGGTATTTTCAAGTCCTAACCCCTGGTACCTTTGAATGTGACTTTACTTGGAAATGTAGATGGCCTTTGTAGATGTAATCAAGTTAAAATGTGGTCTTTAAGGTGGGCCCTAATCCAATATGACTGATGTCCTTAAAGAGGAACAGAGGTACAGGGAGAAGAGGGCCATGCGGTGATGCGGTGATGGAGGCAGAGACGGCAATAATGAAGCTACAAACCAAGCAAAGCCAAGGGTCAGCAGCAGACACCAAAGGCTGGAAGAGGCGAGGAAGGGTTCCTCCTTAGAGGTTTCTGAGATAGCCTGGTGGCTGGCAGCAAATACCAGAGGCTGGAAGAAGTGAGGAAGGTGAGGCAGGATTCCTCCTTAGAGGTTTCTGAGACAGGCTGGTGGTCGGTGGCAAACACTGGAGGCTAGAAGAGGTGAGGAAAGGTTCCTCCTTACAGGTTTCTGAGACAGCCTGGCCCTGCTGGCACCTGGATTTCAGAATTCTAGCCTCCAGAACTGTGAGACCATAAGTTTCTGCTCTTTTAAGCCACCAGTTTGTGGTACTTTGTTACAAAAGCCCTAGAAAACGAATACAGCATCCTTTCAATTAATAGAAATCTTTATTTTTGATATAGTCAAATTAATCAATTTTTATCTATGGTTTTGGCTATTTTTGTTTTGTTTGTGAAGTCCATCCCTGCCCAAGAACATGATGAGAGCTTTATTCATTTTCATTCAATTAGGTATAGCATTTTTTTACTTTCAGTTTTATGTCTTTAATCTATCTGGAATTCACTTTTGTATACGGTATGAGGTGGAGATTTAATACTTTTTTTTGGTGAACCCTCAACAAAATAAATTATCCTTCCTCTACTAATTTGTGACATCTTAATCATACGTCAAATTCCTACATATACACAGGTCTATTTATATATTTTAAGTTCTGTTCCATTGGATTTATATGTCTGTTCTTGAGTTAATACCAAACTTTATAAAATCATATAGTTCTTCAGTATGTTTTAATATCTGATATAGCAAATCATCATAGTTTGTGCTTTTTAAGAAATTGCTTTAGCTATTTGTGAACTTTGAAACTTCATTTTTCTATATGTTAATTTTGGAATCAATTATCAACTTAGAGATGAGTAAAATTTCGTTGAATTATGTGCAGATTTACAATTGGCTTGACCAAATTTAGGATCTAAATCTATACCTACCTGTCAATCTAGATTGATAGAAATATAGATATACAATTTTGACAAGACTATCTCACAAGTGGGTTATGTTCATCCTTCAAGAGGAATATAATGGCAATGTCTGATTGGCTCTCCTTTAATGATTTTAGTAGCCATTGATGATCAATGTCTAGATCAATTATTAGGAGTTGCAAAAAGGTGATTTTAATTTAATGTACTTTTATTATTGATTTTATTGATTTCTACCCCTTCTTTTCTGTGATCTTTTTTCAAATTCCTAAGTCAAATACTTAGCTCCTTTCTCCCCATCATTGCTGTTTTTTAAATATATGTAACTATAGTTAAAGCCATTAATTTTCCTTAAGTCTTGCTTTAGCTGTATCCCACGTATTTTGACATGTGGTGTTTTTACTGTCATTCAGTACTAAGTATTTTGTAATTTTCCCTATTATTTCCTCTTTAACACAAGTGTTATTAAGTAGCTTGGTTTTTCAGTTTTTCTACCTCTAGTATTAATAAAAACCTGTCTTTTTGTTATTGATTCCCATTTTTATTACAGTGTTCAGAAATAGTTGAATAATCCTTTGTAACCTAGTTCATGGAGGATTTTTTTGAATGTTTCGGGTGAGTTAAAAAATAACATACTCTTCATGTCTTAAGTCTAGTCCTTTATTACATTTCAGTTTAAGGTTATTAGTAGTATTGCTTAAATCTTCTATTTTGGCTCATTTTTGTCTCCTTGATCTGTTAGTCGCTGAGAGGGGTATGCTAAATTCCTTAACTATGGTTTTTTATGTATCTCTTTCCCCCCATAATACTGTCAGCTGTTGCTTTATAGTCTTTGAGGCCATATTATTATTAAACACATAAATATTCATGATCCTTGTATCTACCTGATCTATAGTTCTTTTACAGTTTATGACATCCTTCTTTGTCCCTTGTAGTTTTCTTCTTGGCCTGGAATTCTACCTGGCCTGATAACAAAATTGTAGTTTGATTTTTGCAAGTAATATCTTTTTCTTTTTGCACTAGTAAAGTTTGAATTTAGTTTCAGTCAAGAAAACCCAAATATCAATTCCCCAAATAAGGTGGAAGTTATTTCATAGAAGTCCAGAAGAAACCTAGCATTCGTGCAGCTTTAACATGACTGATAGAAGTTTCTTAATGAAATACAGGCAGGCATGAGCTGTTGTGGTGGCCCCATAAAAGTCCTTAGGGATCCAGGGTCCCTTCCACCTTATCTTTCCATAATCTCAAGGTTATGTCTCTTGTCCTCATGATTTAGGGAGAAGGAAGGAAGAAGGGGAGGTAGAAGGGCATGTCCCATTTAAGAACAGTACCTGAAAGTTTAATAAAGTCATTACTGGCTGGGCACGGTGGCTCACGCCTGTAATCCCAGCACTTTGGGAGGCCGAGGCAGGTGGATCACCTGAGATCAGGAGTTCGAGACCAGCCTGGCCAACTTGGTGAAACCCCGTCTCTACTAAAAATACAAAAATTAGCCAGGCATAGTGGCGGGCGCCTGTAATCCCAGCTACTCAAGAGGCTGAGGCAGGAGAATGTTGTGAACCTGGGAGGTGGAGCTTGCAGTGAGCCGAGATCTCGCCACTGCACTCCAGCCTGGGTGACAGAGCGAACCTCCGTCTCAAAAAAAGTAAAAAATAAAAAATAAAAAAATAAAAAATAAAAATAAAGTCATTATCACTTCCATTGTTTAGAACTTAAGTCATAGGCCACTCCTAGCTGCAAAGAAGGATGGGAAATGTAATGTTTATTCTAGGAAGCCATGTGCCCAGCTAAAAATTGTGTTCTATGGAAGAAGGGAAGAATGAGAATGTTAATAATTGACAATTATCCATCTCTGCCATATCATCCCTTTATTTTTCAACTTTCCTGTAGATTTGTTTTTTTATTGAAATTTTTATTAATGTAACTGTAGATTCACATGCATTATAAGAAATAATATGGGGAGATCCCATGTACACTTGAACCAGTTTCCCCAGTAGCAACATTGTTGCAAAACTCTAATATAATATCACAATCAAAATGCTGACATTGAGACAACACATCAATCTTATTCCTTACCCAGATTTCCTCACAGTAATATGTGTGTGTGTGTGTGTGCACATTTAGGTGTTTTTTTTTGTTTGTTTGTTTGTTTTTGAGACAGAGTTTCACTCTGTTGCCCAAGCTGGAGTGCAGTGTTGCAATTTTGGGTCTCTGCAACCTCCGCCTCCCAGGTTCAAGGGATTCTCGTGCCTCAGCCTCCCGAGTAGCTGAGATTACAGGCGCTCGCCACTATTTTCGTATTTTTAGTAGAGACGGGGTTTCAACCATGCTGGTCTCTAACTCCTGACCTCAAGTGATCTGCCTACCTCAGCCTCCCAACACATTTAGTTCTTTATGATTTTGTCACATGTATAAATTTGTGTATCCCACAACAGTCAAGACTTCGAATATTTCCATTACCACAAGGATCCTGTTCTCCTGTGGCCACGCCCACTTTCTTTTTTTAAACTTTTTTCTTTTTGAGATGGAGTCTTGCTCTGTCGCCAGGCTGGAGTGTGGTGGCGACATCTTGACTCACTGCAACCTCTGCTCCCAGGTACAAGTGATTCTCCTGCTTTAGCCTCCTGAGTAGCTGGGACTTACAGGTGTGCACCACCACACCCAACTGATTTTTGTGTTTTTATTTATTTATTTATTTATTAGTAGAGGCGGGGTTTCACCATGTTGGCCAGGATGGTCTTGATCTCTTGATCTCGTGACCTGCCTGCCTTGGCCTCCCAAAGTGCTCGGATTACAGGCGTAAGCCGTCGCACCTGGCCGTCACACTTTCATCCTCCCTCCCCAACCATCCCTAACCTGGGCATCCACTAGTCTGTCATTTAAAAAATATTATAACAATGGGATTGGATAGTGTGTAACATTTTGAGACTGACTTTTTCCACTCAGTGTCATTCCCTGGAGATTTATTCAAGTTGTTGTGTGTATCAGTTGTTTATTCTTTCTTATTACTGAGTAGTACTCCATGGTACGAATGTACTGTTGTTTAACCATTCACCTGTTGAAGGACATCTGGGTTGATTCCAGATTTCGGCTACTATGATTAATGCTTTTGTGAACATCTGTGTACAAGCTCTTGTGGTGAATAGAAATTTCCATTTCTCTGGGATTATACCCCAAGAGTGTAATTGCTGGGTTGTATAGCAATTATACATTTAGTTTTATCAGAAACTGTTTTACAAAGTGGCTGTACTATTTTACATTCCCACTGGCAATGCATGAGTAACCCAGTTCTCCACATCCTCATTAGCATTTGGTGTTGTCTTTGTTTTCTCTTTTTAATCATTGAGAGGTATATGGTGATATCTCATTGTGGTTTAAATTGGCATTTCCCTGGTAGCTAATGATGTGGAACATCTTTTCCTGGGCTTATTTATCATCTGCCTGTCCTCTTTGGTGAAATGTTTGTGCATGTTGTTTGCCCATTTACTTTTTTAAAAAAACTGTTCGAGAGTTCTTTATATGTTCTAGATACTAGTCCTTTGTTGGATTGTGGTTTGCAAATATTTCTCCTGACCTGTAGCTTATCTTTTCGTACTCTTCACTTATGTTTTCACACAGCAAAAGTTTTTAGTTTTTATGAAGTACAATTTATGACATTTTCCTTTTAGGGACTGTGCTTTAGATGTCAAAACTAAGAACTCTTTACCCAGCCCTAGAATTAGAAGATGTGCTCCTTTTTCTTTTTTAACCTAAAAGTTTTATAGTTTTACACTTACATTCTTGATCTGTTTTTAATTTTCTTTCCTTTTTTTTGGCGGGGGGCGGGGGGTGGTGGAGATGGAGTCTTGCTCTGTTGCCCAGGCTGGAGTGCAGTAGTGTGATCTTGGCCCACTGCAACCTCTGCCTCCTGGGTTCACACCATTCTCCTGCCTCAGCCTCCTGAGTAGCTGGGACTACAGGTGTATGCCACCACACCTGGCTAATTTTGTATTTTTATTAGAGACAGAGTTTCACCATGTTGGTCAGGCTGGTCTCGAACTCCTGACCTCAAGTGATCCACCTGCCTTGCCCTCCCAAAGTGCTGGGATTGCAGGCATGAGCCACTGTGCCTGGCCTCTTGAGTTAATTTTTGTATGATCAAGGTTCATTTTTGACTTGGAGATGTCCAGTTGCTCCAGCATCATTTGTTGAGACGGCTGTTCCTCCTCCATTGAATTTTCACCTTTGTCAAAAATCAGGTGAGCATATTTGTGTATGTTTATTTCTGGGATCTCTATTCTGTTTCATTGATCTATGTCTTTATTCTTATGCCAATACTACATTGTCTTGATTACTATGGCTATATTTGTATACAAATCCTTAATATCAGATAGTGATTTCTCCTACTTTGTTCTTCTTTGTCATAATTATTTCAGCTATTGAAGGGCCTGTACCTTTCCGTATAATTTTTATAATAGACTTGTCTATTGTGATGATTAATTTCTACATCTCAAATTGACTGGGCCATGGGATGCCCACATATTTGGTTAAAAATAATTCTGGATATGTCTGTGAGGGTTTTTCTGGATGAAATTGACTTTTGAGTCACTAGGCTGATTGTCTTCACCAGTATGGGTGGACGTGTGATCCACCGAGAGCCTGAATAGAACAAAAAAGCTAAGTGAGGGAGAATTTGCCCTCTATGGCCGACTGTCTTCAAGCTGGGACATCAGTCTTTCCCTGCCTTCAGATTCAGACTTGGATTCAGATTGGAACTTATATTATCAGCTTTCCCGATTCTCAGGCCTTCAGATTCAAACTGGAATTTATAGCACTGGCTCTCATTCTCAGGCCTTTGGACTAGGACTGGAACAATGCTGTTGGCTCTCCTGGGTCTCCAGCTTGCTGACTGCAGATCTTGGTACTTCTCAGCATCCATAATCATATGAGCCAATTCTTTATAATAAATATCTGGTTTATTATAACTAGAGATTATATTAGCTCTGTTGCTCTGGAGAATTTTAATTAATACATCTATATTTAGAAAAACCTTGATGAGATTTTGATAGGAATTGCATTAAGCTTATAGATCAATTTTGGAAGAATTGACATCTTTACTATGTTGCAGCTCCCAACCCATGAACACCGTATATCTCTCCAGTTATTTAGATCATCTTCGATTTATTTCATCAGCATTTTGTAATTCTCAGCATACAGATTCTATACATAAGCTTACATAATTATTTCATTTTCTTTGGAGTGATTATAAATGGTATTGTGCTTTTAATTTGTTTCTGCATATTTGTTAGTATATAGAAATATGATTGATTTTGTGAGTTTTATCTTTTTATTTTTTTGGAGACAGAATTTCTCTCTTGTCACCCAGGCTGGAGTGCAATGGTTTGATCTCAGCTCACTGCAACCTCTGCCTCCCGGGTTCAAGCAATTCGCCTGCCTCAGCCTCCCAAGTAGCTGGGATTACAGGTGCTTGCCACCATGCCCAGCTAATTTTTGAATTTTTAGTAGGGATGGGGTTTCACTATGTTGGCCAGGCTGGTCTTGAACTCCTGACTTCAGGTGATCTGCCTGCCTCAGTCTTCCAAAGTGCTGGGATTACAGACATGAGCCACCGTGCCTAACCGTGTGTTTTATCTTTTATCAGTTTTGCTGAACTCACTTATTAGTTGTAGAAATTTTTCTTTTGTAGATACCTTGGGATTTTCTACATAAACAATCATGTCTTCTGTAAATAGAGATAGAAGTTTTATTTCTTCCATTTAAATCTGTATGCCATTTTTTTTTCTCTTGCCTAATTGCAATGGTTAGAATTTCCAGTATTATGTTGAGTAAGCATGATGATATCTTTGTCTTGTTTTGCTCTTAGGGGAAAAGCATTCAGTCATTCTCCATTAAGGATGGTGTCAGCTGTAGGTGTTTTGCAGATGCTTGTTATCAAGTTGAGTAATTGCCCTCTACTTCTAACTTGCTGAGCGTTTTTATATTAAATGGGTGTTGGATTTTGCTGAATGCTTTTTCAGCATCAATTGATGTGATCAGATGCTTTTTTCTTTTAGCTTATTAATATGGTGGACTACACTGGTTGATTTTTGCATGTTGGACTAGCCTTATATGGCTAGAATAAATCCCATTAAGTCATGATATATAATTCATTATATACATTGCTGAATTCAGTTTGCTATTTTGTTGAGGATTTTTTCAACAAATTTCATGAGAGATACTGGTCTGAAGTTTTCTTTTTTTGTACCATCTTTATTTAGTTATGTTATAGGATAATACTAGCCTCATAAAAATGAGTTGGGAAATTTTTCCTTCTCTTCTGTTTTTGGAAGAGGTTGCATAAAAGAAGTGTTAATTATTTCTTAAATGTTTGAATAAATTTTCCAAATTTTGGGTGTTTGAATATCAGATGATGTTATGATTTTTTGTTTCAATCATTGAATATGACATGAAGCTCATGAAGAAAAGAATAGTCTTTTTGTATGTACTAATATTTCTGTCCTTTTGATGGTTCTTCCTTCCTGATGCTCCAAGATTCTTTTATCATTTCCTTTCCATTGAAAGACATTCTTCAGTAAATATCTAAGTGTAGGTCTGGGGTCTGGTAGCAACAAATTATTTTAGTTTTCCTTTGTCTCAGAATGTCTTCATTTCACCTTCATTTCTGAAGGATACTTTCACTGGATATAGAATTTGCAGTTGATAGTTCGTTTCTTTCAGCACTTCAAAAATGTCGTGCTGCATTCTTCTAGCCTCCAGGATTTCACACGAAAAATCCACTGTAATTTGGAATTGGTTTTCTCCTATTGGTAATGCATTGCTTCTCTCTGGCTGCTTTCAAGATTTTTTCTTTGTCTTTGATTTTCATAAGTTTAATTGTGATGTTTCTTGACATGGATTTCTTTGTGTTTATCCTGTTTTGGCCTTGCTTGGATTCTTGAATCTGTAGGTTTGTGTCCTTGACCACATTTGAAGAGATTTTAGTGTTATTTCTTTGAATGCCTTTCCAGCTTCACTCTCCTCCTTCTCCTATTCTGCAACTCTGATGATGTGAATATTAGATCTTTTGTTGCTGTCTCCCAGATTCCTGAGGTTCTGTTCATTTTTATTTTCTGTCTGTTTTCTCTGTGTCATTTAGATTGGATGGGTGATATTTACTTATCTGTCCTCACGTCCACTGATTTTATCTTCTGTTATCTCCACTCTATTTATTGTTGAGCTCATCCAAGGAGTTTTTTAAAAATCCTGTTCTTATGTTTTTTAAAACCTCAGTGTTATAGTCTGTATTATTATATTTTTAAGTTCTATAATGTCCATTGGTTCTTTTAATATATTTATACATATCTATGAATACATTTATTGTAAAGCTTCAGTCTTGGCTAAGAGTCTCTATTTTTCATTTGTTTCAAGAAAATTTGAGGCTGGGCACAGTGGATTACACCTGTAATCCCAGCACTTTGAGAGGCCAAAGCGGGCAGATCACCTGAGGTTAGGAGTTTGAGACCAACCTGACTAACATGGTGAAACCCCATCTCTACTAAAAATCCAAAAATTAGCCAAGTGTGATGGTGCGTGCCTATAATTCCAACTACTCAGGAGGCTGAGGCAGGAGAATCACTTGAACCCATGAGGTGGAGGTTGTAGTGAGCTGAGATCATGCCATTGCACTCTAGCCTGGGTGACAGAGGGAGACTCTGTCTTAAAAAAAAAAAAAAAAAAAAAAAGTAATGGATTGTTGAAGCACTTACAAAAATTGTTTTGTCAGGAAATCAACTCAAGATGGATCAAAGACTTAAACATAAGAACTAGGACCATAAAAATCCTAGAAGAAAACCTGGGCAATACCATTCAGGACATAGGCATGGACAAAGACTTCATGTCTAAAACACAAAAAGCAATGGCAACAAAAGCCAAAATTGACAAATGGGGTCTAATTAAACTATCTTTTGCACAGCAAAAGAAACTATCATCAGCAAGAAACTATCAAAAGATAGTTTCTTTTGCACAGCAAAAGAAACTACCATCAGAGTGAACAGGCAACCTACAGAAGGGGAGAAAATTGTTGCAATCTACCCATCTGAGAAAGGGCTAATACCCAGAATCTACAAAGAACTTAAACAAATTTACAAGAAAAAAGCAAACAACCCCATCAAAAAATGGGCAAATTATATGAATAGACACTTCTCAAAAGACATTTATGCAGCCAACAGACATATAAAAAATGCTCGTCATCACTGGTCATTAGAGGAATACAAATTAAAACCACAATGAGATACCATCTCATGCCAGTTAGAATGGTGGTCATTAAAACGTCAGGAAACAACAGATGCTGCAGAGGTTGTGGAAGAATAGAAACGCTTTTACACTGCTGGTGGGACTGTAAACTAGTTCAATCATTGTGAAAGACAGTGTGGCGATTCCTCAAGGATCTAGAACCAGAAATACCATTTGACCTCACAATCCCATTACTGGACATTTACCCAAAGAATTATAAATCACTCTATGATAAAGACACATGCACACGTATGGTTACTGCAGCACTATTCACAATAGCAAAGACTTGGAACCAACCCAAATATCCATCAATGATAGACTGGATTAAGAAAATGTGGCACATATACACCGTGGAATACTATGCAACCATAAAAAAGGATGAGTTCATGTCCTTTGCAGGCACATGGAGGAAGCTGGAAGCCATCATTCTCAGCAAACTATCACAAGATCAGAAAACCAAACACCACATCTTCTCACTCATAAGTGGGAGTTGAACAGTAAGACCACATGGACACAGGGAGGGGAACATCACACACCAGGACCTGTTGGGGGTGGGGGGCTAGGGGAGGGATAGCATTAGGAGAAATACCTAATGTAGGTGACGGGTTGATGGGTACAGCAAACCACCATGGCACGTGTATGCCTATGTAACAAACCTGCACGTTCTGCACATGTAACCCAGAACTTAAAGTATAATAATAATTTAAAAAAATGTTTTGTCAGATATTCCCAACATCTGATTCATCTCAGGGTTGGTATTGTGGATTGCCTTTTGTCATTTGAGTTATGATTTTTCTTGATATGAAGGGTAATTTTTAAATAATTGTAACCTGGAATTATAGAAGACTCAGGGTCTTATTTAAACTTTTTCATTTTAGCAGGTGGTCACTCTGTTTAGGTTTCTCACACAGGCCTTGGTCTCTGTCTGTGGGTGATTATTCCAATGGCAGGTGGATTTTCAGCACTTTCCTAGTGTTGTTTTGGTCCATTTGGTTTATCTGGTGCTGCTGGGGATTCTGCTGGTCCCTGCTCATGCTGCCTGAGGGGTAGAAGGAGTTTTGCAGGGCTGGGTCACAGGAGGGCTCTCCCGAGAGAAGAGAAGGGGAGCCTCAGGTCTAGGAGGGAAGGAGAGTGCTTTCCCAGGGGTGTGTCTGTGCCACCCATCAATCACAAATTGGTGCTGAGCTTACCTGTTGTTGTCAGAGGGATTCTGTTTGATGTTGGGGAGGAATGAGCCTACTTCCCTTTTTTGCTAGGTTGGGATTTGCGAAATGGTGGGTCTGATAACCTTCTCTTAGTTGGGGAACATGAGATACGTTGCTACTTGTGATCTCCAGTCCTAGGTCATAGACCCATTTGCCTTCTCACCCCCTTTCAGAGTTCTCTTTTGGTTGCTTCTGGCATCATTTCCAAGGTTTATAGTTACATTTGGTGGGGACAAGGAAGGAAACGGTTCTACATCATGTTCTCCAGACTGAAGTCTGGATTTTGTTTTAAATAGGACTCTTACAGAAAATATATTGCTGGGTTTTGCTTTTTAAGATAATTAAATATACATATGATTTCCCATCTTTGTTATAATTTTGATTTATTTTAGTACTCCTTTCTGTCATCTTATTTCATGTCTCATAATTTTTTACCCATTCTCTTTTATGACTTTCATTAATTAGAGTCTGTTTTCTTTTTCTGGTTTCAAGGATATTCCATCGTCCCCACAGGAGGATGACACAAATCCTGCCTATTTTCCTGGGACTTGCAGCACTTCCCTATGGGTTGATGATACTTTCCTACCCCAGTAATGTCATGCATGGCCTAAGACTTGCTTGGCGAGTGGAATATGAATCAAAAAGATCTGTCCATGACATCTGAGTAGCCTTAAGTACCATCATGTGGTTCCTGCATTGCGCTTGTCCTTTTGCCATCAGACTGAGACAAGGCCTGTTCCTTTAATCCGGTCCTAGAATGAGAAGATACATGAGACACTCTGGCAGTGGCTGGCCTGCAGCCAACATCTGAATGAGAAGTAAACCTTTGCCATTGCAAGCCACTGAGATAGGGCAGCTTGTTACTGTAGCATGACTTCACAAAAGCTGACTGGTCAAAGTAATTCATTCTGTTTTTAATTTTTCTGGTGGCTGCCCTAGGAAGACCTCTAATTATATTTATTTTTCTTTATTAAGTTCTGAAGTAACTTTCTCCACCTGAGTAAGGCAGAGACCTGTTGCCTTCATGGTGACTCTCACCTTGTCCCACCATGTTAGATTTGTTTAAAATCTTAGTTCTAGATTGTTGTGGATGCACTTTTGTTTTTGGTGCTTACATTTTTCTGGTTTACCTATATATTTTCCAGCACAATCCTTAATTTATTGATCTTGCCAGAGTACTTCCTCCAAGACTTTTTCATAGAGAATATTTTGAGATTTCATCTGCCTGATACTAACCATTATTTTTGGACTTATTTTTAAAATGTAAGTTACTTGGATTAAAAAATCCTAGGTTTAAAGTTTTTTGCCTTGCAACACTGAAAATATTACTCTATTTCCTTTTTTTGTGTGTGTGTGTTCAGGATCACTGTTGAAAAGTCTGATGTAGATTTGCCGCTTGTTCATATGTAGTTTATCTGCTTTTTTGGGGGCAGGACAGAGTCTCACTGTGTTGCCCAGGCTGATCTTGAACTCCTGGGCTCAAGTGATCTTCCTGCGTTAGCTTTCCAAAGTGCTAGGATTATAGGCATGAGCCGCCATGCTTGGTGAATCTGCTATTCCTTTTGGAAGTATTTAAAAATGTTACTTTTGCTTTTGATCTTAAGTTATTTAATAATATAGTTTAAAAAATTCATCCTGTTTGGTACATTTAAACATTTTCAGTCTGAGCCCTTTCAACTTTCTCTCAAGGATGCACTGCCCATCGCTGAGATGTTGTCACTCATTATTCATTAAAATATTTCCTTCCCTCTGTTCATTTTTCTCTCCTTCTAGGACTCTTACTAAACACATACTGATATTTTTACTTCTATGCATCATATCTCAACTGTTCTATTTTACAACTCTTATTCCTCTTAAAAGACTGTTTAGCATCAACCTCATCTTCCACTTTACCTGTTTGTTCTTTAGCTGTGTCTATTCTGCTATTTAATCCATCTGCAGAATTCTTTATTCCAACAGAGATGTTTTCCACACTGGAATTTCCAATTGCTTCTTCTTTATAACTGTATGTTCCCACTGCAGGCCACCAATATCCTCCCTTATCTCTGATAATAACTATTATAAAATTATTTTAAATTCTTGTTCTGTTTAGTTTTTTACTTCCTTTTTTTGCTATAGTTTCTTAGGGTTTTTTTTTTTTTTTTTTTTTTTTTTTTTTTTTTTTTTTTTTTTTTTAAAGTACGAATTGTCCTCCTCAGTTCATTATTTCCCCCGTGCATGCATGTTTCCCAGAGTTGTCTGCCACTTTGGCTGTTGCAGATACTAAAGGGCATTAAATGGATCCTGGGTCCCTGCTTGTGCCTCTCCAGGTGACTTTAGAGAATATGGGGTGGGGTGGAGTGGTTAAATACACCTCAGTGTGCAGAACTGTGTAGTGTCCAGTCATTGACCATGAACCACTGTCATCCTCTTCCCCCTGCTAGGTGACCCTAGCCCCCAGAGGCACTGCCTTCAGTTTTAATCGTAGTCTTTATGGTGTGTGTGTGTGTGTGTGTGTGTGTGTGTGTGTGTGTGTGTGTGTTGGGTTGGAGGGAGCACTCAAGTTCTGACTTGCCTGCTGTACCTATTGTCAACTTCTCCCTCTACCTGGGCTTCTCCCTCTACCTGGGCTCCAGTACCACCTGGCTGTGACTCTACTGACTTGGCCTACTTGGGGCTTGAGCTGCTGTTTTCTGCCCTGTGGTGATAATATGCTGAGCAGAGGTCTCCTTCCCAAGGTGATGTGGTTTCTACTGCAGCCATTTCTACCCATTCTCATGTCCTTGCTTTCACATTCTTGCCTGCACTTCTTTCTCTTGCTTCTGCAGTGACCACAAGGCTGGGCAAGGGGAGGAAGCTGCTGGCCCCTGACGTTCACTCCCTTTCTGCAGATGGGAAGTTGGCCTCTGACTTTGCGCTCCATCCCTGCTCAGCTGTGATTTTCAAGGGCTCCTTTGTCTCAAGTGGGATCTCCTTTCATGGGTGTGGGCAAAATCTTGGTGTGGACACACTCTGAATCCAGAGCGCCCCAAGTGGAAGAGTGGGGGTAGCTGGAGCAGGAAGGGGGCCTGTGTATTGTTGCCAGGCTAGGGCATCCCTGAGGACCAGCATAAACGCTGCGAGCATAAGCCATCCTCCCCTTCACATGTCCAGTCACTCAGCCCTGAGGGGAGTGGGACTCTGGACACCCCCTGCTTTTCTACACTGGTGGGTGAGGCATGGGAGAAAGTGGATCTGAGGAGGGCAGGGGGCTGAGGAGACAGGTGCAGCTTCAGAGCTGGACCCACTTGACCCCTACCCCCACTTCTGCTTTACACTCAATTTGGACAGGGTCATGGAGGCAGCCTTAGTGATGCTGGGGAGGTGAGAGGGCAGCAAGGAGCCTCCAAGACCCCAAAGGCAGGTGACACACACAACGGGGTGGTTCTGTACATTCATTTCATTTATCTACTCACTGATAGGCTTGTTTGATCAATCTTTATTGAATGCCCACTAGGCACTGTTTTCAATTCAGGGATACTGCCATGAAGGGATCACGGCAAGACCCTGCCCAGTGGAACCGGCAGTCTGTGAGGGGGTTGGGGGGTCCTGCAGTGCTGGGGGACCGAGGAGCAGTATCCTATTCCTCAAGGAGAGGCTAGTGAGAATCTTGATGGGGTGCTGAAGGTCCTGGGAAGGGAGACGCCTTGAACTGTTTTATAAGGGCACGGTGTATGTCTGACCTGTTTGTCCACACCTCACTGTATGACAGCTGTTCAGACATGGAACCCTGGCTGGCCGACCAAACCCTGAGGCAGAAGTACCTTAGCCCCGACTCAGAGAGCAGGAAGCTGTAGGCTTGGTGGGCACATGGAGGCGCCAGATCTCATCAGCACCTCCCCACCCTGGTCTGCCTCTGCCCAGGAACTAGACAGCACAGAGCCTTCAAAGAAGGGCATCAGCGGTTCCAACCTGGAGAGGAGGGGGCCCCAAGGAGGCAGAGCCTGACCCCCAGCCCTACTCCTCATGAGACCAGAGGGTCTGTGTGGGTTCTAGCCCTACCCAGATACTTCTCAGGCAGGGAGCCTCTGTGTGTCCTTGGAAAGTCTTTTAACCTCTTTCACCCTCAGTTTTCTCCTTGAGCCTCAAACGAGATGATCCCTGTGTGATGCCCCATCCCTGAGATTCCCAAGTACAGTGAGAGACCCCCATTCCCATTCCTTCCCCCTCCCCTCCCCATGTTGGAGCCCCAGATGAAGCTGTATCACACTTTGGGGTGACAAATGATGGGCAGTGCAGTGTGAATCCTCAGCTTTTCCATGCACCCTTCCTGCTGTTGATTTGCAGCTTGGAGTGGGTTGGCTGCCAAGTCAAGTAATCAGGAGGTAATCACCTGGTATCAGATGAATCCCCAGAGCTGGCAGCCAGGGCTGGAAAACCCCATTCCCGTGCCGTCTGCACCGTTCACAACCAGCAAAATAATCGTGTAAAGCAGGCTTGGATCAAACCCAGCCTGACATGGTGCAGTGTAAGAAGAGCTGGCACCCTAGTCTGATGTGGTTATTAGTGTCTTGCTTGGGGGCAAAGTTGCCCAGAGTGCCCAGCGTGCTGCGATTCACTTGCCCGTACAGATCCAGCGCCGTTCCTGAACCTGCGGGGACATCTCTGTCCTGCTTCCTTGCCCAGCAACCCCTGGTTTCCCTCTGGTTCTCCCCCATTGCCTGCTCCGCTGCCTCTTGCCTTCTCCCGTCTGTCCATCGTTGCTGAAATTCTCTCAAAGTGCTGATTTTATTGAGTGCGACAAGTGGCAGTTCATTAAAAAGTGGGAGCAGATGGGGAACGGATTGTGGAAGAAGATTAATGATGCACACAGACCACTAAATAGGGCCAGGTTTGGGAGTAAACACAATCACTCCGGCTCCCTCCGAGTGGGTAATCCTGCTCTGTCAGATCCGTTCTCGTTAGCTTGCTAACGTTGCAGGGCCCAGGAGAGTTAAGGAGAAGCACGCTAGCCTGCTCCGGTGGAGGGGTTGTGCTCTGGGCCAGGATGGGGTAGGGAAGGGGTACAGAGAAGTTCCGTGAAGCAGAGTAGCAGCGCCCTTGGGGTTAAGGGGCCTGTCTGTGTATCTGTTATGAGAGTTGGGGGGGAACTGGCCATCTCTTTTAATGGCTCTGTCAGACCTGTACCTGGGCATAGGAGTTGGTATATCCCACAAGGTGGGGTTTTCTTGTGAATGCCTAAGATTTGCCTGACTCCACCTAGAGATTCAGGGAACAGAGGCCTATCACTACCCCTCCTGTGAAAATCCTTCTCGTCCTCAGTTGTCCACCAGCTTGGCATGGAAATCTGGTCCAAGGCATCAGAGCCTTGGTTGCAGGAAGGAAACCTCCCAGAGAGGCAAAGGTGAGCTGCCTACCAAGAATCCTGTACTTAGAGTCCAAAAATTCCTTCTAGAGATTATGCTGTCTAGACACTTGCCTGGGTGGTTTGGGACAGAACAATATGTCACCATTCTATTCCAGGATGGGGGGATGTAGTTACAGAGAGAGGACAACACTTCCTTTGAATGGCCTCCTGGAGCTCGTGCATTAATATAATAGACACTTTTTGAGTACATATTATCTGATAAACCAGGGATGGCAATTAGCTGATATCTGTTTCACTGTCCTTCCACGCTTTCCCATGGCAGACATCACAAATTGATCGCAACGTTCTTTTCCATACAGCCAAGAGGAGTCCTCAGAATCCTTCTCAACTCAGCATTTAATAAGAATGAGAATTGAAGAAAGGTCACCTTCATGACACACATTTGTACACAAGGAAAACACTTGCTAGAAGATGTTCAACCTCTGGACCCCTCATCCTTTGCTGGAGGTGAGGGTGGGGAGAGGAGATTGGGAACAGCTACTCAGGTCTTGCCTTCCCTGTCTCCAGCTCTCGCCACAAGGATGGCACGTGGAGTATGGCCAAGACCAGAAGCTGAGCTGGGAAAGCCTGCTTGATGTCCTGGGACAGGAGAATTTGTCTCACCTCCTGTCTTTTCAGCCAGGGGAGCCCCTGCAGTGTTCTTCAGGGAAGGCTTCCTGGAGGTAGTGTGGGGATGTCTGACCTTAACCTCCTATCCTGTGCACCCATCAGTGACTCTGGGCCCAGGGTCCCATTTGCCAGGTCTCTTCCTCTTGCCGGGTGTCTGCTGATGTGCAGTGTCAGCCTGTGCCACTCTTCACTCCTCCACGCATGTGATAGACAGAGCCTGTTCTCTTCCCCTTTCACCCCTGGCTCAGGGGTTCTGGTCTCCAAATCCTCTTTCCCGTCCCCTCATTCCCCTCACCCTCTGGAGCCGGGGGTTATCTCCAAAGCTTGACTCCAATACACTGGGAGGTGGGATTCCTGGCTGTTGGAGGAGCAGGGTCCTCAGCAGCAGACATCTTTCTCTGGTTTTAGAACCAGGCTTCATCTTTACCCCAAAACCTCCTCTTTTCGGACTTCCTGAATTTTGCTCCTGGACTATTTATTGGCTCAGGCTCCTGTACTCAGTCTCAGAATTATCTCTGATTCCCTGTGCTAGAGACTACTAGCGGCTCTCCAATACCCATCCCTCCTTTCTCCTTAGTAACAAATCCTGAATGTACTCAGGACATGGCGGGTCCATCCGAAAGACTACATTTCCCACCCTCCCTTGCAGCCAGTGCTGGCCATGTGCCTAAATTCTGGTCAGTGAGATGTAAGAGGGAGTGTTCTGAGAGAAAATGTGAGGGTTCCTTAATTGGAGCTGTCTCAGAGGGAGACTTTTGCCTCCTGCCCCCTTTCTTCCTCCTCCTGCCTAAGATGTAGAAATGATGGCAGGAGCTCCAGCAACTGTCTTGGTCCATGAAGTGACCTTGGGAATGGAAGCCATACACTGGGGTGATAGGACAGAAAGTAAAAGAACCAGGGTCCACGTTAAGTCTGGACCCATCATATCAGTCCTGGCCTGGCTTTCTCCAGACTTTTTAGGCATGAGACGCTATCTTGGGTTTCTGTTACATTCAACCATACCTAATCCCAGCTGATATGCTCCTCTTTCTGCTTCGTGCACCCCTGTCTAGAGAGTAGTAAAGCCCAGCGAGCTCTTTCTCCAATACACCTAGTGCACTCTCCTGGCCATTCTCTCAGTTTTGATCATGTCATTACCCAAATCAAATACCTTTCCTAGAGCCCCATTATCTTCTAAATATCAAGTTACTTCCCCTGGCAACCAAGACCTTTCATCACTGGGTCTCAGCTTATCTTCCCAGTCGTATCTCCTGCATCCTGTAGCTCAGCCAAGTGGATTTCCACCATCCCAGACACCCCTGCTTTTCTACCTCTCCTCCTTCGCTCTGTTCCCCAGCTTGGGTGCCTACTTCCTCAGTCTTGTCTACAAAATTCTACCCATAGTTCAAGGCTTATCTTAAAGTTTCTTTTTCATGAAGCCTTCCCAGAGCCTCTGGGCCAGGAGTGATAGTTCTCCCCTCTGAACTCCCATAGTAAATTATTTCTAGCTCTCAGGATCTACCTGACATTATTGTCTATGTGGTTGTTTTGATGTTTTACCAGACTGGAGTCCCTGTAGGCTGAGTTGAGTCTTGTTCATTTCCATATTCCCCAGACAGCCTGGCCCCGGGCCCACAATATTTATCTTTGGTAAATATTGGCTAACCAAAGTGATACTTACTTCCTATCTCTGGTCTCCGTCATGGGCAGGGCCCATGCCGCTATGCAGAAGTCCCTTCCTGAGTTGGTGGGGCTGGCCCAACTCCAGCTGCCACTCTCCTCTGCTCACCCTTCACTGTCACCAGGTGCCTGTTTATCACTGGCTGCCAGGAAGGGGGTGGGGGAGTAGGACCTGGACCGGCAGACAGACAGGTACTGCTGCCAGGGAAAACAGAGATGTCAGGTTAGTGTCAGGGAGCTGGGCTGCTCATTAGATCTGGTAGCTTCTGTCACAGGCTTGTTCCCCTGCGGTGACACGGCTCACCTCTCCCGACCTGGGCCCCACGTCCACATGCCGCCCCTGCCCCGTCTCTTGACAGCACTGACCTATCTGGCCGCTTCTTTCACTCACTAAGCCAAAGGCCACTGAGCATCAGGACCGTCTCCATGGAATACAAGGCCATTTGTCTTTTAGGAGGGATGGCTCCTCCCTGGTGGACAGCTTGTAGCTTTTTGTCACTCTGTGGCTGCAGTTGCAGTTGGAGGAGCCAGGGGAGAGATTACTGGCTTGTGCCAACCTTGGCCCTGGATTCCAGGGGTTTGGACCCCCTCGTGTTTGCAGCAATGAGTTATACCTAAGTGAAGTTTCAATTAAAACAATAAATCATTATCAGGATAAAGAGTAGTGGGGCCACAGGGGATTGAATCCAAGTTTGAATATGATAGGCCTATAAATTACAGCAGTGAACAAAGCTGCTCATCAGGGCTGTGGGGACTAATGAGCGTGCACATGGACAGGGGTTTGCGTGGCCACGGTTGGAGGCTAGAACTTTTGTACTCTAAGAGTGCAGTAATATAGCAGTTAAAGCACAGCCTTTGAAGTAGAACTGTCAGGGTTCAAATACCTGCTGGGCTAAGCAATAACTGTACTTGGGCTTCCTTAACTTTTCTGGATTTCAGTTGTCTTATCTGTAAAATGAGCATTCCTAGATTTCTCGTGCAGATTGTATAACACAGGTAAAGACCTTAGCAGAGTTTCCAGCACATGGCAAATGCTTAATAAGCTGTGATTACCCACTGGAATGTAAGCTCCCAGAAGACAGGGATCTCATCCATACTGACCTTCTCACCATCCCCAGTACAACAAGCTGGGCCTACCACCTGGGAGAGTCAATTACTAGTTATGAGATGAATAAATGTGCACCTGGAGTGTCAGCTTTGCAAGGAATGGGCGATGTTTCTTTTTTTTTTTTCTTGTCTCCTATCTCCCTTAATATCTGCTACAGCACATTCATACAATGGATGCTTCATAATTAGTGATAAATTTAAGTACAAAGTATCCTTGCAATTTTGGAAGGTATCTTATCTATAATAAAGAGTGACAAAAAGATATCAACCAAATGCTGCCCCATGAGGATTTCTTGATCTTCCCAAGTTTCTTCTAGGTCTACGGCTAAGTTACCAGATGGTATCATGGGAAGGGTCCAGGACTGGATATTGGGAGATCTGGGTCCTATTCCCAGATCTTTAATTGTTTTCCCATTTGGCCCTGGGCAAGCTGCTCCCAACTCTGAGCCTCAGTTTCCACACCTGTAATGGGAGGGGGTTCGTCTGGATACTTTCCCAGGTTTCTTTCAGTTTCAGCCTATGGGATTCTCATTTTAAGCTGCCAGGCTCCCGTCAGACCTAACTCTGGGCCATGTATGTTTCTGTTCGTGCTTTCGCTGGAACAGTGACCCAGGAGTGTCCTTTTACTTTGTGTCTCTCAGGGACAAACCAACTGTGCAGGTCGGAGAGGCGCTATGGAGGCGGGGCCTGGCTCCTCCTGAGCTGGATCTGGGGAAGAGAGCTGCCATGGCAGGGCTGAAGGGGCACTGTTGGTGGTGACGGTGGGTTGTAGTGAGGGTCTCATGTTTCTAAACCACTCAGACCTGACCCCTGGGGCACCAGGGTAGGAAATCCACAGCCAGACCTGTTGGCCCCTCCTTACTCCCAGTGCTAGGGCACAGAGGGTGCATGTGTATAGTGGAAGGCAGGGGGAAGAAATCAACAGCCAGCATTGTCATCGTGTTTGCCCCAGCCATCAGGACTGTTTTCTGTGCAGAAGTCTCATTGGAAAGTATCTAGGCTGGGCCCATTGAAAATCCCTCCTCTGTAACAACATGGCCCAACATACTATTCATGTTGCATGCTTTCCTTCAGCCAGCTCTGACCTTACCCTGTCGCTGGAGTCTGCAAACCCAAGGACACTTTCTTTGTGGAGTCCAGGGTTTTGCTGCCTGTGAATTCTACAGAAAGGATGTCTTATTTTCTCAAGTCTCATGGAATCACCTGTCCTAACTCAGTTATGCATACCAGAGGATGGGTGTGTGGCTGCGTCTCAACCCTCCCAGTTCCTAGAGATTTTGTGTGCCATGTGATGGAGCAGCTGCAAGCCTGGATGGGGCAGGGAGTGACAGAGAGCACCCTGAATGTCCAGGATCAAGCTGCGGCTCTGCTGTGTGACTTTGGGCAAGTCACCTGCTCCCTAAGCCTCTGTTTTATAATTGATAAAATAGGCATAGTGATAGATGCTTTGTAGTGTCCTCTTAAGAGCAGATGAGATAATGAGGATGAAGAGGATGTTGCAAGCTGTAAAGTGCTGGGCATGCGTTAGAGGTGGCATGGGGCTGACGTAAATTAGGGTCCTGCCTCCTGGGGATGGACAGCCCCCTTTGGAGAGATCAGCTCATTCCCACAGAGCTTGCTGTCCCCCAGGCAGATCGTTCCCCACCCCTAGAGCTCTCTGTTACAGTTTAATCCACCTAATTGAAACACTGCTGGATCAGGCAAGGAATTTATCAAAGGGAAGGAGAGAAGAGACTGATGCCATTTGGCTCCCTGCACATTTGTCCTTTCAAATCCTTATAGATAATTCCATTTCTGCATTAGGATCAAGACTGGGAATTTGGATGAGAAGGAGAGGGAGGAACAGGAGAAGGAAAAGGCGGGGAGGAAGGGATGGAGGCTAGAGACTAGCAGAAGCTTATCAAGGCTTATGAGTGTGCTGGTTTGGGGCTGTCTTGGGTAGAGGGGCAGTGACAATGCAGGAAGAAGTGGGGGTGTAAGCAGGAAGCCTGCAGGGCATTGCTCAGCCCATATGGGACCTTGCTGAGAAGGCAAGTGGGGGTAACGCCGGGCAATTGCAGCTCCTCTGCCTCCCAGAGATGAGGAGGCTCAAACTGCCCTGGAGCCAGCTTTCGGAGATGCTACTTCCTGCACAGAAGTCAGTGTAACCCTAGGCACCTGCTATGTTCTTCTATGTATGTGCCTCCCTCAAATTTATAAGTGTCATATGTTGATACTTAAGCCCCAGTGTGATGGTATCAATAGGCAAGGTCTTTGAGAGGCAATGAGGTCATGAGGGTCCCACCCTCATGAATGGATGAGTGCATTTATAAAAGAGGCCTGACGGAGTTTGTTCATCCATTTCCCTTGCCACTTCTGCCACATAAAGACACAGCAAGAAGGCACCATTTCTCAGGACTGAATCTACTGGTGTCTTGATCTTGGACTTCTCAGCCTCCAGAACTATGAGCAATACATTTCTGTTGTGTATGTGTGAATGACCCAGTGTAAGGCATTTTATTATAGCAGCAGGAAGGGACTAAGACTCTGCCATATTCATGGGGGAAGAGAAAGGCATGGTGGCAGAGGCCTGACAAGACATTCCTCTAGAAGGGCCCAGCCTCACATAGTGAATGAAGAGTGTCTGCCTTCACTGGGAAAGGAGTGAGGGGTATGGGCATTGGGAAAGGAACAGGATGAGGGGAAATGGCAGGGAGGGAAAAGGTGGGGTCATGCCACAATATGGTGGATGCTATTCGTAAAGTGGAAAATTCCATCCCCAAGCAACCCCAAGATACGGTTATTTTTATATTTTATGATGGAAAAAACTGTACCTTGGAGAAATTTAGTACAAGCAAGTGGGGGTAGGCTGAGCCTTCGAGAGTGGGAGATGAGTGGGCCCAGCACAGACAGGACTGGGGCAGTCAGGGGCAGGGTGGGTGGAGTAGGACAGAGAGACAGTGGGGCTGGATGGGAAATTCTGGGAGGCTGGACTCATGTGTCCATGCATCCGTGATGCATCTGGAGGAACAGGCATGTAGGAAACAGGGAACAGCACTTTTCCTAGGGATCTTGCAGTCCAGGGAGAAAGGCAGATTGCACTCTGATAAACAGAATGTAGCATGTGAGTTAGCACTGGAGGGGGATGCACGAGTACGCACTGGGGGAATCCCAGGGGAAACTATTGATTAGTTTCCTGATGAGGAGTCAGGGCCAGGAAAGGTTTCACAGAGGAGGTGGCACTGCTCCTATTGAGAATGAAGAAATTGGTTCTCAGGGTGTTGATACAGGTCAATGATTTTCTAGGAGGAAGGAGTAACTGCCCTGTGATTCAATATATTATCACATATTCTCATAACAGCCAAGTCTTTATCCTTCCCACTTCACAGGGAAGTATTGAGGTTTAAATGATGTAACGTGGTTTGTGTCTCCCACTGGGAGAACTCCGTTTGAATGGGCCCTCTTGCAGGGGCATTGGTGCCCTCTAAGGGACTGTGGCAAACAAGAAAAGCATCAGCACCTTGGACAGGGCCCAGGGGCTGGGGAAGGTCCAAGTCTCAGGTAAGACGTTGGAATCCAGGGTGATAGTCAGTGAAGCTCCTTTCCAAAACCCAGGGCCCCTGGAGTACACCATTATTTGTAAGATGATATAATTTGAGGTGCAAATGAACTTGAGCTGACAGACCACTGGGCTGATTCGTGACTGCTGTATTTGGAGACAGGTCTATAGCACAGGGGATTAATGTGCTACTATGTATGTGTGTGGGGTTGGGGGACTGCATTTTGTCCCTGTGCTCCCAAAGTTGTATTACCTTTGAGGGGCTGGGACAAGCTTAAGAGACCCTGTAACATGCAAATATATTAGCTAAGAGGAGATGTAGCACAGGTCAGCATGTTTTGATGGAGGGTTGATGAAAGGTCTGGATAAAGGGCCACTGTCCAGGGGGAGTGGGCTGGGGGGTGTTCCAGAGTAAGGGGCCCCATGGCATCCAAGGAACAGCAAGAAGGGGCCAAGAGTGGGTGAGGGTGGAGGGCTCACTGAAGACACACATGATAATGTTGCTTCCATGATCTGTGCCAGAGGTCAGGGTGGAATGGAAATCTTGGTCAATGAATTCTCCATTCCTGAAAAATTTATAAATGAGAAAGGTCACACAAAGACACATACATCCGAGGAGACCCCAGGAGAGAGGAATGAATGCACAGCTACGTACATATCACTAACTGCACAGGAATGAATGAAAGGCCTGTTTGCACTGTTATCTGCACATGTGCTGTTGACCAGACATCACAAGGTGGCATCTGAAGCTTGAGAATGATGATGATGGTGAGGATGATGAGGATGCTGGTTTTCAGCTTGCTGAGTCTTCTGTACTCTCATTTAATACCTCCCAAAATCATGTTAAGTAGAAAATATTCTTTCCATTTCTCAAGTGAGAAAACAGAAGCGCAGTGTAGATTTAACAACTTACCCCAGGTCATACTGTAAAGTAGGACCAGAGCTACTGCTTGAAGACCCCAGGTCTTCCAATTTCAGGTCAAGAGCTACTTTTACTGTACCTCAGAAAGAGCCAAGAATCTCAACAACTCCTGCTTCTATGGCCCAGAACCGCTTCTGCAGGTCATGTGGAGAGTCTGCCAGTGCATTTGGGAGGGTTCCTCTAAAGGCACAGACATTGGAGAAGGACACACCTGGGTTTGAATTTTGGCCCCTCCTCTCAATGCTGTGTGATCTTGAGTAAACTAGTCAGCTTCTCTGAGCCTATATTTCATCAGCTGCAAAATGGGGATAGCAAAATTGATACTGCAAATTGTATAGAATAAAAGAGAAAATGACATATGAATGAGAGTGCATAGAGTTACAGAGAATTCTATTTACTCTAAATGTCCAGAATATGCCCCATTCCAGTGGGAAGAGATTGACCTGGCAGTGGAGTGTCCTTCTTTGGAGGAATGCCACTGGAGGGGAAGTGGCAAGGGGAATTTGGTAGGGCTTTCCTGACGTGGGAGCCCGACCTCTTTCTGACCCAGGGGACCTCAACCCTGGAGATGCAAAGCAGGGCCTTATGGAGACATCCCATCTGGGCCGAGGCAAACTCCCACAGGCAGCAGCCAGGGCCTTCAGGAGGCAGTCTGATGAGGTTTTGTGCCTAGAACCCCAGGGTGGGGGAAGAGCCCCTCCCCGCCCTCCAGGTTCTACTTGGGGCTCTGCCTGCAGTTCCCTGTTGTCAGCAGGCAAGACATGGGGCAGCCGTGTGGGCACCGGTGCGTGCGAGGTGATTGCCCCTTTAATGTTTAATGTGCTGAAAAACCATTAGACCCTGAAATGGACAAGTTCTCAGTTGGTAACTTTAATTATTGTTAAGACTCGGTCACGCCTGCTTATTAGCAATTATGCATGGCGTCTCCCAGGGTGCTCTGGGCCGTCTTCCCCTTCTTCCTTCTCCTGGGGACGGCAGGTTTACAGACCACTGCCTTCAGGAGGCTGGAAAGGCAGTGCCAAGCACACAGGTGGTTCCCATCACTTCCCTCTGTAGCTTGGGTTTGCTTAGGGCCAAAGAGGACCATCAGCATCTTCTGAGAGGAGAGGAGAGGAGAGAGAAAGACCTTCCCACGCAAATTAGGAGGGTCAGAGGGATCATTGGATAGCACGATGCCCTTCACAAAGTATTTTGCTTCCATTATGTCATTCCTTCTATCACCCCATTTTTTAAAAGACATTCTTGCCCTGTTGCCCAAGCTGGAGTGCAGTGGTATGATCTCAGCTCACTGCAACCTCTGCCCCCAGGTTTGAGCAATTTTCCTGCTTCAGCCTCCTGAATAGCTGGGATTACAGGTGCCTGCCACCATGCCTAGCACATTTTTATATTTTTAGTAGAGATTAGGTGTTTCACTATGTTGCCAGGCTGGTCTCAAACCCTTCAGCTCAAGTGATCCACCCACCTTGGCCTCCCAAAGTGCTGGGATTACAGGCATGATCCATTATACCTAGCCAACACCACCTCAATTTTATAGATAAGGAAACCGAGCCTTAGAAGCTTAAGTCATAGCAGTCACCTCTTAGAGGGGCTGCCTGGCCTACACCCTGTTCTTGCACAACTGGCCACCAAAGCCTTGGGTCTAACTACCATGAAAATCCTATGTGATTTCAAATCCTCGCCTGCCCTCGCTCTATTTTCGTAGCTCCCTGGACCAGGGATGGAGCTGGCCAGAGCTGGCCACTCAGAGGCTCTTTCCTGGAAATAGGGAGTTGGGACACTGTGAATTGGATGGTAGACCTGTGAAAGGATGTAGAAAAAGGAACACATCTGAGATCAATGCACAGAGGAAGAAAAAGAGAGGTTAGGGAATGGGGAAGGGTGGAGAGAAAGAGACAGAGAGAGAATGTGAAGGCCCAGAAAGACACAGAAAGCAGCCTTGGATCCCAACTCTCCACTCCCTTGTAAGGGCTGGCTGTACTCCCTACTCTCAGGTTCCAAGAGATACTCCCTTATCCTTCTGATAACCCCCACCCCCCACTCTTGCTTGAGATACTTTCCTATCCCAAGTCCCTTAGTAGAGCTCAGACCTAACGATGCTGAGGCCAGCCCTGGGGGTCAGCCGGAGATTAGTGGGCTCTGGTGTCCCCTCAGACTTCAGGGACCAGCTGGGCCCCAGGAGAACAGTGGGTGCAGATCTAGGATTGCAGTCTGAAAACAGCAGAATGGAGGCAGCCCCTCCCCACAGACCACCAGCAATGTCTGCATTCTGCAGAATCTTCCTGAAGGACCGCCTGTCTCCTACCACCGCTCGCCCAATCCCTGACACCCTAACACTGGGTTGTGTGCAGGTGAACTGCAGAGAAATGCTGTGTGCTGGCAGCCTGTCTCTCTCTGGACCTGATTTTTAAGGAGGGGAGGGGAAGAAAAAAAGCAGAAAAAAGTGAACATGAGTAATGGGCCTGGAATGAGGCATGCAAGATAACATTGAATAATAACACGTCAAAAACTACAAGATGTATTTTTTTTATTTCCCGGTGGAGTTTCCATTGCGCTAATCCATCACTGTAGAGCAGGCAAGATTATGTGTCCCCAAAAAAACTCTGGGAGATAAATGTGAGTAAATTAGGGTTTATTATATTATTTGGGGTGATATAATTTCCAAGCGGGCCCTTATTAAATTACTTCCTCTGGTGCTGACACCTCCTGCCTCACAGTCTCTGCACCTCCGCTCCACTTTTCCTGTCTGAAGCTGCTTTGTATTTTAATGTCTCTCATCGTTTTTTGGTGGGGGTGGGTTGCCAAGGGGAGAGAGCTGGGAGGAAGTGCTGAGTCACTGTTGTCGGGCTGAGTTTCTTCCTTGCCAGGTTCTCTATGGTCACAGAGCCACGGGCTCACACATCCATGCTGGCAAAACATGGAGATACCCAGTCTGTACCCTCATAGATGGGGAAACTGAGACTAAAGGGAGAAATGCAGCTTAAGTCATGCAACTGGGTAGAGACAGAGTCAAGACTGGTACCCATGTGCTAACTTCCAGGCCAGTGCTCGGTCTCTGTGTGGGATCTTGTTTTGTCCGTCAGCCTTGGCTTCAGAGCACTTCAAGTCTTAACAGCAGAGGCCCATGTAATTTTGGGGTCTTAGTCATCTATGAAATATGCACAGTGACCCAAAGAAAGATATGAGAGAAGACCTCATATAGTCTAGGTTTGGCTCGATCAGAAAAGGCTGTACAACTCCAGGCAAGGGACTTGACCTGTCTGAGCCTTTAGAGTAGGTACACCACATTTACAGTAAAAGGGCTTGGAGCAGATGAGCAATTTGCAGACTATGCTTTTAGCAGTGGAACCTCTTAAAAATGAAATTTTATGAAATGAACTATAACATTTACAATATTTAAATAAGGAGTTACTCTGATTGAAGAAGGGGACTGTGGGGTGGCGAGGGGGCACTGATCCATCCCAACCCTCAGGATTTCTTCTTGCTTCTTACCCAGTTTGAAGCTACAGGCCCCAGTTTCAGCATCTGACCCTGATTTCACTGTGCAATGCTCTCCTTGCTTCCTCTCTGAGACTGCAGTTTCTGGAGATGAGCTACCAGCATCTCCTCCAGCCCTGACAGTCTCAGCAAATGCCATGTGATGCATCCACACAGCCCTGTTCTCTTGATCTCAGGAAGTGCAATCCAATTGAGCTGAACAATGGTTAAGGACATAGTTTTGCCATTTATTAGCTGAGTGACCTTGGGCCAGTTATTATTACTATTATTATTTTAGATAGAATCTCATTCTGTCTCCCAGGCTGGTGTGCAGTGCTGCAATCTTGGCTCACTGCAACCTCTGCTGGATTTAAGGGATTCTCCTGCCTCAGCGTCCTAGAAGCTGGAATTACAGGTGCCTGTTACCATGCCCGGCTAAGTTTTGTATTTTTAGTAGAGATGGAGTTTCACCATGCTGGCTGGGCTAATCTTGAACTACTGACCTCATGTGATCCACCTGCCTCAGTCTCCCAAAGTGCTGGGATTATAGGCATGAGCCACCATTTCTGGCCAAGTTATTATTAATCTCCCTGACTGTCTTATTTTTAAAGTGGGATAATCACAACTTTGACTTTATAAAATAGGTTTAAATGAGAAAATACATGTGAACAGGTAGCATGGTACCTCACATGCTGTAAGTTGTAGTTATTATCTTCATGAATTCTACCACATAGTTATTTTTTGGTGAGGCTCATATGAGATAAAGGCTTTTCAGTACACAATAGATGCTTAACATATTACTTTTCTATTGTTGCACAACTTACTATAAATTTACCAGTTTAAAACAATGCATACAAATTCATAGACACAGAAAGTAGAATGGTGGTTGCCAGGGACCGAGGAGAAGGAGACATGAAGAGTCATTTACTGGGTACAGGGTTTCCATTTGTAAGACAAAAAGTGCTCTGGGGACAGATGGTGGTGATGGTTGCACAGCAGTGTGGACACTGAAGACTGTTGAACAGCGTATTTAAAAACGGTAAAGATGGTAAATTTTAGTTAGGTATATTTTACCACAGTGAAGAAAAAGAGGACAAAATGAAAACAGCATCAACAAAAAGTTACACGCCAATGTATGATGTCCCAGTTCTGTAACTTAGAAGTGTGGTATGGCTGAGAGTATCCATGAGGCTGAACTCAAGATGTGGGGCTGAGTTCCCATCTGGAGGCTCTGGAAAATAATCCACTTCTAAGCTCATTTATGGTGTTAGAAGTCGTAGGACTGAAGTCCCCATTTCCTTGCTGGCTGTTGGCTGGTTGTCACTTTCAACTCCCAGAGGCCACTCTAGGTCCTGTCCACGCAACTCCCTCCACCTTCACGCCAGCAAGGTGTGTTGAATCCTTCTCATGCCTCCTGTCTCTCTGGCTTCCCTTCTGTGGCCAGCAGAATAAGCTCTGCATTCATTCATTCATTCATTCATTCGTTCATTCATTCGTTCATTCGTTCATTTATTGAGATAAAGTCTCACTCTGTCACCCAGGGTGGAATGCAGTGGTACAATCTTGGTTCACTGCAGCCTCCACCTCCCAGCTTCAAGCAGTTCTTGTGCCTCAGCCTCCTGAGAAACTGAGATTACAGGCACGTGCCACCATGCCTGGCAAATTTTTGTAGTTTTAGTAGAGACAGGGTTTCACCATATTGGCTAGGCCGGTCTTCAACTCCTGACCTTAAGTGATCCACCCATCTTGGCCTCCCAAAGTGCTGAGATTACAGGTGTGAGCCACTGTGCTTGCCAAGCTCTGCTTTTAAGGGGTTCAGCGATTGGTCAGTCCCATCTGGACAATCCCTGTCTCTTAAGGTGAACTGATTTGGGAGGTTTTATCTGCAAAATTCCTTACTGCAGCTCTGAGGTTCGTGTTTGATGATATACCCAGGGGTTGAGGAATCTTGGGGACTGACCTGGGTGTGTGTGGGGTGGGTGTGCTGTGCGAGCGGGAGCAGAGCTGGTGGACGTGGGAGATGCTGGAGCTCCCCACTGAGGGAGGAGCTGCTGAAGGTGTGTAGGAATAGGAGTGGCCTCTTGGGGCAGTTTAGGAAGAGAGGGAATAAGAGCCCTTTGGACCAGAGTAGTCTGAGAAAAGCAGAAATATACTTCTCCTTTTGCCTGCAAAAGAGGAGCATAGTTCCCTTCTCCCTTCACTCCATTACTCTTCATCCATAGTAGGTATTATGGAGTGCCTACGATGAGCCAGGCCTTCACTGGATTCCGAGGACAGAGTGGGGAACAACATGGACGGGACCCATCTCTTCCTGCTGCTAAGAGTTTTCCCGAGGGGAGAGATGAAGCAGAGGAGCTTCTTACACAGAGGGGAATGCAGTGATAGGGGAGTCATTGGGTGCTATGGGAGGTGGGGAGGGTCCCGACCCCAGGTCCTGGTTTCAAGTGGATAGAGCAGGAGCTCCTCATCCTCGTTCAGGGGGCTGAAAGGTGGAGGAGTGACAGAGGTCCTGTGAAGGGCTTCTGAGGGCTCTCACCCAGGCCCCTTCTCCCTTTCATGCAGGAGGAAGGCCGGGCTGGCGCTGGGAGGAACCCGAGATAGCCCAAAGATCATAATTCTGGGAGCATGGGAACAGGGGGTGGCAGAAGGAAGTACAAAACTGTGTGATCCTCAGAGTCTGGCCCCTGGTGAAGAGCTAAGTGTCTTTTTGCTGACAGCTGCAGCAAAAGGTACAATCATTAGAAGGTGGCATTTTGCATTAAAATTGTCCCCATCAGCCAGTGACATTTTCTTGTTCCTTCTGGTCAGGAGACCTTTCAGTGCCACAGATTCAAATGACTCAGATGTCAGAATTTCTTCCCCTCTGGGAAAGAAACCCGGTGTAGCCACCCTGGGGTGGATGTATGCATTAGCCAAGGTTAAAAAAGCAGGTGAACCGGTGAGCACAGCAAGGACCACAGGCTGTGTGTGAGAGCGTGGAAGGAAGCATCAGCGCACATCTGTGTTTTGTGAAGCTGAACCATTTGTGCCTATAAGGATGACAAGCCTGGAGTATCAGTCCCAGCAGGCATGTGCCCTGCCAGTGCACTCATTCTGTGGAAAGAAAGACACTCAGAGGCTCACGTGTGAGTATGTGTGTCAAAGAGAGGAATGAGCAAGTGTGCACAAGAGTGTGTGCACATGCGAGTGCAGGCGGGTACCCACTAGCGTCCGGGCACATGTGAACTGCCTAGCTCACAGCAGTGGTTAGGTGCTCCACCTGAAGGGCAGTGGCTGTCTACCCCTGTCCTTCCCTACTTCCATATCCTTCCCTGTCTCAGTAAAGGGCACCACACACACCCAGTTGTCAAGAGAAACCCAGGAGTCCTCCTTCCTTTCTTTCATCTAAAGTTCAAATGTCTCCTCTCCAGATACGCCTTCTCTGCCCACATCAATGAAAACAGCTCCCTGTCCTCTTTGTATTTCCCATCACTGCACAAGCTTCCTTTCCTGGACGCATTATCTCTATGGCGAATTATCTTGCTATGCGGGTGTGTGTGTGTGTTCATATCCTCCTGCCTCCTCCAGAATGCAGCTCCCTGAGAGCTGGGCTGTCTTTCCTGTTCACTTCTGTACACTCAGTACTAGCGTGACTCGTTTCCTTGTGTTGCCACAGGCTGACTTGGGGGAGTGGGCTAAGCATCCTTTGGTGCTAAGGATGCCATGACACAGAACAAATTGGCTTATGAGCGAGGGAGCTCCTTGTCACAGAAAGCATTCAAATAGAGACAGAACGAACACTGTTACATCTCACACCTACAGTGCCATATTGTGGGACACAATGATCATCAAGACTGGTCCCATTTGGCCTCTCTGGCTTCACTGTTTTCTGATTGTGTCCTGTTCACTCACGCCTCCCTGTCTGCTTGTGCTGTTATTATGCCTGGAAAGCCCTCCCTTTTCCCCTTGCTTGGAAACTCGTTCTCACCTGTATTTGAAAAGTCATGCTCTATGAGGTCAGCTTCTACCCATCAGACAGAACCAAGTCCTCCTTTGTCCTGCTCTTGGGTTTCTTTTGGTATGCTTGGCTGTAGCTCTCACCACTGTGGATATGTTTCCTTGTGTGTTCCTGGCAATAGGCCCAAACCTTCTATGGCCAAGGCCATTAGCTCAGCATCCCCAGGCCTAGCACGGGGCTGCTATGGTACCCAAGGGATGCTTGGCAGTTGTTTGCAGCAGAAGCATGATGTGAGTTTTGGCAGGCAGATAAGATATACAGCTCACCTGGTAGACTCTTCTGCCCCTGGCCCATGCCTCTCAGCTCCTCTGATTTTGCAGTCACCTGTTGGTCCTTTCTGGTGACTCTGGGCTCAGCTTGAGAGCCTCTCAGGTGTCGTCTCAGAAAAGATGTTGAACAGGTTACTGTCCAGATCCCAGATGAGCCCGAGTCCCAGCTCAGGCTACTGACTGAGAGCCAGTGCCTGGTGAGGAGCCCCAAGCCCGAGTCCCCCTCACAGGGCCCAGATGGATTGTTCTGGGGAGACCCCCCACAAAGAGATAACATCTTCTGAGAGGCTGGGGCTGGCTGAGGATAAAAAGGGTGAGCCCTAAATATCCTCACTCTTGGTCTACACCAGAGATACAGAGAACAGAAGCAGGAGCAAGTGGGGGAGGGTAAGGGAGGGGTGTTCTAGAGGTGAATCAGCCTGGGCTCATCCATGCTGAGCGTTTAGGGGAACTTGGGCCACCTGAGGCAGAGTGCCAGTGTTGGGGCAGGCTGGGTTCATGGGGTGCATGTCTGCAGCAGACAGCACTGGGGGGACGCTGTGGAACAGCGCCCTGAACCTGCAGTCGGGAGCCACGGGTTCCAGTCTGGCTCTACCACTTCCTAAGCGTATAGCCTTGGGCAAGAGTCTCAAATTCATTCCAGCCTCAGTTTTCTCATCTGCAAAAGAGGATCCTAGGAATTTAGCACTATGTTGTGCACTAATGATTTAATCTTCATGATGTCTCTGTGAGGTAAGCAGTATTATATTTCCCAGATGAGGAAACTGAGGCTTAGGTCACCTAATCTGCCCCGAGGCACACAACTGCCCAGTGCTGGGATTTGAACCTGAACCCTGTCTAGCTGTGAAGCCCAGTTTTCAGCCACTGCTCCACATTGCCTTGCAATGCCTGTGGGGCCTCACTCCCAGGGTTGCTGTGACCATCTGAAGAGATGATAGCTGATTACGGCTGAGGGGCCCAGCATAGTTCAAGTGCAGTACCCCTACTGTGTGGCCTCGGGCTGGGGACACCCACTTCTCCCTGGCACTGCTCCCCTCCTCCTCCCAGCTCATGCTGGGCCACCCCTGGGGGCAGGTGCAGGCTGGTGCCCTCTCTGCCTGCTTCTGCTGCTGCTAAACTTTACACTGGGCTCTGTCATTAGCCCGACAACAAGCTCCCTGTTTGACTAGCCCTGTCCAAATTTGCTCGGTACGAGCAGGAGCCCATGGTAAGTAAACGGTTTTCTGTTGATATTTGAGCACTAATGAAGAGGCAGCGAGCGGGGCCCATTAATAACTGAGGAGATGATTGTGTTTGTAGAAGGCCCGTATACAGCGTGTCAGCCTGCCAGGCAGGGCCCGCCTCCTTATTGATTTCCCAATAAGCCGAAGCGGAGCTCTTGTTCTCATCCCACGCAGGAGGCGTCTCTGTGCAGCCCCTGGGTTGGATCTCCTTTCCCTGGGTGCTGGAACCCTGGAGAGGCACTCAGCCTAGGTTTCAGGTAAGGGTAGGGTTTTCATTCATTCATTCATTCATTCAACATGCATGGATTGAGTATCTTTTATGTTTGGCCACTTTACCAACGGCCAAGTCCCTATCCTTACCTAGAAACACAGCCTGCCTTTGACCTCAGTGAGGGGCTTGGTCCCTGTTACCTCTGGGCAGACACGTGGGCAAAAGCTGAGTCCTTGTCTGCTTGGACTTCGGATCACGCACCAGGTGGTACCTGTCGTCATATGTTGCCCATCAGGGTCCCCTGCAATCATTTTGAACTGACCAACTGCCTGGCCTGTGACAGGAGATGGCCCTCTGAATGGCCCTACGGGATGGCATCTTCTTCCTCATGTTGTCCCTTAACCCTGAGATCCAACAGGCTCGGCTTGGGAATTTCTGGCTTTAGGTTGGTAAAAGGGCTGCCGGGCAGAGCAGAGGCCCACTTGTCCTCCTTGTTGGGAAACTTCCAGGTCCTGAGCCATGCAGGGAGATGCCACAGCAGGTCCAGGTCCAGGGCTCCAGGAGGGCTGCCAGGACCCCCAACCTGAGCCTGGTTGGGTGGGTAATTTCTGGTCTGTCTTGTGGAGGACATCAGGATGATCAAGGCCAATATCCTAGCTGATGAGCTGGTAGTCTGATAGAGGAGGCTGAACTGTAAGCAAATGATTGGAGAAAAAAATATGTTGAGAGGCATGAATCCAGGGATGTGGGAGCAGAGAGGGTGGAAGAAGGCAGGAAAGACTTCCCAGAGGAGGGGACATTTGAGCAGGTCCTTTAAGGCTGGCTGGAGGCTTATAGAAGCCACAGTGACTGCTCCCACTGGTGGAGGAGGAACAGGATAGTCTGCCATTGGCTGCAGTCTTGCAGCAAAGAGACCTAGACTTGTGTCTCCTGGCCCAGGGTAGGTTTGTTGGGTAGGTTTTTTAACCCTGAGATCCAACAGGCTCAGCTTGGGAATTTCCAGCTTTAGATTGAGAGAAGGGCTGCTGGGCAGAGCGGAGGCCCACTTGTCCTCCCCATTGGGAAACTTCCAGGTCCTGAGCTCTGCAGGGAGATGCCACAGCAGGTCCAGGTCCAGGGCTCTTTCCTGTCTTCTACTACCCTCTTTGCTCCCATAGCCCTGGATTCATGCCTCTCAATATACGATTTTTTTTTCTCCAATCATTTGCTTACAAGTCAGCCTCCTATATCAGCCTACGAACTCATCAGATAGGATATTGGCCTTGATCGTCCTGGTGTCCTCTGCAAGGAGACTTGTGTCTCCCGGCCAGGGTAGGTTTTTTCCTGAGAAAGCCCTCTCAGGAAGGTCCTTGAGTTGGAACTGGGGTCTCCGGATTGAGGCTGGGGTGAGATACTCCTGGAAACAAATCCTCCTGGACTGGGTGTTAGTGTTCACATCTCTTCATCTCTTCCCCCATTAGAGAACACATGGAAAAGATGAAGGAAGGTGTGGGGTAGAAGTCAGGAGACTCAGACGCTCATCCTAGTCCTGCCATTAACTGGGAGAGTGACTCCCTTCTCGGAGCCTCTGTTTCCTTGTCTGTAGAATGGAGCTGATAATACCTACCTCAAGGCATTCTGGGGAGAACCAACTGGAGTAATAAGTGACAAAAGCCATGCTGCTCTAAGAAGCTGTCAGTGCACTGAGAAATGCAACCTGAGCATCTGTATTTAACTTTGGTCCCTAAATAGAGACACATGCATTCCACACACTCTGTACCAATCCCCCCTCGCTACAGCCTTGGGCTCAGGGTGCATCGCTAGATAACAGAAGGGACTGTACTGCTGGAGCCCAGGGCCAGAATATAATGCTGGGGTCCAAGGAAGTGAGTGAGGAGGACTGAGGCAGATGCTGAGCTAGTCCTAAGGAAGCCTGGCTTGCATGGTGTCCTCTCTCATGGGACACAGAGGCAAGGCTGCTGGCTCGAGTATCCTCTACCAGAGGGCCCCTAGTGCTTGGGATCAAGGGGGCAATCCAGAGCCTCCTTGGGGACCTAAAAGAATTTCAAGAATAAGTGTCTACACTGGGCCTGCTCCCTTAGCCTTTTCTTCTAGCCCGGAAACTACCCACTATTTTTCTTACCCATTTTCAAGTTCCAGGAAGTCCAGCCAAGGGCTGTAGAGAGGCAGGCCTTCTGCTGGGCGAAATCTCCAGATCAATGGGCATCTCTTTGGCCTATTTATTCTAAGGCAGAAGATGGGGTCCTGGCAGTAGAGACCTCCTTTCTACCATCCTCATGGCTACACTGCTTTGCATGCACTACTTACTGTTTGTCACTGAGAGATGAAAAACATCAACCCCAGTGCCGCCACCAATTCCTATCCCCCAGGCCCAGGACAGTAAGGCAGTTTGAAATGGAAGGCTGCTCAGTTATGCATCTGGACCCCTTTCCCAGGATGGGGACCTATCTCTCTCCTGGGAATCTGGTCTATACCCAGCAGAAGAACATCTTTGGTAAGAGGGAGAAAGTGACATTCAGTTACACTCGTGGTTCCCAACCCTGATTGTACTTTAGAATCACCTGGAGATTGCAGGAGATGCCCGGACCCCACTCCAGACCAACTGAATCAGTATCTGTGGGGTGGAGCTCAGGCATCTTTATTCTAAAATGTGGCCCGCAGCTGGGCATGATGGCTCATGTCTGTAATTCCAGCACTTTAGGAGGCCAAGGTGGGAGGATCATTTGAGCCTAGGAGTTCAAGACCAGCCTGGGCAACATAGTGGGACTCCATTTCTACAAAAAATCAAAGATCAGTCAGGCGTGGTGGTGCATGCCTGTAATCCCAGCTACTCAGCAGGCTGAGTTGGGAGGATTGCTTGAGTCTGGGAGGTAGAGGCTTCAGTGAGTTACGATTGTGCCACCGCGCTTCAGCCTGGGTGACAGAGTGAGACTCTGTCTCAAAAAAAAAAAAAAAAAATTGCCTAGATGGTTTTGATGCGTAGTGAGGGCAGAGAACTTCTGAGTTGGAGAAGGTTTATCTTTTGGGTATTGTCTCTCCCGTCCTGCGGGTAGGACTTGCAGGATCTGAAGTCCCCTTTGATTTCTATCAAGGGGAAAATGGGATGAAACCTACTGCCTGAGTGCCTGAGACAGAGGTCAGGAGGAAGAAGCACCTGGACCCCGGGAGGGAAGAAGAGAGGACCCAAGATCTAAGAGGGGATGAGGGAGCAGAAGGATGAACCCCTAGATATCAGTCGAGGGGACTTGGTAGGGAGAGAGGTAGAGAGCTGCTTTGTACTCTCTTCTGGTCTGTGTGCATGCTTGACTGTGATGAGAAGATTTATTTCTGAGAATGGGCCGACCTTCTTGTGCTTCCAGCTGCTAAGAGCACAGTTAGGGGTACATTTGGGGAGTTACCCTTTGGAATTTTGGATCTAACATTCAGGGCCCTGCTGCACTGCAGATGAACACTATTTATGCTGAGATTCTGTTCTCACACTGTCTAATTGCTGGACTCGGGGTACAGAGATGGAGGGAGAGTCAGTATAAGTTATGGAATGCCACCAGAAATCCCTAGGGACGTGGGGACAACCACACTGAGATGGGAGTTGTAATTTGAGAAAGAATTTCCACGTGAAGAGCCAGACTCCTAGGGCACTCAGAGCACTGAAAAAAAGGACTAACAAATTCCTGTGTGAAATTATCAGCTGGAAATTAAAAAAAAACATATAGCCTTAATGGACAAATGGACATCTAATTCCTGAAGAAGTTCATCTTTTTTTTTTTGTTCTTTTTTCTTTTCAAAGGTTGGAGGAAGTCAGGGCAGAAATGCAGGAACTCATTCCTGGCTTTTGCCCTGCACCATGATCTGAGGCCGGACCTCCTGGGGTCCTGCCTGCTGATGTGGAACTGGATATTGAGGGTCAAGTCAGCTCTGGAATCACTGGTACTAACTGCCAGTTGGTGAGAACCACTAGTTCTTCCAGAGACTGGAGGAGGGTACTAGGAGCATGCTGCTGAGAACAAAAGAAAAATGGTTTGAGTCATAGAATCTGCATAGAAATGACACAGGGTGGCCAAGCTTATGTGTAGGGAGATGCCGCTGTTCAGGGCTCACAAAGAGTAACTAATATGCCCCCTCACAGGAGCTGTTCGTGGACCCAGAGGCATGTAGACTCACATGTTGGCGCAGTGCTGGTCCCCTGCCCGGAATGAACACATGGCCATGTGGGAGGAATGGCTTTCTCCTCCCTCAGCTTTTTACCGTGGCCCATTATAGAGGAACTCCAGCCCTTTTGGAAACAGTGATCAGAGCTGCTTCTGCTTATCCCTCCATGCTGTCAATTGCTCTCTCTCTCCAAGTGGGTAATGTGATAAGAAGGGGGGCCTGCACAGGGGTGGCACAAGCACCCTTCCTTGCTCTGCTGTCAGGGCTGCCCTGCCTTCAGGGAGCCTGTATTCTACCCATCCTCACTGGAGCAAGGTCTACCCCTGCACAGAAAAGACGTGCAGTTCTGAGTGCAACCGAGAGTATCAAAAGCCCAGCTGTGGATGGAGACCCAAGCTATGCTTGCCAATCCAGCCTTCTGGGTAACAAAGTCAATGATGGCTCCTGTTCCCATGAAAGGGACTGATATTTCATCCAAGCAGCAAAGAATGGCCCACTTGGGTTAGGGGAGAGAAAGCATTGAAGGAAAGGAAGGTGGCATGAGTGAAGCGGTGGAGGGGCCCAGAGAAGAGTACTAGCAAACAAGGCAGAAGGAGAGGCAGGAGGCTGGCCACCATGGGCCTTGGGTGCCATGCTGAGAAGTTCAAGCTCATTGGACAGAAATACGAGAGCCATGAAAGTTTGTTTATGACAAAAATCAGAATCTGAGATTCTGACAACCTGGCCACTGACTAGAAGGAAGGAGTAGGAGAGGTCATGGGGGCTGAAGGGTCATGGGGAAGTCGGTTTCAAGTGTGGTGGCGTGAAAGCTGCAGATCGCATTCTGAGAAGCTCGGGGGTGAGAAGGAGGAGGGTGGGGAAACGACAATGACCTTGGTGGCAGACATTTGGGGACTGAGCTGGTGTAGGACAGCCAGAGAGGAGGGTCCAGCAGAAGCCTTGGGAGGGAGGTTGGAGCCCTCTCATGAGGTGGAGAAGCCTGGGGTTTAGATAGGAGAGCCATCATCATTACGTGAGAATGGAGCTGTGGAGGGAGAGACGGCATGGTGGGAGAGGGCATCTGGAGATACGGTGATGAGAACACACTCACATGGGGCTCAAAGACAGAAAGAGGTGGTGAAAGGGGCAGACAGGGACGGCCAGAGGGGCAGGAAGCAGGAAAGCAGCCGTGGAATACTGCCCAGATCAAGGCCTGGGAGGGCTCCAGACTCTGAGTTGAACTTAAGAAGAATGCTGTTCAAAGTGAGAAATGCCACTCAGAAGTCAGAGAGGATGGGGTCTCAGATGGCTCTTAGAAGTGGTCACTGGGGGGGTCATTGGTGTCCTCAGCTGTATCAATAGTCAGACTGCAGGGGCTTGAGGGACCAACAGGTGGGGAGGAAGTAAATGGGCCAGGTCAGACCCCACTTGGAAGCTGGTAAGGGAAGGGGAGAGGGAACCAGAACTCAGAAGTTCAAGGGAGAAGCAAATGTGTGTGTAGAAGAGTCTGGGAATGGAAGGATGTGTAGGTCATGGTTTCCTCACTGGACTCCCTCCTAGGAACTGGATGTTTCCCTTCCTCCTGGCAGGGGGTGAGACAGCAGCCACCTTACCAGGGCTCGATGGCTGGCCAGGCTGCTGATTGCACAGTGAGTGTGGGGATGATGCGATTCACCAGGAAGTGATTGGGCCTGCTCCAAGCCTGCTTCTCTTTATGCCCATGGCTGGTGGCTTCATTCTGAGCTCCTGGGAGGGGACCGGGTTCATTCCCTCCTATCTACGTACCTCTGTCCTTGCTACCTGGCCCACAGAGAGGCAGTAGTCCTAGCTCCTCACCTGCTGCTGCTGCTGCAGACACCACCTATGGCTCTGAGAGTGCTCAGGAAACCTGGTGGGGCCATGGTGGGTTTGAAAGGCACACAGCAGTGCTCCTAATTAGAAGTACTCCAACTCACTCCCACGTATACTAGGACATTCCCACGTCCTCAAAATCATCCTTATACAAACTAGACTCCCCTGTTTCCCACTGATTAAAGTTCAAGCTCCTTAGCACAGCTAATGAGGGCCGGCACCATGTTAGCCCTGCAAATTTTTTTTCAGCCAGACTTGGATTTCTTATGTCCCTTGTGTCCCCAACTCTCCAGTCCTGCCAAATGTTTCCTGGTCCTTTGAACATCTTGCTATGCTTTTTCAGATGCTGAGCCCAGTGCCTGGGATCACCTTCTCCCTCTTGTCTCACAGATAACTCCTGCCGGTTGTTGAAGACTGATGTGGTTTGACTATGTCCCCACCCAAATCTCATCTTGAATTGCTCCCATAATTCCCACATGTTGTGCGGGGGACCCAGTGGGAGATAATTGAATCATGGGGGCAGTTTCCCCCATACTGTTCTCATGGTGGTGAATAGGTCTCACGAGACCTGATGGTTCTATAAGGGGAAACCCCTTTCACTTGGCTTGCTTTCTCTTGTTTGCCACCATGTAAGACATGCCTTTTGGCTTCCACCATGATTGTGAGGCCTCCCCAGCCACGTGGAACTGTGAGTCCATTAAATCTTTTTTTCTTTATAAATTACCCAGTCTCAGGTATGTCTTTATCAGCAATGTAAGAACAGACTCATACAAAGACCCAGCTCATAGGCCACCTCCTCTGGAGAGCTTTCCTGTTGCCCCCCTTTCCTTTGGAGATCCTATCATGGACACTGTTGATAGTTTACCAAGTTCCAATTTCTTTTTTCTTTTTCTTTTTTTTGTAGAGGTGGGGTCTCACTATGTTGCCTAAATTGGTCTGGAACTCCAGGCTCAAGCAATCCTCCCACCTTGGCCTCCCAAAGTATTGGGATTACAGACATGAGCCACTATGCCCAGCCCTCATTTCTACTTCTAAAAATTCACAACAAACCCTGATTTTGTTTGGGTGCTCTCCACTCTCCCACACAGCCAGTGGCTTTAGGGGAACGTAGACTCCCCACGACTCCCGAGCTTCAGAGGTGAGTCTGATTGGTCCAAAATAAACCCAGTCCCCTTGCCAGTGACTGGTTCAGGAATTGGGAATGTATCCTATATTTGGGCCAATAAGATGTACAAAATGTAGACTAGGGAGCTTTATGAAAAAAATCTTATTGCTTCTAGAAGAGAGCTATGGGAAGAAAAAAAAATCAACCTTCTTCTTTTAGGCTGTACCCTGTTAGGTCTGGAAGGCATGCCTCGCCAAACTGAAGGTGAAGCCAAAATCTGGAGGAAGGATCGAGGAAAGACAGAGGCCAGGTGTGGTGGCTCACACCTGTAATCCCAGCACTGTGGGAGGCCACAGCAGGTGGATCACGAGGTCAGGAGTTCCAAGCCAGCCTGGCCACCATGGTGAAACCCCATACCTACTAAAGACACAAAAACTTAGCAGTGCATGGTGGCATGGGCCTGTAATCCTTAGCAGTGCATGGTGGCATGGGCCTGGGAGGCTGAGGCAGGAGAATTTCTTGAACTCGGGAGGCGGAGGTTGCAGTGAGCTGAGATCGCGCCATTGCACTTCAGCCTGGGTGACAGGCCGAGACTTAATCTCAAAAAAAAAAAGAAAAAAAAAACTAGGAAGGACTGGGGTTTCCATTCACACTGTCAAGCCCATGAATCAGTTACTCCTGCATCCTGTCTGACCCCTGGACTTCCTACTACATTAAATAACACATTTTCCTTATTATTTAAGTCAGTTTTGTTTTTTGTTGCTTGCAACCAAAAGCTTGCTAACTGATACAGTTCCAATAGTAGTATTTTTCATTTTTTTTTCTTTCTTTTTTTTTTTTTGAGATGGAGTTTCACTCTTGTTGCCCAGGCTGGAGTGCAATGGCATGATCTTGGCTCACCACGACCTCTGCCTCCCAGGTTCAAGCGATTCTCCTGCCTCAGCCTCCTGAGTAGCTGGGATTACAGGCACACGCCACTGCACCTGGCTAATTTTTGTATTTTTAGTAGAGATGGGGTTTCTCAATGTTGGTCAGGCTGGTCTTGAACTCCCGACCTCAGGTGATCTGCCTGCCTTGGCCTCCCAAAGTACTGAGATTACAGGTGTGAGCCACCATGCCTGGCCGCCAGTAGTAGTTTTTACATGCTCAGTGAGATCATGTCATATTCCAGACTGGGAGATTCTCACTGGGTCACATTCATGTCTCTGTCCCTGGATCTTGGAATGCAGGTCAAATGTGAATTGAATAAGTGAGTGGATGGGCTCAGGCATTAGGGCGTTCTGCCCTGAGTCCGCGGTAGCATCAGTTCCCTTCCTCTTCAAGAAGTTTCAAATCCTTCACCAGCATTCTGTCCTTGCTCCCTTCTTGGTATGGCTGGCCTGAGAGAGAAAAAACAGGCTTCAGGGGCTTTCTTGATGCCATGCTGTGGGCAGGCATCAGAGCTGGGGGCACAGGTTGGGATTTTTGGGTCCTGGACTGACACTTAGAATGTTCCAGGAACTGTGCTAAGGAGGTAGAGATAAATGGCATACAGTCCTCGCTTCACAGATTCAGTCTCCAGTCAAACAAGTCAGTAAGGAAACACAGGCAGAAGCGCGATACTGTGGCAACTGGTGTGAACCACTGTACAAACCTGCAGCATAAGCGCAACCACATTCTGAAATGTGGTTGCCTGCAACACCACCTTCCTGATTAGCAGCTAGCCTGGGATCTCCCTCTTGAGGCTCCCTCCCCCAGGCCTCTTGAACTCTTCATTGACCCTGGTAGCATACTTGGTCCAAATGGGGTTGCCTTCTTCCAAAGCCAAGTGCAGAGATAGCAGCAGCCTAATGGCCCAGCATGACTGGGACTTGCTGCAGTGCTCTGTACAGCCCACGGGCTCCAGTTCTCAGACCCTAAGACCTCTGTCAGACCACAGTGGGGTGCCAGGGGCTTCAAACCTTCAGTACTCATGGATCTCACTCATACCCTCAGGGGTTATTTCCAAAGTACAAACTCCATCCAGTGGTCTCTGGGCGTGGAGGATCTTCTGCGCCACACACATGGTTTGCCCAAACCAGTACCCTCCCATGAACTTCTATGGCCCTCTTTTGGGCCCAGATCACTCACCTGGACGTCCTTTTTCCTTAAGATAACTGAGGGTCCTGAATTTTACAGGACATTCGTTCAGCAACAGATCTCCTTGACCTCAAGTCTTAGAGAGCTCAGGAAGTTAGGCCATTCATCTCTTTCCTCCCAAAAGTCTCTGGGCTTTTTATGTAAATTGGGCTTCTGCTCCAGCCATAAAAAGGTAAGGTAAATATTGTTAAACTACTTAAAACAAAAAACAAAAAACAAAAACAACAATAGAATACTCAAAGCACAGATTTTGTTACATCTTGATCTTTTCAACCATGAATGCTTTCTAGCCTCATCTTTGCCTATGTAAGAGGGTTCCTCAGTTGACACTTGGCAGGACAAAGAAGATCAGCTTCACAAGGCAAGAGCCTATATAAGTGACCACTTATTATACGGAAGCGAGAGGTGAATTGTTTCCAAGATGGGCATGTAGAGTAAGGGGAAGGCAAAGGAGAAAGGCGTCAGAAAAGTGAGGCTGTAACAAGAACCCCCCATCCCCCGACATTTTTTAATGAAAATTCTTAAGCATACAGAGAAGTTGAAAGAATTTTTCAGTGAACACTCAACCCACTGCTTAGGTTCTACTATTATCATTATATGACACTTAATTCATCAAAACTATCCCCATCTGTCAATTAGCTTTACTGATTAACGGCTTTACTGCTAATTTTATTCATACCATAAAATTCACCCATTGTAAGTATACAGTTCAATGATTTTTAGTAAGTTTATACCTTTATGCAACTATCACCACAATCGAGTTGTAGAATACTTATTAATACTTCCATCACTCCCAAAGACTCCCTTCACGGCCGTATGCTGTCAATTACTACTCCTACTCCAGGCTCAGGGCAACCACTGACCTGCCTCCAGCCTCTATGTGTTTAACTTTTCTGGAAATTTCATGTAAATGGAATATGTAATACAGCGGTCCCCAACCTTTTTGGCACCAGAGACCGGTTTTGTGGAAGACACTTTTTCCACAGACCAGGGTGGGGATGGTTTCGGGATGATTCAAGCACATTACACTTATTGTGCACTCTATTATTACATTGTAATATATAAATTCTATAGCTCACCATAATGTAGAATCAGAGGGAGCTCTGAGCTTGTTTTCCTGTAATTAGACAGTTTCATCTGGGGGTGATGGGAGACAGTGACAGTGTTAGATCAACAGGGCATTAGATTCTTATATGCATGCAACCTAGATCCCTTACATGTACAGTTCACAATAGGGTTCGCGCTCCCATGAGAATCTAATGCCCTACCGACCTAACAAGCAGGCAGAGCTCAGGTGGCAATGTGAGCCATGGGGAGTGGCTGTAAATACGGATGAAGCTTCACTCACCTGCCAGCCCCTGACCACCTACTGTGTAGCCAGGTTCCTAACAGGTCATGGACCAGTAGGGGACCTTCGATATAATACATAATCTTGTGTGTCTGTCTGCTTTCACTTAGCATAACGTGTTTGTGGTCCGTTCTCGTTGTTGCATGTAACAATAGTTTGTTTCTTCTGGTTGGTTGCTGAGTTCTATTCCATTGTATGGCTGTGCCACAGTTTATCCATTCACCAGTAAATGGGCATTTGGATTTTTTCCAGTTTGGGACTAGTATGAATTATGCCGCCATGAACCTTCCTGTAAAAGTTTTTGTGTGGACATATGTTTTCTTTGCAAGGTTTTAAAGGCTAAGTAGGAGCTGACCAGGTTTGTTAAAACCAGAGGGAAGCATTCCTGGTGGGATGCATGTGCAAAGACTCAGAAAATTAAATCCCTTTGTGTGTGCGGGGGATGGCAGGAGTTCAGTGTCAGGAGTGGGATAAAGAGGTAGCAGGGGCTGGACCACAAAGCCTGGGGCACTGTGCTCAGGGGAGGCAGGTGTGGATTATGTCTTAAAGGCTCTAAGGAACTTTGAGGAGTTTTATTGGAACCAACATGGTCAGAAGTGCTCTGTAGAAAGATCATTGAGTTGTAGCTTAGAGAATAGACGAGTTAGAAAAGTATTGTAATTGTTAGGTGAGAGACACAAGGTTCTAAACCTGGTCCTGGTTTGGGGGCGTGGGGGTTGGTGGGTGGATTAGATGGATTGAGACTGTGTGTATGTATGTGTCATCAGGAAGGGGAAGACATGGGGTGTTGCGGGGGCAGCTGAGTGATCCAGCCTTTCTCAGTTCCACGAACACCCCTTCTCCAGCAAGGAGGCAGCCCCAGTTCTCTTCTCACCAACCTGTGTGTGGCTCTCAAGGTTAGCGCCATGGGGGTCAGTGCTGTTTAAATGTTGATTACAGAGACGGTGGGAGCTGCTCAGATTTCTAATTAAGATTAAAGAATGTACCCGGCTTATAAATGGTTCTAGGAATGTATAATTTGATTAGCCTGTTTTCTCCGGGCACTTTAATTTCTGGATCAGTGAACGTGGCCTCTGACTGCGGTAGGGCTGCTTACCCACCACACGCAAAGTTTGGGGCCTTATAGGGCATTGGGAGCTGGGTGAAGAAGGGGAGATGGTAGGGCAAGACGAAGAGTGAGCTCTGGGGAAATAGGCCAGGCCAGAGTGGTACTTCCCTTTCTTCTCCTCTTTTTTCCCCACTTATAGAGAAGAATGAAGGATGTGCAGCTTCAGATCAAAAAGGACCCAAAATATTTACTATAAAATAAATGTGCTCACCTGGACCTCACTTACATTCATTTACTGCTACCCAAAGGCACAGAGACCAGGTCCTCCCACTCCTGCATCCAGTCCTCCTCCTTCCCCCTTTCTCATTTTGAGCGCAGCCTGCCAACGTTCCCTGCAGGACCCAGCCTGTAGGGCAGAGGTCATTTTAGGGATCATTGCTGGCATTCACAGGATGCTCCATTGTCAATCATAATTGCCATGACAACTCTAGGGCCCATTCAGCTGCTGCCCCTTTCCATTGGACCCTGGGCACTGCCAGTGAGGGGCCTGGTTGACAGCGAGCTCTGGTTGCCACGGGAAGTCATCTCTGCCCTGTGGGAAGCCTCCCAGGTGTCAGGGCAGTCACCTGCCACCCTCCTCACATCCCTTCCTGCCCCAGGCCATATTATGACTTTTGTGGCCCCTTAGGCACTTTGGCTTTCATGGGTTCCTTTCTCCATTAAAAAAAAAAAAATCTCACTATGACTGCATTAGTAAACAGATGAGTAAGTTAATATTGTCTATTAAGACACTTTATTCTCTCTGAAAGCTCACTTATTTTCTTCTGATATTAAAAGAAATCAAAACATTTCCACAGGCTCCTAAAAGTGTTGTGGGCCCTTGGCCCTGAGCCTCCTGCAACTAGTGGATAAGGGGGTCTTGTGTACCCCAAAGCTCCTGACAGGCAGCACACCTGTCTGCCCACTGGCCCAGTGACAGGTGGCACATCCTCCGGGGCTGGCAAGCCACGTGTGGCCCCTCCCTGCAGAAGTCCTCAGAGGAAGGCTGTCCGAGTTCTGCCCTCGGGCTGGACCTGCGGAAGAACAGGGTGCTTGCCGCGCCACACGGAGTGGGCCATCAGCTCCCTAGCCTCTCTTCACCCACGCTCTGAGACCAAGGCACTCCTGTAGAGAGGACTAAACGTTCCCCCTCCACCAGTCCTGCCAGATGGCCCTGCTTCCCTGGGCTCCGCCTGCACTTTTACCTGGCTGACTGCTGAGAGTTTCTGTGCAGTGCTCAGCTCTTGGTGGGCAGGGGTTCTCAAGGAGGGATTGGAGGAATGCCCTTTATCCAGACTGCCTGAGGAGTGGGAGTGTGTGTAAGTGTGTGTGTGTGAAGAGTGTGTTTAAAGCAGATTCCAGGGGCTCTAACCCAGGCTGTTATATCAGAATCTCTGACTGGGTCAGAAATCTGCCCTTTAAAGGGCTGCCCCAGTGATTTCTTGCCCTCTTGGGCTCGTGAAAGGTTGAGAAGCCTGGTGTTGGCAAAGGGCGTGAACTCAGCCTCCTGGCCTCTGCTTCCTTCTCGGAGACCTCCACTACTTGCTTCTCCAGTTCACCTTTGCCCGGAGTTCAGCACACATGATTGAACACCATATTAGGCATTACAAGGGTGAAAGAGGTTGGTGGGGTCCAACCCCCTGCTTTGTGGAGCTTATAAACTCTTTTCCCAGGAGGTGGGGCGTACCCTCCCCCAACTCCACTCTGCCTCATTCAAGAGGCTGGTCTTTGCATGCCTCTGAGGAGGATGTCTGGACACGCAGCTCTGCCCACCAGCTTCTGAAGACAACAGGAAATGTCCCTGGTTATGTGTGTTGTTGGATAAATGCCCGATTTCAGGAAAGCGGTGGTGAGCAACAGAGTATGGGAGGATTACATGTGTGTAAAGAACTGCAGCTGCAGCCTCTCTGAGAAAAGTGGTCTTGGAGACATCGCAAGGAGTCTGGAAATAGCAAACCTGGGCTCTGGCCCTAGTCCTGCTAACATCTCTGAGCCCCAGTTGCTCATTAGGACCTAATCGGATGATGCATATAAATGCACTTTGTAGATTGTCAATTCCACATCATTCATGGTTGTTTTTCACTGGGATGTGTTCTAAGTATTGCAGGAGTTATTCGAAGGGTATGTGCCCTCCAGCGCTGAGGGAGGAGCTGGATACCAATTGGACTCTGCTTCCCACGGCAGTGGTGTGGGGACCCCTCAGGATCTGGGCTGTGTATTCATCATGCCTAATAAAGGTGGGAGAAGGGAATACTGTCTTGGTTTTACAAATTCTAGGGCAGTCTTACTCTGAGGGCAAGGCCAAGATCTGCCAGAAGTACAGCCTGGCACAGCCACAACAAACTCTGAGCTTGGGTGTCTGTCTCCACAGTCCTTCAGTCCTAGCCTGGGCCTTACAAGAGACCTGGACTGGGCAATAGGGTCTTTGGTCGATGGAGGCTGCCTGGGGCAAACCCTGAGAAATTTAGGACGACACAGTGCTTAGGGAAGTCCAGGCCCTGGAAGACTCGTCCGGGTCGCTGCGTGGACTCCACTCCTTCCCCAACACCTGGGGGCCCTCCTGAGTGAGGCCTTCCCAGACGTCCCCTCTCCCTTACCTGGAGGGAAACGGATACACCTGCAGTTAGTTGTGTCTCGTGCCCAGCTGCTCTCCCTACCCCTTTCTGCCCTGGTGTCCCAGTTTTTGGAGGGCCTGGGAAAGGGATCTGAGTCAGCAGGGGTGGGCGGCGTGGTCTGGCTGCGGTCCAGGTGCTCTGCCCGGCCGCCGGCTGGCGAGGGGACACTAGTGGCTCCCCACACCGCTCGGGAAGCGTGTTGGGACGGGGCTAATGATAATTAACACTTGGGGCGCGTTTTGTCTTCCAAGTGCTTAACAAACACGACCTAATTAGCCTGCGGGGAGGAGCGGCGCCATCGAAACGCTGTCTTTATTATTCAATTCCGTACCGTCTGGAGCGGGGCGGCCAGGCGCGTGAGTGCTGGCGGGGAGGAGGCCCTTGAGGAAGGCTCCGCAGGGTTGAGACTCGCCTTGCAGTTCGGCCCATTCTTACGCATGCCATTAAATCTTTGCTGCACAGGAGAATCGCTTGAACCCGAGAGGCGGAGGTTGCAGTGAGCCGAAATCGCGCCACTGCACTCCAGCCTGGGCGACAGAGCAAGACTCCATCTCAAAAAACAAACAAACAAACAAATAAAACAAATAAATAAATAAAATAAAAATCTTTGCAGCAATCTAGAGAGATGGGTAGGCCCTGGTGCTCAGAGACATTAACTGACACGTCCAAGACCACACAGCCGATACGGGGATGCGGCCACTCCAACCTGGGTCCCGGACCTCAAAGTACCAGGTCTTGGTTACTTTTCCGGGGGCTTCGCGGGCCCTACGCGGGGAGGTTCGGGGCAAACGCCCGGCTCGTGGCCTTCGGACGCAGGGACGAAGGTGGGCGGCGGCGAAGGCTGGCGGCAGAGCGGCGCGCTCCCGGGCGGGCGGAAACTGTTGCCAGCGCAAAGCTCCCCTCTACACCTGAGCGGGGGGACAGATGTGCATCAATATTTATTCGGAACTCCCAGGAAACCTGGATGAAGTGTAATTATCTCAGCTCAATCAGCTCGGATTAGCATAACATCAAGTCACCCATCAGACGGAGGGTTTGATTTCGGGGATCAAAGCGACGGCTGTAGCCGCTGATTAATCGGGGAGAAGGGAGCGGCGAGAAGAAAGCGGCGCCGGCTCCGCGAGCCACAGCTGCAACGCTTTGAAGCGCCGGTGGTGCCAAGTTAGCTTTCCCGGCTGCCCCCGCCGCTCCCCGGACCCACTGCGCCCGCCGGGTCTGCGGGTTTTAGCGCCCCTCCCCGGGCTACGAGTCGCCGGCTCTAAAATAAACCGTGTCCTCTGCCCACCCGAGGCTGTGTTGGGCGACTGTTTTTCCTCGGTCTAGGATCTGCTCCGAGGTGGAGGGGCGCTGCGGCGCTTGCCCGGCCTGGGGAGCTGGGCTGGACGCTCACGAGAAAGGACGCTCCTTGGAGGTGTGCATTGAAGGCTGCCTGAGGCTGGAGTGGAGAAGTGAAATGATTGAGCGCAAGGCCTTCCCCAAGCTGGTCTCAGCTGACCTTTCCTGCCTCACCTGCCCCATCCCTTTACACCACACACAAATGACTTATTTTCTTAACTTGTCAGGCTTTCTTGGTTCTGTACCTTTGTACAATCTGTTTCCTCAACTGAGATGCACTTCTGTCTCCTTCTGTTCCCAACCCACTCTGACATCCATAATAATCAACCCAAGCGGCATTTTACCCTGGTGAAGCCAGACCTCATGCTTCCAGTGGTTGGTGGTTTCCCAGGACTAGGGGAGCTGGAGGAGCCTTTGCTTTGGTGGGATGGATGGCATGGTGCTGTTGTGATTTGAATAATAGTCCTTTCTTCCCCTGTAGACTTTGCACTGCAGGCTGGGAGGGGCCCAGGGTTCCCGGAACCCTGGTTGGGCCCTGGAGAAAAGCACTTTCTGGGGTTTGGGGGTGGTGAGGAAGGACAGCTGGTTAAGTTTGCATTGTAATCAGTGTGGCTGTCCCGCTGACTTCCAGCTCTCCTTCCTAATTTGTGCTGGCTTCCCCCATCCTCTGGGCCGAGGGCAGGAACCCTGCCTTGCTTATGTTTGAGTCACCTTAGATGCTGCCCTTGGCACAAGGTGCATGTGGATTCCAGCTTTTGGCCTCTGCTGACTCTGTTCACCAGGCCAAGGTACTGGACCTCCCAGGAACTCAGGCTGCTGCTTTGCAAAGGTCTTTGTGGCTGCTCAGTTAAGCTGCTCCCAGGGGAGAGTGCACCATCAATGTCAGAGCATCCTAGAACCTTAGGGTAAAAGGGAAGCTCACAGACCCCTTCCTCATCCACCTGAAAACCCATCTCCATCCTCTGCTTAAGGGGCTGCAGCTAGCCCACTTGAGAGCTTGCCCAGCATGGTGGGCACAGGAGGACTGTGAAGGCCCCACATAGCCACTCTCCAAGGCTTTCTCTGACTGATGGGATGACGGCACCAGAGTTCCCTTGCCAGCCCTTGCCAGCCCTTCCCATCCTCCTGTCTCACTCAGGAAACCAGACAATTGAATGTCCACACAGATGTGTAAATGAGATAGTAACAGCAATACACAATGCCCCTGCCCAAGAACTTGACCTGGCCAAAATATAAACAAAAATAAATTTGAATTTCAAAGCTTCTGCTTTGCAGGTGATTTTCTCAATTTCACATCTCAAGTTTTCTGTAAATTACTATAAAAATGTCTACCCCTAAAACTTCAGTGATCTTTATCACAGCCCCTTGAGGTACCATAAAATCACTACACACATGTGTACAGCATGTGACTATTATAGAGCCTCTCCCAGCCATTGTCTTGTCTGATCCTCCCAGCAACCTTTGAGAGCTAGAGTGATGTGCCCAAGTCCAGAGAGCCAGGTGAAACCAGGAGAGAATAGGTCTTCTGGTGGCTCAGGCTGGGATTCTTTCCATGATGCTGTGGAGCTGAGTAGTTTCTGTTTTACAGAAGATTGAACAAGGCCCCAAGAGGTGAAGAGACTCATCCAGGGTCTCAGACAAGTCACTGCCCATTTGAGCGTAGGATGGTGTTCTGCCAGTCCTTCTCTCCTCCATACCATGGCATTGCCTTACGGGCTGGGGGGCAGGATCTCAAAGCTGATGCTTTCGTATCCATTGCTATTCTTCTTTGGAATGTAATCTCCTTGAGGTCAGGGACCGTTTCTATTTTGTTCCTTACCGTGTCCCAGAATCAAAGCTGAATGCCTGGTACACAATAGGTTCTCAATAAATAGATGTAGAGTAAGTGTAAGAAGGAGGTAATGAAAGACGAAGGAAAGAAGAAATGGAGGGAGGGAGTGAGGGAGGGAGGAAAGGAAGGAGGGAGGGAGGAAGGGAGGGAAGATTAAAGGATTGCCAGCCCTGGCGGGGGGCTGTGTCTTGAGAGTGGGTGGACATGTGCCCAGTATACTGGCAGAAAGATGATTTATCTCCATTCCAGATCTCAGATCTGCAACATCGTGGGTTTTTCTCTCCCCTTTAATTAAGAACTAAATATAGATCTTAATTAAGACACTGATGAATTTAATTTAGAGTGGCATTAGGGCCCTAACTTGCAGAGCTCAGTGCCATGTTTGTATAATGTGGGATATAAGCTAAATGAGTGCTTGCTTGGTACCACCATAAATAATTCCCTGGCAAATCCCTTTTGAAGCATGGCTAAGGCGAGCCCGCTCTTGTCCAGAGGATGTTCTTGGATTCCCACTGCCTAGCCCCTTTTCATGTGTCCACATCACAAGTGGTCCTGTCTTGCCCCACATGCTCTGACTAATCTAGAACCTCCTTCCCCCATCATAGCTGCTTTGCTCAGCTCTGCATCTTTGTTCACACTGGTTCCTCCCTTGGGAAGTCCTTTTTCTGCACTTCTCATTCCAAGCCTGTCAGGAGAACTTTTTCCCTCCCTTTCAGTTTCAGCCCAAGTGCTTGGGTTTGGTGAGACCCTCTCTCCTCCTCTCTCCCTGTCTCCTGATCTCTAAGCATACAAGGCGTGAGCCCTAAATTGCCCCAGTTGTATGGTTTCTGGCACTCTCTCTGCCACATTGCTGATAGTATTTATACCTGTCTTTTCTCCTGGGCACTAATCAGGGACTGAGTGCCAAGCATAGGGCCTGAACAGAGTAGGTGATCAGGAAGAGGCTGTCACTTCGGCTTCCATCCATGGAGCTCAAGGAGCCAACCTTCTCATTTCAGTTCACTTCAAAAAATGTGTGTTGAGCACCTGTTGTATGCCAGACACTGTGGTGGAGCCTGGGAGACCCTTAAAATTTATGCAGCGGGTCAGGGGCTGAATGAAGACACGTGGCAAGGGCAGGCAGGCCGTCTAATCATGCCGTGAGGAGGGGCAGAGGATGGTGTGGGCCTATTTCATCCATTGCCCACTCTCCCATCTGATGCCAAGAGAGCAAGCACAGCATGGTGGTTAAAAGCTGCTGCTCTAGAGTCTGGCAGTCTGGGGCTAGCCATGGTTATTTGGGAAAGAGGGTGGTTATGAGGCTAAATGAGATTTTACCCTCAGTGCAGTACCTGACACAGAGTCAGTGCTCAGTAAACAGTAGTGATGTTGATGATGGCATCCTATTGGAGACTGGGCAACTTTCCATCAGATGGAGGAGCAGGCTGTGTCATTCATGCTTTGTACAAAACTGGGGTCCAGAGAGTGCTTGGCCTCTCCAGGAGCTCCATGCTTTTGATCCACATTGTCTCTGGCTCTGGGCCCTTCCTCCACCCTCTGTGCTTCTCACTTGTGAAAAGGTGAGTGATTTCACCCCTTCCTTTTGTCATCTCAGGTGACTCAGCCCCCTGGCACCTCCCCCTCTCTTTCCTAATCTTGAATTGGTGCAATTTCATCACAAATGTCTCCAGAGCGGGGACTCTTTTTCAAGCACCTCCCCCTGCCCTCTGCAGTGCCAGCATATAGCTCTTTCATGTGGCAAATGGTAACTCTCTGTGATTTCTGTCTAGGAGGCTCTAGACCAGAGTTTTTCAACCTCAGCACTGTTAACTTCTGGGGCTGGATAATTCTTTGCTGGGGAGCGTTCTGAGCACTGTAGGATGCTTAACAGCTTCCCTGGCCTCTATGCACTAGATACCAGTAGCACCCACCCCTAGTTGTGAAATCTGGGCATTCACCTCACCTCCTTAGCCTCAGTTTCTCACCTTCAATATGTTGATGATCATAACTCTAAGAGTTATTGTCAAGTTCTTAACACAGTGCTTGACACTTGGCAAATATTCAATAAGTATTAGCAAATATTCTTTGTAGATGCACGTTCAAACTCAACAAACATTTTTGCCTGCTTGCTATGTACTGTTAATAATTACTGAATACTCTGTGCCAGGCACCATTTCAATGTATTGACTCATTTATTTGACCTTAATAGGAATCCATGTGGTAAATACTATTCTTGTTATCCAGATGAGGAACAGAAGCACAGAGGGTTAAAACATTTGCTGGCAACTTGGATTCGAACCCCAGACCACGTGGCTCCAGAACCCATGCTCACAGCTGCTGTCCAGTGCCGCGACACCAAGCTGTTATTAGAAGCTTTCATGTTCATTTCATTTACAAGTTGCCAGCCCCCTCTCCAGAGGTGGCTTTTTTTTTTTTTTTTTAAGAACTATGCTGTCCAGTTTGGTAGCTACCAGCTACATGTAGCTATTTAATTGGGAATTCACTAAAATTTAAAAATTCAGTTCCTTAGTCACACTAGCCACTCTTCAGGTTCTCAACAGCCCTGTGTTCTTAGTGGCTAGGTATTGGACAGAGCAGATATAGGACATTCCCCTCATCACAGAGTTCTCCTGCACAGCTCTGTTCTGCAGGCTGTGGGAAATGAATTTCCTTCTCCCGAGAGTGTTTTGATGTCCCTTTAGATAATTGGTGTCAGCCAGTCAACGTCGTGCCCAGAGTTGTATAGCCGCCAGAGTGTTCTGTTCATTTAACATTTATTAAGTCTCAACTATGTGTCTGGAACAGTATTTGGGACTGAAGAAATAAAGATAGATAAATGTGGTCCCTGCTCATAAATGTAGTTTATAATAGCATTAGGGCATTAACTCACAGAGCTCAGTCCGCATTTGTGTCATGTGGCTTAGGGGCTAAGTGAATGTGATAGGTGCTAAATTTGTGCAAGAGCACAAATGTCACGGTAGCCAGGGCAGGGGGCAATTAATTCAGAGTTGGGCCAGGGGTTTCCTGAAGGAAGGACCTGGGAGCGCTGCCTTGAAGGATGTATGGCAATCCTTGTGCCGTCAAATATTGGGCAACATCTTTGTGGTCCTAGAGATACTCTAACTCTCACTGCCTGGAATTTCTGCTGTAGAAACTGCAGGAAAGAGAGTTGAGATATTAGAGCAGGTCATCATTTTTTAAAGGAGAGCAATTGGTAAAGAAGTTACATCCCAGGTGAACCCAGGGATGAGCCCAGTGAGTGGGGCAGGAAGCCCAGAGACAGGAAATATCAGGGTATCACCTCTGCTTATACCTCTGGAGACTCCAGCATCCTTCTTTCCTAATCCCAATCTAAGCCCTTCCTCCCCACTCCCTGAAGCCCTCCAGACCCACTCCCTATCGTGTCAGCTGACCCTGCCCAATTGCCCATCTTCCTGCTCCAATTCAACACTCCCCTAGCTCAGAAATTGCTTGGCGATATTGGGAACAATGAGGCCTGACTCTCTTAGTTCAGAGCAAAATGGCTTTTTTTTTTTTAAAAAAAGGGTATTGCATTCCTCATGATGTATGGACAAGTCAGGAGAGCAGAGAAGGGCAAGGGCGGGAGGGGAAGGTGAAGAGTTGGACTCCAGGGTGACTGGAGCCTTGTCAGGCAGGGAAGGTGGCAGATTCCACTGACGCTTGGACTCTTGGTCCCACAGAGCTGGGCCCAGGCTGAAATGGGCTAGAGAAAAAGCCCTGGGTGTTTATTGGCTGGGAGGGGTAAGTCATCAGGACTGCCAGTGAGCTAGGGGCTGTGGAGAGCTTATTCTTTCTAGGGAGGCAAGAAAGGTGTGGAATTTAGCTTCTGTCTTGTCCTATTGGACAAGAGTGAGGCAGTGAGATGGGCTGGAGTGAGAAGGTTTCCCTGGGAGCCACATTCAAGCCCAGAAACTGCAAGTGATTTGCCTAGGATCATACAGCACATCAGTGAGTGGCTCTGTTACTAGAATCCAGGAGTGTGTGTGTGTTTGTGTGAACGGTGTGAATGGTTCACTCATTTTTATTGCTGAGTAGTAGTCCACGCTATACCTGTAACACAATTTAGTTTAACCATTCACTGGTTGGAGGACATTTGGATTGTTTCTAAGTTTTGGCTATAAATGTTTATTTGTTTTAATTAACAGACTTCATTATTATTTGAAACGGAGTCTCACTGTCTTGCTCAGGCTGGAGTGCAGTGGTGTGATCTTGGCTCACTGCAGCCTTCACCTCCTGGGTTCAAGCTATTCTCGTGCCTCAGCCTCCTGAGTAGCTGGGATTACAGGCATGCACCACAATGCCTGGCAAATTTTTGTATTTTTAGTAGAGACAGGGTTTCACCATGTTGGCCAGGCTGGCCTTGAACTCCTGACCTTAAGTGATCCAGCTGCCTCAGCCCCCAAAGTACTGGGATTACAGGTGTGCGTCACTGCGCCCGCCCAACAGACTTTATTTTTTCTTTTTAAGAGCAGTTTTAGGTTTATAGTACAGCTGAGTGAAAAGGACAGAGTTTCCATATGACTCCCTCCTGTCCTGCTCACAGGGCACAATCATTTTGCTGCCCTGAACATCCCCTGTGCTCCATCCCTCCCTCCAGAACCCCTGACAACCACAGATCTTTTTACTGTTTCTACAGTTTTGCCAGAGCTTTTTTGTTTGTATCTCTTTAGAATTTTCTGAGGGTTCCCTCTTGGATCTCTAGGCCCAACCATGCCTTACTACAGAGACTAGTTGGAACGCAGGCCCCATGGGGAGTTAGTTGCAGGGGTGTGTGAGCAGCCTGCAGACGAACTCGAATTGCTGGAATAGGCTGATTCAGCCCCATTCCACTGGTTGAGCTGTGGCCTCAAGAGGGCTCGGTGCTCCAGGCCCTGTTTGGGGGTGAAGGAGAGCAGAGGCGAGGAAGAGTGGCCCTGTCAACTGAGAGCTCAGCTCTGGGGTCCTTTTCCAACCCCCAGGCCCTGGGAGACCCCAAGCACTCAGCTCCTTTACAACCCAGCTCCGAAGCCAGCTGCCTGGTCTTCTCCCTCCTGATGCCTCTGGCTCAGCCTGGGGCTGCCTCCTGGCCTGCAGGCTCCCCTCTGAGTCCCACTTTTATGTCTAAGCAGACAGGAAAATAAGCAATTGGTTTTTGGATATTACATGAGCCGGCAAGAGAAACTTTAGTAAGGAAAAAAGCAGAGGGAGGGGTCTGAAGCTCTTAAATGGAAAACTACAAAAAGCCCACCATTTCCAACTCAAATGGAGACAGCTGCAAATCTGCTATGATCAGAGAGATAGTGCAGGTGACCCCAGGCCTTTGGGAGAACACTGGCCCAGCCAGCCAGGGCTCTGCCGTGTCCCACTGGAGGGCTGAGACCAGGCAGGATTCTTCTCCTTCCCTCCCACCCCGGCTTCTGCGGACATCCTCTTTGTTCACAGACTTTTCTGCACCTCCGCATTCACACTTTCAGGTGACTCTCAAACAACCTTGGAGGCAGGGGAGGCTGGGACTTCAGACCGTCAGGGGGCACACAGGATGTAGAGTGGGAGGGACTGCAGGGGGGAAGGTCAGCTACCTTCTTTTGCAGATAAAGGAACTTGGGGTGAAACGTGCTGTTTATGCAGAACAGGGGCCGCAGCTCAGTTTCACAGTGCCCAGGGCAGTGCCCCTTCCGGCGCTTGGGGACATGGGGAGATGATTATGCATAGTGTTTTGCAGGGCATCCGGGTGAGGAAACTGGCATTTGGAGAAGGGGCTCTCCCTTGCCCAGGCCTTTGGACTCCTGGTTTGGCATTCTTGACTGTTCCACGTTTTCTTTGTGGTTCTACCCATCCATCCCATTTCAGATTGAGTAGACTGTCCAGATGAGGCCATTGGGGTGTGTGTGTGTGTGTGTGTCTGTGTGTGTTTGTGTGTGTGCGTGTGTGTGTGTGGTGTTTTTAGGGTGGGGAAGGACAGGGGTTGTGGGCATGAATGACAGGGAGGAATAACTGTGACTTGGCAGGAGGAGGTGGAAGGTTAGGAAGGGCCTCATGGATCCTGCCATATGCTTGATCATGTGCCAGCTGCCCAGGCTTAGAAAATTCTCATTCAGAACATATGGCCCTGAGCAGCCACATGGATGCTGGTGTAGCCTCTGTCCTGCCTTTTCTTAGCCCCCTTCAACTCTAGAGTCCAAGGAATGCTGGCAGATAAGCCCATGAGTCCCCATCTCCCCACAAACCTGGTATCCTATGAACAGGAGCCCCAGAGGGCTGAGAAAGGAGGATAGGTGACCCTATTTCTTTGACCCATTGCTGACCTGCTTTGAGATCTGTAGTGGGGTTGGGACTTGAAGCTAGCAACTAAGAGGCACTCCTCCTCCTGCTGACCACAGAGAGGGGACATCTGTCCTGCATCTGATGGCACTGTACTTTTCCCAGTGACTAATTCCTGACCCAGTCTCTTGGATTCTCTTTAAGAAAATATTGGGAAATGTGAGAAAGCAGGAAAGGCTTAGGGTTATGGACAGAATGTTTGTATCCCCCAAAATTCATGTGTTGAAGCCCTTAGCCCCCCACCCCTGCACCCCCAATGTAAAGGTATTTGATGATGGGGCCTTTCTTTGGGAGGTAATTAGGTTTAGATGGGGTCATGAGGGTGGGGCCCCCATGATGGGATTAGTGTCCTTACAAGAAGAGGAGAGATCCGAGCTCTCTCTTTCTCCACTATTTGAAGATATAGTGAGAAAGCGGCCATCTGTAAGCCAAGAGGGCTGTTACCAAGAACTGAATCTTTTGACACCTGGAGTGTGTGGTTCCCAGTCTCTAGAACTGTGAGGAATAAATGTTGGTTGTTGACACCATCTAGTCTATGGTATTTTGTCATAGCATCCCGAGCTGACTAAGACGCTTGGTGACCTCCTTTTGCTGGATTGTGGAGATACAGGATAGTCCTTGTCCCAGTTGTTTACACTCATAAAGGGGTGTACACAAGTGCATAGGAATGCCATGTGAAAAGAAGCAGGCCACGGTTCAACACCCTAAAGAAGGTACCAAGAGGAGCATAGGTTTAGGGTGAGAGCAACCTTCTCTCGGCATGGACCTGAGTGGGGGCAGTTTGTGTCTCAGTCCAATCTCAAACTATAGGTAAGAAATTTGTAACTGGCAGTGGCAGGAAAGACTGTTCCAGGTGGCAAGAATGGCATGAGGAAGGCCACCAGACAAGAAATGGTGTTATATCTGGGAACTGGGTGAGGTATCAGTATATTTGATGCGTGGAGTGTAGGCAGAAGAGGGATGATAGAGAAACCTTGGGCAGAGCTTGTGCCATGTCATGGAGGACCTGGAATTCTAAGTTTGGGCTTTGCTGAATTATCAGTGAGGAGCCGCAGATGGATTTTGAGCTGGAGATGGCATGATGAGAGCATTGCTCGAGGACGATTATTGAGCAGAGTTGCACAGGATGGATTGGAGTGGCATCACAGGATGGATTGGAGCAGCATCGCATGATGATGGTAGTCTGGGCAGAGGTGGGTGGCCATGTGAAGAGGTGCAGGCTGTGTGCTGGGGAATCTTAGGTAAGAAAAAGGCTCCCTACCATCAGCCTGGCTGGAGACATGACCCACAATGTATATGAAAAAATGGGGAAAAGGTATAAGAAAAGTATGTAATGAATTGCCAGATGGGATATGGTCAAGTGCCAAAATACATGTTTTGGGCTGATAGAAAAGGATGAATCAACAGTCACTGGAGGGAAGAAATGGGCCTCTTGGACCAGGTGGGGCTTGAGCTGATTCTTGAACATGGGAGGATTTGAGAGTAAAAGGAGTATTGGTAAAGGAGAGAGGGAACAGCTCTGGCAGGGAACAGTGTGGCGGGAGTAAGGGTATATAATTAGACCCTGAAGACAGGGACCGAGGCTAGACTAGGCTGAGCTAATCATATTATTCCCGGATACAGTGTGTTATTAAGCTCGGGACTCCTGGGGCTTGAAGGTTGGGGTCTTTAGGAAGGCCCAGGTGAGGGTCTCCAGCTCCTGCCCTCTGCAAAGCTCCAGATCTCTAGGCCCATCCAGCCAGGACCTCCACAAAGTCTTGAATAGGCTAGCCTCATCTCTTCTGGCCAGTCAGAAGCCAGAATTCTCACCTCAACCTCTGTGCTGAGACCGGGCCTTTCTGTGGGAAGCACAGAAGAGAGTCAGGGAAGGAACGCGGCCCGGGAGGCAGGTTCTGAGAAAGCCTGGGCTGGAGGAGTCAACGAAAAAGTCACACTTTTGACATCTTGTCTGATCCCCTCACCTGGTCCTAGGTCTCCTGGGTGCCCACAGGGGCCCCCAGATTTCTATGAGGAAATCTATATTTTGAGATTCAAAGGTGCAGTTATCCCTGGCACCCTGCCTTCCCTCCACTCTGCCCTTGGTGGCTTCACCAGGAGACTTTTTTTTTTTTTTGAGACGGAGTCTTGCTCTGTCGCCCAGGCTGGAGTGCAGTGGCGCGAGAGACTTCTTTAACATTCCCTTTGGTTGTTTCTGAAATGGGTCTTTGTAGACGGGAGACAGAAACTCAGTTCATGGCTGCAGTCCTGTCCTGATTCTGAAGCGCTGGGTGCAGGGGCAGGAGAGATGATGGGGAGCCATCCCTGCTAGGGGCACATCTATCCTGCACCCTCCCCTGTCTGAGGCAGTGGGGAGCCCATGGCAGTTACCATTCCACTTGCCTGGGAGGCAGCCCAGGGTGGCCCCATCTCCTCATCCTGGCCCAGGAATCTAACTCTAGACTGCTGGAGGTGTGTGTTGACAGCTCCAGTTTTGATCTTGTGGGAGGGTCAAAGCTGTGGGGAAATGATCCAAGACAGGCAAAGGGATAAGGAGTATTTGGGGTCTGGTAATTTGACCCTATATCTCTCCTCTCCTTCAATCCTGGCATTTGTTCTGGTGACTGAAGGCTAAGTTTCTGGTCAGTACCTCTTAGCAGGGGCACTTGAGTGACTAAAGAGGAACTTGCAGCCTGGGAGGGAAGAAGTGCAATGTCACAGCTCCATATGCATGCCCCATGATACATGGCACCATTAGAGGGACCTGTGCCTCCTGACCCCCTGCCACACAGCCCACTGAATCAGGGCTACACAAACACTGAGCGGGTTCCCGTGTTGACTTTAAAGTGGGCACGTATCTTGGCATCTTTTCAGGAGGGGTCTTTCTTCCTCTGCCTTTGCAAAGGCTTCTCTGCTGCCTTCAGTCCAAAGCTCATTCTTGGGTGACTCGCATGCTATTTACAGAATAGTCAGATCTGGCCACTCACTGCTTGTAAAGAGCTGGCACTTGGACTTCAACATGCTGGGATGAAATCGCAGCTCCACTGCCACTTAGAAGCAGGGATGGGGCATCGGTGGGTGGAGGGGTGGCTCCCCAGGGTGGGGATCAGAGCCCCCATCCTGCTCTGTCTGTGGTGTACAGAGGGACATGCTCTGGCACTGGGGTAATTCCAGTGGGCACAGTCTTGTGAGGGTTGGGCCCTGGAGCATACAGCATGAGGGCTCCCACAGACCCAGGACTGAGAGCCTCTTGTTGGCATCTTGGACACCAGCCCAGCGTTTCTGCATTCCTCACACAACCTGGGACATGAAAGAACGAACAAACTGCCAACCCTCTGGCCCTAGGGCCTCTGAACTGAGGAAATGGTTGAATAATGAATGAGGCCAGAGCACTTCAGAGAGGTGGCCCTGGGGACTGAGTGGGCAGCAGGAGAGGCACGGACAGGTTGAGGGAGTGGCTGGCATGTGCAGAGATGCTGGGAGCCCGATGAGGTCGTGGCTGTGGCTTCCACTGCAGGTTAGGGCTATTGACTTGCACGGAGGAAAGTGGCCCACGGATTGTGTTGCAAACCCTCAGACTGTCGCACATCTGACCTCCTGGTGCTGTTCCTATTGTACTTCATACCTTGATAGTTTGCGGAGCTGGATTTAGGCTGGATTCAGGGAGCTCCGCCCCCCCCCGCCCCGCCCAGGATGAGGGCTGCAGAACAGGAAACTTACTCCAGGGCATCTGGGTGGTGGTATGTACATGTGACTTCCAGCAGGTGTTGGACAAGGGCAGCTTGCATGGCAGTACCCAGAGGGAACTGAGGGTTCTCGGGACATCCTTGCCAGATAGTTGCTTGCTTTTGGTGATGAGACACTGTCTTCCCTTGAGGCTGCACTTTTCATCAAGCAGTTCAATATGAGGGTATTCAAACCTGTGACCTGGGAGTCCCTGTGCCTCTTGTTTTGTCCATTGTTTTTATGCTTTCAGCATGGCCTAAAAGGGGCAGCATCTCCTACAACTCAGCAAGCAGGAATAAAGGAACACACCTGTGTTGAGGGCTTGCTGTGAGTCCGGGAGTTTTCTTGTTGAATTTGTATGATAGTTTGCCTAAGTTCTGGTATCACCCCTTTTGAAGAGGAGTAGACCGAAGTACAGAGAGGCCGTGTAACTTGACCTGAATCACACAGCTAACAATGGGTGAGCTGGATCCAGATTTATGTGGCTGAGCTAAGATTTGAATCCTGGTCCCTTTTCCTGCCAGTCTGCAGCTTGTGGAGGTTCTCAGCCTTCTATTGGGCATTTTGAGGGCCTTTCAGTCAGGTTCACTATTGGGGCAGCTTTTCAGGGCTTACCACTCCAGTCCCCCAGCTCTCTTAAGCCCTTCAGGGTATAAAGCAGGTACTACAGCATGTGCCAGACCGGGGAGACTGCCTGGTCCTGGATCCCCTTCACAGGAATTCCTTCTCCCCTTTCCTTGCAAAGGCTGGTTGGTGCATGGGGAGGTTCTGTATTTGCCAGCTTGTTCCCAGCCACCTTATAGCCCTTGTGTCTTGTCCTATGCAGGGGCACTTTCCTGGGCTTTCTCTCTCTGCTAACAGCAAGCATGCCACCGTAGCAAGCAGCAGATCCTTTCCCCCTCCTCTCAGCTCAAAGCATTGAAGACAACATCCCTGGACTCTGATTGGCCCAGGGCCCTCCTGTGCACATTCTTCTAGGTGGCAATCCACCCTGCCATATAAGCAGAGCTCTCCCAGGCCTGCCCTGGCTGATTGTAATAAATACTGGCCAGATCAAGGCCCAGCCAGAGCCCCTTTGCATAGGGTCCATTGCCTCGCCTGCTCTGCGAGGCACCTGCATGCCTAACTTGAAGAACCAGAGTCAGGAGCACCAATTCTGGCCCCGGAAAGATGGTTTGGAGAAAAGGTTTGCAGCTTTAGTGTCAGCTAGCCTGGATCAACATGGGGCTGGGAAAGTCCTGGGAAATACTTCCGTGCATACACTGCATAGGAGCCTGGAGATAGAGGGAGAATGGGGCAGGCAGGGGGTAGACCCCTCCTCAAGGGAGCTTTGCTGAAAGTTTGAGGCCACCCTAGCCCCACTCGGGGGTTTTCCAGAAGTATAGTTCCCTGTTGCCCAGCCAGGCCCCTCTTCAGGGCTCCTTCTTCAGGCTGGTCCCTTGGGCTTCTTGCCTCCATCAGTTCTGACATCCTGCCTCCCTTGGGCTGGGCTGGGCTCCAGGCTGGACTGCACAGAGCAGAAACACCTCTGGGCAAGGCCATGTTAGAACAACTCTTTAAGCCTGGAGATTCCCTTCAACCCAAACGCACATGTCATTGCATCTCACAACAAATTTCACTGTCGTTCATGTTTTATTAGTATAAGTGCCTTAAAAGCAGATCAGAGATTCAACTAATTTGCTCATTAGTAAAAGGAAATTAGCCATTTGAGATCTGTTCTAATAAAATTAGCTTGGTGACAGTGCTTTGTTGCTGTGTTTATTAGATTGCCATACTCCCTGCATTTTAAAGGCCAGAGCAGTCATCAGCAACTCTTCAGGGCATTCTCCTAGTTTCTCTCTTCCTCTTTTTTGTTCTCCCTCTCAGGCCTGTGGAGATTGTTTTTCCCTTTCAAGGCTAATTGGGAAGGCCTGACCCAAATCTGCGCTCTATTCACACAATCCCAGGAGCCCCAGGAGTGGCCGTTCCCTCCCCTCCCCCTCTGCTCCCCCTTCCCAGCCTCTCCCTGCCCCGGCCCCAGCCGCATCCTTTTAGGTTTTCCATGTTGCTGGTCCTTTAAATGAAGCCAGCACCTCCTTGCCATCCATCATCTCCCAGGCCAGTGACAGACCCTCAGCAGCAGCCCTCCCCACTCCTCTGGGTCTCCTTGCCTCATGGAACCTTCTGGATTATCCTCCAGGTGAAGAGCACCCTCTGAATTCACGCTTTGGCTTCACCCAGTTGCTCGTTCCCATCCCCTGGAAGTGGCCCGCTGTCAGTGCGGTCAGATTCCGCATTTGCCTCCACCTTGCACATGTGTGCTGGCTGTCTGGACCTTGAATGGCATGGCCAGGAAGCTCATGAGGCAGCCATCATGCAGCGAGCTGCCTGGGGTCGCGCCTGTGTCTGAGGCTGGGCAAGGAATGTGTGATCATGGGAAGCTCCTAGTGAACCCAGGAGTATATGATTCGCAGCATGTGCTGTCTATATCACTATGGAGATGATGGCTGGCACCTCTTGTGGAAGCATTTCATCCCACCTGATGTGTCCTCTTCACACCTACCATGGGCATTTACTCTGTGCCAGGCACTGGGGGTGGCCGCACTTTATTTGCCCTCCTCCGTGGAATCTTCTGGATGATATTAGAAACATGTTGTTCTCATTTTAAAGAGACAGGACTGACATTTGCAAAGTTCCCCAAGGGTTACCCTGATTGTAAGCTGCAGATTAAGTTTTTTTTTGTGGGGGCGTGGGGAGGGACGGAGTCTCATTCTGTCACCCAGGCTGGAGTGCAGTGGCGCGATCTCCACTCACTGCAGCCTCTGCCTCCCGGGTTCAAGGAATTCTCCCGCCTCAGCCTCCTGAATAGCTGGGATTATAGGTGCATGCCACCATGTCCAGCTAATTTTTGTATTTTTATTTTTAGTAGAGACGGGGGCTTTGCCATATTGGCCAGGCTGGTCTTGAACTCCTGACCTCAGGTGATCCACCCACCTTGGCCTCCCAAAGTGCTGGGATTAAAGGCGCAAGCCACTGCACCCAGCCTGCAGAGTAAAAATTTGAACCCAGGCTGTGTGTCTTCAAAGCCCCTGACTTTCACCACTACGCTACATGGTGTGCCTGGATGAATGTCTGCTGCCTGCCCTCACTGGTGTGTGACATGGGAGCTTCCTGAACATAGGTCTCTGCCTCATCATCTCTGTATTCCTCACAGTGCCTGGCACCAATGTGACATGTAGTGAGTGCTCAGAAACATCTACTGAGTGAAGGTAGCTTGGGGAGAGATGATCAGACAGCCCAAACTAATCTGGGGTTGGAGGCTTGTTGCAGGGCATCCAGGATGGTCCAGTAGAACCTGGGCACTCTTCCTTCTCTCCCTTAGCTGTCAGCAGCCCCTTGCCCTAGCCCCAGCCCCTCTTTGCCCCTTCTAGATTCCTTCTATCCTGATACAAATCATTGGCTCAGACAACAGCGATGTGTTTATCCCACAGGATGTGACTCTGAATATTAGAATGTCAGAAGTGGCTGCCTTCGCAATAAGTTGCTGTCAGAGAGGAAATAAAGGGGGAGTTGCAGTTATTTAATTTGGAGCGTGCTGGCGACAGGCTGGGCCTGAGGATGCACTGCTATTTCCCCAGCAGCTGGGACACCTGCCCTGATTTCATACTCCCTCGGGCCTGGGCAGAGACTGGTCTCACCTCCCTCCAGCCCCTGGGTTCTAAGTAGGTTCCTGGCAAGATCTCCCCTCCCTCTAGGTCTCTGTCCCCTCCTCTGCCTCTGCAACCCTAACCTGCCTCGGTGGCTTCAAGTCTTTCTCAGCCCTTCCAGTCCTCAGTGAGCCCTATGTTGTCACCCCTGCGCTCTGTCCTCCACCTCCCTGCCCAACCTCCTGTCTCCTGGCTCCATTACGATATTTCCTCACTCATTTATCCCTACCATTCCTGTGAGGTTCTTAAAGAACAAGGAAGTGGGGGCTCAGAAAGGCTGGGCATCTGGGTCTTCTGATTCCATAGGATGAGACTCTAAAGGAGGCCAGGAAGAATGGTTCAACTGTCCCTGAGTGCCTCCCATGGGCTAAACTCTGGGATAGCAAGATGAGTGAGATGCTTGGTTTGTGTCCTGAGTGGGGGTGGGGTGGGGAGTGTGCTCTTGCTCACAGCGGTGGGGTGGGATTGGGGTGGCCAAAGAAGGGATGGGCACTGGCCAGAGGAGGCTGTAGATGGGGCCTTCCTGAGTGGTAAATACTTGGAATCTGAATCTCCTTTCCTCTAATGGCAGGTGAGTCTCCCTTCTTTTGTTTTGTTTTATAGCAACATATTTGAACTTAATCTGAGGAATCTGTCTCCCTAGTGTTGCATAGCTGCTAATGTCTCTACTCAGTTTTTTAAAAATCTTTTTATTTTTATCCTGACTTCTTAAAATTTGTCTCTATGTCTGATTAGCTTGGTGGTCATCCAGCAATTGGTCAGAGATGTGTGCAAATATATTGAGCCATCAATGTCCCATTCTCTGACTGGGGGAGCACCTTAAAAGTTCGGGCAATTTTCTAGTCTTCCTTCTTTTTACTTCCCACCAGGCCATTTCAGATCTTCCTGTGTGTCAACCTTCCAGTTTGTCAGGAAGAGATACTTCTTCAGCTGCTCTGTGGCTCTCATCCAGGAGCTACCTGCTAAATTTCTGGTTGTTGTTGTTGTTGTTTTCTCTGCTGTTTGTCTCTGTTGGGACTGTAACCTCAGTCCAGCAGAGCTACGGGCCCTGCCCATTTGCTTTCCTGCCGAGCCAGCAGTTTTTACTGTCGACCCTGGGCACCTACAAGCTTGAGGTCTTCTGCTCCAAATCAAGTCAGCCCTCCTGCCGTCAAGATGCCCCCTGCCCTTTTTTTTTTTTTTTTTTCTTCCAGTGGTTAGCCCCACCCAAGAAGAGCCACAAAAAGGTGGGGGTGGGGATGGGAACAGCAACAGGCTAGAACTTTGTGGACTCCTACTTTTCTTATCCAAAGTTCAATTTTTTATGAACAAAATGAACAAATGCTTCTAGATGTTCTGCTTTGCCTTTGGTTGATTTCTGGATCCTCAAATTTTTTATATTTTTTAATTCTTTTCTATTCTGTCCGGTTTTGTTTTGTTTTAAACAGAGTCTTGCTCTGTCACCAAGGCTGGAGTGCAGTGGTGTGATCTCGGCTCACTGCAACCCCTGCCTCCTGGATTCAAGCAATTCTTCTGCCTGAGCCTCCCAAGTAGCTGAGATCACAGGCACGCGCCACCACACCTGGCTAATTTTTGTATTTTTAGTAGAGATAGGGTTTCACCATGTTGGCCAGGCTAGTCTTGAATGCGTGACCTCAGGTAATCCACCCGCCTCGGCCTCCCAAAGAGCTGGGATTACAGGGGTGAGCCACTGCGCCCGGCCTATTCTGTCCAGTTTTATAGTTGATTTTGAGAAGAAGATTTGCTGACCTTTTCATTCCACCATTGCTGGAAATCCTGTTTTTGATTCTCGAGACCTGGGTTTATAAACAGGTAACTCGAGTTTTATTTGCAAGTGATGAAGAACCCTCTCTACCTGTTCAGAGCCCACAGGCTTCTTGAAGCTTTTGATGACCTGACCTTTCCTTAAGGCAAAGCTAATGGAGAATTGCATGCTGTCTTGAGTCCTGACTGCTTCACCCAAGGACCTCTCCACCTCTGCCCCTTCCAGAGGGGGAACCAGGCCCTGCACCCCATTCGAAGACCTAGAAACCCTCCCTGCTAAGTCTGTCTGTTTACCCATCAGTCCTACCTATTCCATGCCACTGATTGAAATAGAGGGAAGTGATTTCTATCCAGGATCCCTGAAAGTGTGACCTTATGCAGCTTATCTCATGAGCTTTTCCTTTTGAAGAAGGACGTCAGTCCAACCCCTCCCTAGTGGAGGGGATGCTGCTTTCTGAGGAATCTCTTGTCCTCACTGCCGCCAGGACTCTCTGTAGTCTTTGGAGCAGCAGGCTCTGTTCTCCCTATCCTTCTTTCTAACATGGATTTAACTTCTCACTTTCTTGGTTATCATCCCTCTTTGCTCCGCTCTTGCTATTGGATAGCATCTGCATCTTCTAGCTTGGCATTCGAAAGCCTCATCATCTGGCCCAACTTACTTTCTAGCTGCAGCTCCCTTCACTACTCACATTGCTTCAGCCCAGTGGAATTGCTTGCTGTTCTTTGGACTTGCCATGTTTTCATACCTCTGCACTTTTGCATATGCTGTTCTCTCTGCCTGGAATGCTTTGTCCCCTCCCTATCTGGTAAACTCCTCCCTTCATGGGCCACCCTAGTTGTCGCCTCATCTGCTAAGCCCCCTTCGATTCCCTGGGACAGAGGTGCTGTTCCCTCCTTCGTCCTTCTATTGCACTTTGGTTTGGTCTGGGCGATCGCATTGCACGGCCACCACCTGTTTACATGTCTGCTTCTCCCTCTTGTCTGCGAGGAATTTGGGGACAGGGCTGCCAAAGTCTGACCCCGTGCTTGACACATAGTAGGCTCCTCTTAAATGTGTGCTGAATGTCAGAATGACTCTCTATAACCTTTCCTGCCAGAAGTTAGTTCTCTCGATGGCTCTCTGTAGGCTTTGAAGTCTTTGGAGTATGATTTATAATCTGATTATATTCAAATATAGGATCTACATGACAACATTCAATTAAATTCAACTTTTAAAAACCATTTTGAGTGGCTTTTGACTTATGTATTATTCATTGTCAGTAGCATTGGAAGCCCCCCGCCAGTCCCCCCACCTGACTCTATATTCAGGCTCTAGAATTGCTTAATTTAGTTTTGTCCTCCTGTTGTGAATAGCTGTCTTTGGCACCTAAAGAAACAACCTCTCTACCTTGACCCCCACCTGTGCCCTTTGAGGCAGGGGTCCTGGTGCTCACTGCTGTCACCATGAACTTTTCTGGGGCAGCTGACATGCGTATGATGCACACACAAGTATGTAAGAATGTTTGTGTTTGGGAGGGGAGATCCTCATCAAATGGTATGGGATCAATTTGTTATTTTATTATTTCTTCTTTTTAATAACCAAATTACTGATGCTGGCAAGTATTAAAGATTAATCCTGTAAATTCCTCCCTGAGCCGTAGAGATCCCTTAAACAGGCCCATTCCTTGATGGAATACATTCCAGGAAAGAGGCTCCAGAATGAATTCTGCCCTGGTTAGTAGGGATACCTGTGACTTTGAACTCTTACACTGACACTTGTCCTGTCTGGTAGCTGAAGGGTGACAGCCTGGGAGGGAGCAGTGGGATATTGGTTGGGACCCTGTTCCCCTCCCGCTCCTCGGAGCCAGTGACCCCCAAGAGAAATGGTGAAGCTGCTGCTGACCAAAGCTATGACCTGAAGGAAAGAAAGCCAAGGGGATGCTCACTGAGTTGAGTGGGGGACTCCTGGGATTATAGCTCCATGAGGGCTCAGATACGTCATCCAGGCCACCCCCAACTTCCAGACAGGTCTAAATCCAAAGAGTTCCTAACTGAGAAAATTTATCTCTAGGTGTACAGATGGGTTAAATAGAAGACATCTTGGCCGGGCGCGGTGGCTCATGCCTGTAATCCCAGCACTTTGGGAGGCTGAGGCGGGCGGATGACGAGGTCAGGAGATCGAGACCATCCTGGCTAATACGGTGAAACCCCGTCTCTACTAAAAATACAAAAAATTAGCCGGGTGTGGTGGCGGGCGCCTGTAGTCCCAGCTACTTGGGAGGCTGAGGCAGGAGAATGGCGTGAACCCGGGAGGCAGAGCTTGCAGCGAGCCGAGATTGTGCCACTGCACTCTAGCCTGGGTGACAGAGCGAAACTCCGTCTCAAAAAAAAAAAAAAAAAAAAGACATCCTAGCTGGTTCCCAGTTCTCAGAGAGAGCTGGATGGTGCCACGGTGCCCTGCGATGACCCACGCCATGACAGCTCTGGTGCTATGTCTGGCTCCTACTTGATTGTGAGCTCCTTAGGGCCAGAACTGTGTCTTATTTATTTTTATATTTCAGAACCTAGCACTGTGCCTGGAATGTAGAGGGGTTCACTGGAGATGTACTGAATGGAAGAAAGAATGTGTGGGTTGGGGGAGACAGTTCTGGTTGGAGGTAGGGACCAGACAAGAAGACTTTGACTCTATAACACAAGTGGGCACTGGCCTTCATATGTGCATGGTGACCCTTTCACTTGTGAGGGCACCAGGTGTGCACCCTAAAGCCCCTCAAACACTGCTGCTCAGCATGTCCCATCATCCTCACAGCAGGTTAGAGCTGAGAATAGGGTCCCTGACTGGTCTAGAACGAGAAACAGGCCCAGTCTGGGTCCCAGCAGGAAGCAGATGGCCCACTCCAAAGGCTAATTAAAGGGTTCTGATGGCGATTATTCACAGAGGTGTAGGCAGGGCTAAGGAAAACCAGAGAGGATGGTAAAGCACCCCAGGGCATAGCAGTAGGGTACAGGCAGTAGGGAATATTATCCCCCAGGCCTGAAAGGCACAGGGAGAGAGCAATGACCTCCAGGTGATGGCTGTAGCTATAGGGGTTATGGCCTTAGGGGAATGTCTGGGGGAAAGAAGGGGAAGGATAGCCCTGCCTCTGTCTCCTTCCTCCCTCCAGTCTCTTACCATGTCTCCCCTGGAGAACTCACATGAATGCCTGGGAGCAAGGGATCTGGGGTGCTGGCATCCATTGAGGTGGGTGCCTGGGACACACAGCAGGGTGAAGAGGGTGCAGGTGGGATGGGAAGGGAACTGATCATATCTACCACACAAAACATGGTACAAGTTGAGAGTGTCCAGCTCAGTGAGTGTGTGTGAATCCACAGGCCTCATCTCACCTAGTGGCTGAGCAAGGGTGAAGGTGGGCAGGTGTGACTCTTGAATCTGCCTCAGAAATGCAGAACTACAAATGCAACTCCTTGACCACCCAGCTAACACCTGACCAGCCTTCCTGGTCTCTGATCCCACAACCCAATAGACATTTTCCCTTCCTTTTCTGTCTTATTAAAGACCATCTATCCCAGGCAAGACAGCCAGCTGGCTGTCGGTGAAACACCAATAGCCTCCTACTCTCCTAATCAATATTGGAGTGGAGAGAAAAACAATTAGTGGCTTTTTATCTTCCAAGAAGTGGGCTGTCTTTAGTACAGGGCAGAGGTAGAAAGCATCCGGCGAGGGACACCAAAGTGCTTCATAAATCAAAAGCTAGTGATTTCTGGGTCTTGTGGGATTCCAGGCCAGGGGTATTGATGGACGTTTGCATGGCTGTCTGGGTTTGATTGGAGTTAAGGAGTGGGACAGGAGATGATTTGAGGTCCTTGTTCTAAGGGAGTGAGTTGAGAGAGGGAGAGAGGGAGAGAGGCATTGGGTTCCAGGGACTGGCTTCACAGTTCCTGAGGGTGGCTTTTCTTGGCCCACCCCAGGCTTGGCCACAAGCTCCCAAATCTTAGAGTGTAGGCTCTTGGGCTTGAAGAATCTTAGAGATCTTATGGGCAAACCACCTCATTTTACAGAGGGAAACACTGGGGCTTCATGAATGCAGTGACTTTCCCAAGGTCACATAGGGTGTCTATCACAACATCACACACTCGCTAAAGAAATCCTTTCCATAAGCCTATGAGGTGGGCTGTATCCATCCTTTTCTACAGCTGAGAAGGTACAGACTCAGAGAAGCCAAGCAACTGGCTCAGGGCCACACAGCCAATTCGTGGAGAAGCCCAGGTCTGCCTGACTCTACAGTCCATGCCCTTCCACCAGACATGCTGAGATAGTCCTGTAGGGTCAATCTGGAACCATCTTCTTATCTCACATCCTGTGGGCAGAGCATAGATGCTTTATTTTGACAACATCCAAATCCCATAGCACTAATTGCTATTGTCTGCCTGAAGTGGCATAGCTCTGTGTTTGGGTTGATGCATGAGGGTCAGCCTAAGGATAATTAATGGGATCCATTCTCCTTTCTGCTGCTCAATTGAACTCAATTTGGGTAATTTTCATTAGTCCAGCTGGAGGCCTTATCCCCTGCAGGGGTGGGAGGCTAATAGGGTAGTTGTACGGTGGAGTCACCTGGATCTCCCACAGCAGGGCAAGTGGGCTCATGTAGGTCATCCTTATGAGGGGCTGGCTAAGGCCGAAGTCCCCTGTTCTCTAAGGAACAGAAGGACCACCCTGATGGCTCCTGCTCTGTACACACACGTGAGTGTGCAGCAGCTGTGCCTCTCCCCTCTGCTCCTCCCTGGAGGCCTAGAGTCTTGGAAGTTCTGAGATGAAAGAGATCAACTTGCTTTCTATTATTTGAACCTTTTCTGCAGCTCTCTTTCTCCCCCAAACCCTCACCCAGTCTTTACTTGCACACCTCCAGGGACAGGATGCTCACAACTCCTACCCCAGAGCTTCTCTGGTATGCTCCCAGGTGCATTTCATGAATTCTTCCCAGCCTTAGAACTGCCGTGTCAGAGGGTCAGTGTCCCATTGCTGGTAACCTATGGCTGTGGGCAACTTCCTCCATTCCCTTTCCCCAGTGGACTGCACAGATCAGATCAACTTCTGTGTGAGCCATGATGTGGAAATTGTCAGGGAGCACTGCTGTATATCTTTCAGCCCCATCTTCTATGTCCTCAAACAAGACCCGAATCTTTTTTTTTTCTACAGTTCCCAACAACAATCTGAGTGGCAGCCTTTAAGGGCAAAATGGTCAAGTCCATCCCATAGCAGCTCTTTAAATATTGAATTGTTGGTTCTTGTAAGTTTTCTACAGGCTAGATAAGCCCAATTCTTTAACACTTCTCCTAAGACATGATTTGAAGTCTGTCCCATTCCGCTCACTCGCCTCTGTCAAAATTTCTCCAAAGCCAACACTCAACACTAAACCCCATTCCTGGGAAGGGGAGAGGAAGGAAAAAAAGAAAGAGAAAAAAATAAACTCCATTCCCACAGAGTCAGACAGGACTGTTACCATCTTCATTTTGGACCTTCTATCTCCATGAAAGCAGCCCACGCTCTGTTAGCTTGGCTGGCAACCTCTTCACAATGGTAACTTAATGCTGTCTGGAGCCCCTAAGTCCTTTTCTCAAGGACCAGATGAGACCTTAGCCCAGGACATGCCCTTGGAGATACCTGTGGCCTTGGAGATACCTGTCAGAGGCTGTTACCACCCTCCACTCTGCTCCTAGTTCAGAAAAGCCAACTGGCAAAACTTTTCTGAGTGGTCCTCAGCCTTTTTCATCTGCTCCCAAGAAGAGAGAGAGAGATGCCACAAGGGCACTGTGGTCATGTCATATCCTGCAAGGACAGAGCTGTCTCACCTAGTTCCTGGTCTCTTGGTCTGTCCTTACTTACCCCTGCTCTTCCTGAGGTCCTGTCCTCTGCTCCTGTAGGTTCGTGCTCACTCTCCTTCCTGCTTCACCCCTACTGGATGGATTCTTGCTTAGCTTTGGTGCTGCAGGGTTGAAGAGTTGGGGCGTGGGGGAGGATGCTGAGGTTTATCTACCCAGTGCTTGTCCTCCATCCTTGAGTCAGGTCAAGTTGTCCAGCCTCCCACCTCTAGTTGGGGTGAATTGGTTCCTCCCAAGCTGGTAGTCAGATGCTAGGGAGATCGAGCCATCCTTACCAGCCTTCAGAGGATGCTCATGGCCCTGGTCAGGTGCTCTGCTGGATCTGATGGCTGTATGCTGGGTGCTCCCCATCAGCTCATGTAAGACCAGGGACTGGAGTCAGACAGACCTGGGGTGTAACCCAGGCTTCATGCTTGTTAGCTGTGTGTCCTTGGGAAAGCTACTTAACATGCCTGAGCCTCAGTGTTAAAATCTGTAATTTGGTATGTAATTTTCATCTGCCAGAGTTGATGTTAAACTTTAAAGAACTTGTCACTTGGCCCAGTGCTCACACAGGGCCATGCATGCTGTAAAGGCTCAATTGTTTTTATATTGAAATTTTTCTGCTAATAGTGAAATTAGCACTTTCCAGAGTGAGGAGAGCAAAGTGGGGATGACTTGGGAGGTGGGATGGTTGAGGCATGGTGACCCCAGGGCTGTCTGTCTCTGAGAGTTGGCTCCCTTCCAGGGCCAGGCCTCCATAGCTGCTGCTGCTGCTGCCACTGCCACCAGCGCTTCAGGTCCTGTAGAAGCGTCGACTCTGCCCCTGGCTCTAGTGACACTGCAAGTAAACAGCAGTTGTCAGAGTCGATTTAACGTTGATATTTTTATCACATATCAGGGCCTGGCGCCATGGCAAGGAATGACAGAAGCAGAATGCTAAATAATTTGCTAAATAATGTACACTCCCTGGGCTGCCTGAATGGAGCAGCTGAGGGAGAGTGGAGACTCTGGTTTGGCGTGCATTATTTGTGCAAGGGACACCTTTAGTCCCTCGTTCCTGGTGTCCCGTGCTGACAGCCTCCTGTGGGCTGGGTCCTGGGTGAGTGGAGCTTACCACAGAGCAGCAGATGAGACAAAGCCAGGGGTGTGCAGAGAAGGAGAGAGAGAGAGAGAGAGAGAGAGAGGGGGGCTCAGGGTCAATAAATACTTGATTTGATTTGATTTGAAAGGAGGGAGGAGGGAAGCAAGGGAAGACAAAGAAGCAGAGGAAGCAGTTGAATTAGAGACAGAGGCAGGAGGGAGAAAAGAAGGAGGCACAGATGGAGGGAGGTGAAAGGAGCAGGGAAACCAGGGGAAAGAGAACGAGGAAGAGGGGAAATGGAGAAGACAGAGACGGGCAGGGGGAACCATGGGAGAGCAATGAAAGAGGCTTGGCCAGGGGTCCAGGGAGAGAGGGAGGGGGTGGGCAGAGATGAAGCAGAAGGGCAGGTTGGGGACCCCAGAGAGCTACAGCAGCAGTGTCAGGCCAGGCCAGGGCCCACAGGATGAAAACACTGACATTTTCAAACCTCCACTTTGCTCCCCATATCTGCTGATTTGTAGCCTCCTTCTGGGCACAGTTACTCCTCTGGGCTTTGGGAGAGATGGGGTGTTAAGGCTGTACAGGTTCAAAGCCCTCCCAGGTAGACTGGGCTCAGTCCACCTGGGAGCCAGGGAGGAAGAAAGTCCCACCTCTTCTCACCCTTACCCTGCCTGGGAGAGACCAGAGAAGGGGACACTACCCCAGAGTAGGGCCCCACTGGCTGCTGCGAACTCCAGGCCAACACAGGCCAGTGCCTGAGAGCACTAGCAGCACAACTTCCAAGGACATTGCATGTCACCAAGATACTTCCAGTCCTCAGTCTCTCTCTGGAAAGCTGCATTGGTCTCTGGACAGGTAGAGTGTCTTAGTCTCTCTAATTTCAGCATCTAGTGAGGTCCTTGGAATGCAGTAGGTGGTCAATACGTGTTCATGGAATGAGTGAAGGTGTAAATGAACTGTCTTTCGGTGAAAGAAAGGAGACATCAGAGACAGAGAGAGGTTGAATGACCCAGTCCCACAGCACATTGGTGACAGGCACAGGACCCATAATCTCTCAGACTGGGGAGAAGGTCTTCCAATGTCTCCGTAACTACCTCTGGAGGCTGGAGGAAACTTGGACCCTAGCCCCTGTTTATAAATAAGATAGAAGAAGTTGGAACCCTGATCAATCCAGTGTGTGGCTGAGCCCTTCTAGAAAGGTCTGAGTCTTTCTGCCTTCTCACTTTTTCTTTCTTCTCTCAACCATTTTCCCACATCTTCCTCTGCCAACCCAATCTACCAAGGAAATACTGTGACTGATTCTCATGGAAATCTTTGGCCAGGTCATTGCCATCGCAGTGCTCCTTCATGTCAGTCTTGGCCACCACACAGACCAGGCTATGCTGCAGGCACAATCAACCCTCAAATCCCAGTGGCTTAGCACAGCCAAGGGGGATTTCTTGTTGCATCACAGTCTGCAGCATGTTGGGGTGGCTCTTCTTGGATAAACTTCTTCAAGGGATGAATGATGCAGGGATCCTTGCCCCTTCTGTTTTCTGATGCTGCCATATTAACATGTGCTCTCTAAAGGAGCCTTTGAAGGGGAAGAGAGAGTAAAAACAAGCACACCTGGGGACTTATGCCAAGCTAGGAAGTGGCCTACCACTTCTGTTCACACGCCATTAGCCAGGACTCTCTCAGATATCCCTTGCGTAGGTACAAGGAAGGCTTGGAAATGTAGCTTTCCTGTGTACCCAGAAACAGGCAGATGGTGTGGGATCTGGTGAACACATTGTACAGCTGACCCTTGAGCATTGCAGGGGTTGGAAGCATCAACTGCCCCTGAGTAGTTGAAAGTCTGTGTATAATTTTGACTCCCCCAAAACTTAACTACCAATAGCCTACTGTTGATTGAAAGCTTTATTGATAACACAGTTAACAGATATTTTGTATGCATGTGTATTATATACTGTATTCTTTCAAGGAAGTAAGCTAGAGGAAATAAAATGTTGTTAAAGCTTGTAATCCTAGCACTTTGGGAGGGCGAGGAGGGCGGATTGCTTGAGCCCAAGAGTTCGAGACTAGCCTGGGCAACATAGTGAAACCCTGTCTCTACAAAAAATAACAAACAAACAAACAAAATTAGCTGGGTGTGGTGGCATGCACCTGTAGTCCCACCTACTTGGGAGGCTAGGGTGGGAGGATTGATTGAACCCGGGGGTGAAGGCTGCAGTGAGCTGTTATAGCACCACTGCACTCCAGCCTGGGTAAAAGAACGAGACCCTGTCTCAAAAATTCAATTCAATCAATTCAATTTAATTTTAAATATGTATTAAGAAAAATCAGAAGGAAGAGAAAATATATTTGCTATTCATTAAGTGGAAGTGGATCCTCATAAGGGTCTTCTCATCGTCTTCACATCGAGTAGGCTGAGGAAGAGGTGGGGGGTGTTGCTGTCTCAGGGATGGTGGTTCATCTGCAAGTTGTTTTCAAATGGTCACAAATCTCCAAAGTTGTGTGTGTGTGTGTGTGTGTTTCTTTTCTTTTTTTTTTTTTTTGAAAGCAGCATCTTGCTTTATTGCCCAGGCTGGAGTGCAGTGCCATGATCAACCTCCACCTCCCAGGTTCAGGCAATTCTCCTGCCTCAGCCTCCTGAGTAGCTGGGACTAGAGGCACTTGCCACCATGACCTGCTAATTTTTGTATTTTTAGTAGAGACGGGATTTCCCTATGTTGGCCAGGCAGGTCTCGAACTCCTGACCTTGTGATATACCTGCCTTGGCCTCCCAAAGTGCTGAGATTACAAGCGTAAGCCACTGTGCCCAGCCCAAAAATTTTAAATATACTTATTGAAAAAAATCTGTGTACAAGTGGACCCACACAGTTCAAATCCATGTCGTTCAAAGGTCAACTGTATTGTCTCTGCCATCCTACATGAGACGTCATCTCTGCTGCCATCTTTCCTCTCCCCTACCTGACCTATACGTCTCTGTGGGGACTCTCCCTAAACTCCTCCCTCTTCTCCCCTGCCTCCCTAACCATTCCCTCTGTCCTCTGGTATCCCACCCCATGGTCCATAAATCCTCCTGCCTCTTCGACATTTCCTCTGAAAGTTCCCTCCACCTCCTGGTCCTAACTGGAAACTGGCTCTTCCGAGGACACTGTGTTTCACATTCACATGCCTCGGGGTTGAGAAGTGGGGCTGGCATCCTCCTCACATGCCAAAGCCAGGTCTGGGCCTTCACTCGCTCATAAGAAACTCGGCTCCAGAAGGCTGGTGTCATCTCGTCTGGCTTTCTCTTTCCCTCTTACTGTGGTTGTCCACTGGCCTCTCAGTCACTGCCTCATTCATGAAACACGTGGCATCTGCTCAGTCTTCACCATGTGCCAAGGCCTTCCTAGGTCCTGGGGACTTCAGTGCCCACATAGAGGATTCACCCAAATCCTGGCGAATCCGTCCTCATCTCTTCACAGATATATTGATCTCCCTCTTTTCTCTACTTCAGGCAGCCACTTCCACAGTGACATCTGGATCATATGGTCCAGAATTGCTTCCCGCTCTGAGATCCTACATTGGAACATCCTGCACATTGGCCACAATTTCCTATCAACCAAGTTCTCTTGCTCAGCTTTTTTACCTAAGTGTGTTTCTCACTATCATGGAACATGCCTTGATTTCTTTACCTTCCCTGTCTTTACTTCTTTTCCCATCCAGTTTAAGTTCTCTGGTCCATCATTTAGCCACTGTATTAGAGTTCTCCAGAACTAAACTAATACATTTATAAATGTGTGTGTGTGTGTAACATACATATTCCTTATATATATGGTAAGGAATGGGCTCACACAATTATAGAGGCTGAGAAGTTCCCAGATCTGTAGTTGGCAAGCTGGAGACCCAATGGAGCTGATGGGGTAGTTCCAGACTGAAAGCTGGCAGCCTCAGCTCCCTGAAAGAGTCAGTGTTTCAATTCGAGTCCAAAAGCTAGAAATAACCAATGTCTCAGTTCGAAGGCCATCCATCAGGCAAGAATTTTCCTCTACTCATGGGAAGATTGCTTTTTTTGTTCTCTTCGAACTTTGAATTGATTGAATGGGCCCTGCCCGTATTAGAGAAGACCATGTGCCTTACTCAGCCTACCCACTCAAATGTTAATCTCATTCAGAAATGCCCTCACAGACACACCCAGAATAGTGTTTGACCAAGTGTCTTGGCACCCAATAGCCCACTCAAGTTGAGACATAAAATTAACCATCACTGCCACCCTCTTGCAATATCCTCAGGTACTGCACTCCACTGCTTCTGTCTTATGACCTGGAAAAACTCTAAACTCTGGATCAGTTCAATGGTCCACTTTTTCTGCTGCTCAGTTTGGGCTGTTGAGTGCTGCTGGAGATACACATGTGCACATGGGTGTGTGTGCATGCACGTGCATGTGCACACGCGCATGCACACACACACACCCCCCACACTGTTGAGTAGACTGGCTTCCTCAAATTCATGGCCTCTGGCTTCTCCTGAGCCTTCGATGCTCTAATAGTTTTTCTTTGATTCCCTAGGTAGCCATTTCTGCAAGAAGTTATCTTAAACTTTCTTTATTCTCCTTGAACTTTCTCAACACTCTATCCCCTTCCCCATCTTACCCCATCGCTGGGATCTTTGAGACAATAGCAACCCTTAGATGAAAATACCTTAAACATACTTACCCCTACACCAGTTTCCCTGCACATGTACCAGGCCTTCTCCTGCTGCTTTCCTGTTCCAGTGGTCTCCTGCCTGACACTGAGTTTTCTGATCCTTGCTCAGGGATTTTACCTCACACATCAATGAACTCATTCCTCTGCTGAAACTACAAGCACTCCCTCCTCTTTCTGAATCCATCCACACATTGTTTAAGCATGATGTACATGCATGTACATCTCCATGCCATAGCCAAATGCACACCCTTCTCTGATTTTACACCCCCGCCCCAGGTTATTGCCTCATCTCTCTTTGCTCCTTTACAGCCAGACATGTTGAAATGTTGTCATAATTTTCTATTTTTCTTTGCATTGAAATAATCTTCTTTCACACACTACTCTGTTGAGGTCACAGTGACCTGCGCATGTCACCTGCCTATTGCATTTAGTGACATGTACAGGTCACAGGTGACCTCAACAGAGTGGTGTGTGAAAGATGATTCCAATGCTCTTGTCCTGCTTGACTTCTCTAGATCTGGTCAAACACCCCTTCTGGAAATGTTCTCTTTTCCTTGCTTTTCATGATGCAGTTTTCTTCATTTTTTCTTCCTACCTCTCCCTAACTGCTTCTTCATGGTCTGTATTATAGGCCCCTTCTCCTCTCCCTTTCCTTACCTTTTTGATGTTTCTTAGTGTTTAGTTCTCTGCCTCCTTCACATTTACTCATGTGTTTGAATCTAATCCTGTGGATTTGATGATGATCTGTCAGGTGATGGTGCCGGCATCTTTCCTCTCCCCAGACCTCCTGCATGTCCTACTGTTTGCTGCTGCATATTTCCAAAACGTATCGTTCCCCTACCTCCCGATAAAGCTGTCCCTCCTGTGTTCCTTCCCTTAGTGAATTCATTCATTTAACACATACATACTGCATGCCAGGTGGTGAGCTAGGCTCTGGAACTCTCTACCTGGCTGCCAAGCCAAAAACTCTGAAGTCAGCTTCGACTCCTCTTTCTTTTCTTTTCTTCTTCTTCTTCTTTTTTTTTTTTTTTTTTGAGATGGCGTCTTGCTCTATCACCCAGGCTGGAGTGCAATGGCATGATCTTGGCTCACTGCAACCTCCACTCCTGTGCTCAAGCAATTCTCCTACCTCAGCCTGCCGAGTAGCTGGGACTACAGGAGTGCACCACCATGCCTGGCTACTTTTAGTAGAGACAAGGTTTCTTCATGTTGGCCAGGCTGGTCTCAAGCTCCTGACCTCAAGTGATCTGCTCACCTCAGTCTCCCAAAGTGCTGGGATTACAGGCGTGAGCCACTGTGCCCAGCTGGACTCCTCTTTCACTCTCCATCTTCTAAAAACACCAAATCCTGCCAGAGTTACCTCTGCAGCATCTTTTAAGTTCTTCCCTGTTTCTCCACTTTTACTGCTTTCTGGACTACTATCTTAACTCCCAAATTGATCTCCCTGTTTCCAGTTTCCTCCCCTCCTGTCTCTTATCTCTACTAAGGCCAGATGACCTCATCACTTTCCTGTCTATAATCTTTAGTAGATCTCCATTGCTCTGTGCTCCCAGGTACCTACATACTCACCTGCCTTTGTAGGACTTCACCTCTGCTGTTTCTCCAGCCTCATCTCTCATGGTTTGTCCCTATCATGGTCTATTCAACATCTGGGATGAGATATTTGGAGTCTCAGGCATGCCATGCTGTCCCCTCTGCCTGGAATTCCCTACCTTCCCCACTTTGCCTGCCAAAACTTTTATAGCTCAGATAACATCTTAGAGGTCTCTTTCCTCAGGAAGCCTTTTACCTTTTAAGACTGGCCCAGGTGTTCCGACCTAAGATCTCTGAAGCAACCTATGCTTGCTTTGTTATGAAAACTACCTCAATGTAATTTCACAACTGCTTTACTCACAGTTTCCTACCCCCATCATGAAGTTCCTTCTGGAAAGACACTGTGTGTTGGTCACCATTTGCATTCCCAGCACTTCACATAGTGCCTGGTGCCTAGCAGGTGTTCAATGTATGTATGTTAAGTGAAAGAGTGAGTAAGGCCATAAGAGAGGCAATGCACTAATTGAGCTAGAGCCCAGGCAGAACCACAGTAGACAAGGGCATATATGGATAACGAAGGACTCTGAGGGCATGGCATGCAAATAAGACCATCACCACAATAGATGACTGCCTGGTACTTGTTGGGCATTATTGATGGTAGTGGAAGTAGTGCTGAGCTCCCGGTCGGAGAACCTGGATTCAAGTTATGTTTCTGCCATTTCTTAGCTACTGATGACTCATGGCAATTCCATTAATGTTTCCAAGCCCTTGGCTTTCTCATTCATTAAACGGGGACATTAATGCCAACTTAATAATATTATTCTCAGAATTAAATGGGGTGAGAGTTGTGGGAAGTGCTATACATTCTGCAAGTGTGATGAAGGTGTCCTGGGCATCTGTGAGAGTCTTGAGCAAGCAATAACCTTAGGCTTGGCTTGGTCAGACACAGAAAGGAAGCAGCTGCCTCAGGGCAGCTGCTCTCTGGGGCCTGGGGATTGAGTCTCAGCAGGACAGAGTGTCAGCTGTTCTGAAGTGCCTGGGAGCACCACAGTAGGGAGAGGGCCACCCTGGACTCAGCTCCAGCCTAGACCCAAGCCTCCTGCCTGGGAATATGCCCCAGGGTATATCCCTGGGGAACGGGACAGCCAGATCAAGGTCCAGGTGGGAAGCCCTACCCCTCCGGGCCTGGCAGGCTCCCAGCCCCCTCCCCTGTGCTGCTTCTTCCTTCTTCGTGGGACCACATCTGTCTTTCCTTAATAATGTGCCCAGGACCCCAATGAGACCACCTCTGGGCCTAGAGAAGTACCCGAGCCTGGGCTGAGAGGTAGCTGGACATGGCAGGAAGGCTGTGAGCAGGAAAGCTGTGAAGAAGTGAAAAGACTTGGGTTCCAGCCAGGCGCGGTGGCTCACGCCTGTAATCCCAGCACTTTGGGAGGCCAAGGCGGGCAGATCACGAGGTCAGGAGATTGAGACCATCCTGGCTAACATGGTGAAACCCCGTCTCTACTAAAAATACAAAAAATTAGCCAGGCTTGGTGGTGGATGCCTGTAGTCCCAGCTACTCAGGAGGCTGAGGCAGGAGAATGGCGTGAACCCAGGAGGCGGAGCTTGCAGTGAGCTGAGATCGCACCACTGTGCTCCAGCCTGGGCAACAGAGTGAGACTCCATCTCAGAATTAAAAAAAAAAAAAAAAAAAGACTTGGGTTCCTGTCCCAGCTCTGCTACATGTCAGCTTTGTGGCCTGGGAAGTTGCTTCTGGGCCTTTTCTCCATCTCAAGAATGATGTTATAAGCCCACCACACAGGCTGTTGTGAGGACCAGTGGGGTACCAGGTCTGTAACAACTCCATGGATCATAAATGCTATGCAAAGAGGAAGGATGATCAGAGAGACCAGGCTTTGTAAAGGCCTCCATGGAATTAGTGCACTCGTCCAAAGATGAGTCCTGCTCATCCTGTTTCATCCTCAGCCCTCCACTGGCATGTGTGTGATGAGGGTTTCATGAGAAAGGATTTTAAAAAAGGGAACTTTCTGTCCTGTGTGTCCTCCAGTGTTGGGAATTCCTGAGCTGTGCCTGTGGAGGAAGAGGGATTGCTGCCTGGCTTCAGGAGGAGGGTGAGGAAGGGTGAAGCCAGAGGAGAGGGTGATTATGATCAAGGGGAGCCCAGGAGGGTGAGAGGATTGGGGTCCCTGTGAAACTGACCAGGTTGATGCCAGGGCTCAGCTGTGCCAGAGCTTTAAACTGATTGCTTATAGTTGAGTGTTTAAAGCAGTTTACTCATAGTGCCAACTGTTCTTGGATGATTTTCCCTAAATGTTTTCTGTTTTGTACTTGTGCCCGGAGGCAATTTTATCTGGTGGGGGCACTTCTGTCAATCTGTCACCATGAATGATTAGAAGAAAGGAGGAGAGAGTGGGCAGAGAACAAGGGGAGGAGGAGCCCATGTCCTCCTGGGGGCCTGGGAGACGTCTGTGCACACAGTCATGCAGATTGGCCATTGGTCAGTCCACCTGCTGGACTAAGAGTCCTTAAACTCCTTGATTGTGGCTGGATGAGAGTGCCCGAGAAATTGGGGCTGGAGTCTTTGCCCTCAGGGCACTTGCGATTGATGTACACACACACACACACACACACACACACACCCCAAGAAGCTTGGGCACAAGCTAGCCTTACCAGCGATTTCCTACAGGGCACGATTTAGAGCAGTCTGGGAAGATTCGACATCAAGAAATTGCTCTTCCATTCTATTACCTGGAATTCCTTTTTCTGCAAGGAGCCACTTTGACTTTCCTTGTATCTTAGTCAGGGTAGGTACTGACAGAGCAAGCCGCCTAGTCTGGGAGGTGGGCAGGCTACCAGCCTAGCTTCTCTCTCTTGGGTTCCTGACATAGCTGCTTAGATGCCGAGTGTCTGGCCACTCAGGGCTCAGAGCCAGGCCCAGCACAGCCTCTGGGCCAACTGGAGGACCTGCCATCAAAGGCTGGAATACAAGCTCCCGGAGGCACAGGCTCATATCGAGTTTGTTTAGTGCCTAGAACTGTGTCTGGCACACCATTGACACTTTGTGAATATTTGTTGGATGAATAAATGGATGAATGAAGATCTTTCAGAACTCCCGAGTCAAGGTTTTACTTTATGAATGGGCTCTTTTAAAATGCAGATGCCTGGGTGAGAGGCAGGGCACTAAGTGGTCCGAAGTCATGAGAAGTGGCCAGGCTTTGGGTCAGACAGATCCGGGTTAGAATCTTAATTAACTTAGTTAACCACAAAGTATGTGACCTCAGTTTCTTCATCTGCAAAATGGGATAATGACATGTACCTCTTAGAGTTGTGGCATGGATTAAATGTGTGGGAACATGTAAGCTGAGAGTGAGAAGAGAAGGCACATGAGAAGCTCGAGCAGAAGGGAGACTAAAGAAAAGCAGCTTAATTTTGGGAAACTCTTGCTGCAAGCTGATTTGGCAGGGAATCCCTGAAGTGGGACACTCACATCCTTGGCTGGCTCGGGGAGCCAAATTCAGCTCCTGTGTTCCAATCCTGAAGTAGTGGCGGGGGCGGGGTCTGGTCCTCACCAGGCACGGGGGCAGAAGGGACCAGCAACTCCTTAATTGGGACTGTTTATTCCTCCCCATTATGAGTCAGTTCCACCTTACTGCGGATGAGTTTGCGAGAGCCTGCTTTTTCTTTCTGACTAAAGGAATACAAGTTTTGATAAAGTAATGAGGACAACAGAGGATTATTTTGGGGCTTGGAGGTGAAGCCTAAGGAGGCTTAACCAGGGTGCCTCAAACCTGGGGAAAAGTATAGAAAGCAGATCATTGAGGATCTATTTTTCGCTAGACATACTTGCGTGGGAACTAGAAAATCAAAACTTAATAACTGCACAAAGTGCTTTGTAAACCTACACTATTTAATCTAATTACTACAAAACTCAGAGAGATTTTCATGGAAGACATTATTTTCCCAATTTGAAGATGGTGAGACTGCAGACCAGAGAATGGAGGGAGATCGGGATACAAGCTTGCTTTGAGGACACTCTCCAGTCCTTGGAAAATATATTTCTTGGCTGATGCGACTGTTAAAGCTAAAAGAACCAACTGGTTATTTCAGAGCTTTGGTCACTGAGATCCTTCCAAGATTGGTAAGGTTAAAACGGTTGTAAAGAGTGGGGGCAGGTTCTCCTCCAACTCTGCCAGCCACAGTGAAGGCAGCAAGAGATTGCGGTGGGGCGGAAGCTGGATCCTGCAAGATGTGGTGAGGGGCTGGAGCCAGATACTCCTGGTGCTATTGCCAGGTCTGACTGTCCCCATGCTTGGGATGGCCTTGTGACTGTGTCATCTGCGATGGCAGGGTTGTCCTTCAGACTCTGGGGTTCAGGACCTGGGATAAAGTCTGCGTGCTACTACCTGTTGCTGTACAGCCTTAGGGCACAGGCATCCGGGTCCTCACAGGAAGATGGCAAACTCTCTGGGTGAGTTTGTGTCAGGAAGTGAAGCTGGACCGGCAGAAAGGGCCAGACCAGGAAGGGCCTCTTCTGATCACAAAGATGTGTGGATGTTAGCTTGTAAGTGAACAGCCCAGGGTGTGCACCGTGTCATACAGGTGCTAAAGCCTGTGCATGTGGAATTGAAGTGAATAATACCCTGGACAGGAACAGCTGCATAATTTGTGCATTCCTCTAGTGCAAAATGAAAGTGCAGGACCTCTTGTTCAGAAAGTGTTGAGAATTTCAGTACAGTGATAGTGGACCATTAATCAAAACGCAGCACTCTCTGAGTGTGTGCCCAGAGTGACTGCCCAGGTTAGACACCCATGAAGCCAGACCTGATCCTAGGGACGAGGGCTGTTGGGGCGAGGGCAGCTTCTCTCCTTCTGTTATTGCAGGCTTGGATTTGCCTGCAAGCCTTTTAGTTTGTTCTGGGGCTACAGAAGGCTAGAAAACATCTTCCTTGCAGACTTCCTTCCCTGAAAGGTCTGGGGCCTGGAGTCCGGGCAGAGGAACATGGGTGTCGGGGGACGAGGGCTGCCTGTGATAGAGCAGGCACAGAGGGAAGTCTCCCCACCTCCCACCCAGCACCGTTTCCTCCCCACCCCAAAGCCAGAGCAAGGTAATAGTTTTCGACACATTTCATTGAAATATAATAAAATATTTGCATGACGTTATTAGATAAATAAGGGTTGACTTGAGGCAGTGCTTATTGGGAAGTGCGATATGAAAATTCATTTAATATGAAAGAAAGCTTAAGGTTATGGTAATGGATTGATTGCAGATAGTATCTAATAACTCCATACAAATATATTTCAATCACAATATCTGTCGGGTTGGTCCTTGGCTCCAGAGGCATAAGGGGGTGATTGTATCCCCGACCTCTCTTCCAGGCCAGATTAGAATTAATTAATTGCTAATATTGTGACATTACTTTTGTAATTAAGAAGCCCCACCATTTCCAGTGGCAGCGAGAATGAAAAGTGCTCATTATTGTCTCAGATGAGGCAGTGGGGAGGAAGAGAAGCAGAAAAGTCAGAGAGAGAGGGGAATCCAGAAAGGGAGAAGGTATTATTTCACTCTCTGGGTCTTGAGATTTTCTGTCTTGCCTGCAGAGTGGAACCCTGGATAAGAGGCAGGGTCTCAGGGCTGGACTACAGGCAGAGCTTTGGGCACCTGCACACAAGGTGTGCAAAGAGACTACGCCTCTTGCAGATGTGCTGATCCCAGGAGGCCTGGCCCAGGAGCCAGCTGAGTGAGGGGACTTGGGCAGGAGGGAAGCTGTGGCTATGACCAGGGTGGGGAAAGCAGAGACCATAGGTGGGTCATGGCTGATGAGCCAGCGACATGCCCCTTCCTCCCCAAATGTGAAATCCATTTGTCCTTGGGCAAGATGAGCTGGGTGAGGTGGTTGCTGTCACTTCTGGGTATCTGTAGAGGGGCTGGAGGAGGAGGAGAGGTGTCTGTCCAAGGCCCATATGCTGGCTGGTCTCCCAACGCATGACCCTGGGAGTTTGCTTGTCTTTTTGCCTTTTCCCTTCCTGGGGGGAAAATGGAAATAATTTCCTTTGAAACATGACATTTCCTAATCCAGCGCCCAGCTTGGCTGACAGCAGGATTAGCGCGCACGGGCTGCCAAGCCTGGCTGGCCATATGCAGGCGCCTCCCATGGGGCTGCAGTGGCCAGCGCCAGCCCCTCCCCTAGCTCTTCTCCCATTCCAGTCTGATCTCAGCTGCCCGCTCCATCTGTGCATTGGGAACTGGTGGGCTGCAAGCCGTTCAGGCCCTTTCCTGAGCCTTGGATGGGATACAGGTTGTGGTGGGCTCTTTTGCCCACCAGAAGCTGTCAGTGTTGTTAGCTCAAGGGAGAGTGATGAAGGCAGGAACCTGGAAAGCGGGTTCAAGACTTGGTTCTGCATAGATCAGCTGTGTGAACTGAGGCTATTCACACCCTCTCTGGGTGTTAGTCTTGTTATCTTCCAAATGAGAGTTTTGCAGTACGTTGTTGCTACCCCATTGGCTCCCAGCAGTCTCTGATTCTAGAGTCTTCCTCAAAGCACTTTTAGTAATAAGCACCAACCCAAATAATAAGAAACCGGTAGCTATTCGTGGGGGGAGGCATTCTTCTGGCTCTGCTCTCCTTCTCTGTTCCCGTCTCCTCAGGTGCCCGGGACTGGGGGCTTTTCCTGTGTGGTCTCTCCATCCATGTACCCGACAGCTAGCACTTCAAACCCTCTTGCCATCATGTTCCCAGCCGATTAGAGTGCATGATAGTGAAACCCACAACAGTGTGACAGGTAGATCCTCTTTTCCTGCTTTTTACAGAGGAAGAAACTGAGCATCGGAGAAGTTAGGTGACTTTCTCCAGTGAGTAGCTCAAGCAAATTTGAACCCAGAGTGGCCCAGCTCCAAACCCCCTGCCCTTCCAGGCTGCATCTCATGTGTATGAACCATCCTCCCCCAGATCCCCACCTGAGGCCAAGTCCATGAAATCTGGGAGTTGGGCTATCAGCCCCAGTCTATCCTGGCTGTGTGTGTAATTTTTATTTTTATTTTTGTAGTGGGGATTGGTGTACTTCCTGTGGGGCATCCTAGCGTGCCCCTCAGCACCATAGCCGGGATCAGGCATTGTGATCTCCAAGACTGGGACCTTCGGCGGTGTCCCCAGATGCAGAATGCCTGAGCCCCAGGCTGTGTCCACAGATGGAAATGAGGGCTGAAAATTCAGATTGGACAGCTCATCAGGGAGAACCCCACAAGGAGATCTGAATAATTTTGCTGGGATGGAATTTTCTAGAGCAGATGTTCATCTCTTTTCTGACCCTGGGGACCAAGAGAAGGACCCAAGGGAGCCCAGGCTTTGGGTGATGAATAAGTGAGAAGAGGAGGATCCGTGAACTCTGGCCAGGACAGCTGGACCCTGGGAGGCCCTGGCCACCAGGGGCATGGAATTTCTTCCTTCCTCTGGCCTCAGTTTCTCATCTGTCCATCAGAGACTTGGCTTGGCTCTGAGAGTCTAGGGTCTTTGTGAAGCACTTCGAGGCCAGTGGAGGCCAGAGAGGTGCGGAGATCCTGCTCCCGCCCCTTCCCATGCCTCCTCACCCTGCCTTCTCTGCTGTGTGCCAATGTTGTAACGTGACTTAAAAGTTGAAGAACGTTTTCTTTAGGGGGTTGGAGTGTTTGTGGTGGAAATGAGGGAGGGGAGTTGAAGGGTAATTGTTGCTTTAATGGCAGGAGGAAAGAAGTGTACACAGCAAAGGGAATCTCAGCCCGCCCTTCCCGGTCTCTAACGCAAACAGCCCACAATCCAGCTCCTTCACTGTGTTCAGAGTTACAGATGGGAGGGAATGCTTCTAGCGCAGGGCCCCGTGGTGGAAGGAAGACAGCTTCGTCATAGAATGCTTGTCTTGGGGGTGGGGGGGAAGGTCCAAACTCCATGGGCTGCGAGAACGGGGTCCACTTCTGTGAGGTAGGTGTGGTCCACTAGGAACATCCATCCCTTCTCCTGAGGTGGACGTTTACCTGGCCTGCCTCTTTTGGAGGCCAGGGATCTTTGTCCCACTCCACAATCCTGTCTCTTTGACATTTGTCTGTCTCTCACCTTGTGCTTTCTTCTGTGTTGGTATCTCTTTTTTGGTGTCTCTGCCCCTCCCATTTTCCTCTCTCATTCTCTCCCTCCCCATCATCGATCTCCCGACCTCTGCATTAGCATTCACAACCTCCGGCACCAGCCACTTAGGCCAGAAAGACAGCTCCTTGGAAACACAATTGAAATATTTTTATAAATGACCAGCAGAGTTTGAGTGACATGCCCTTCTTAGGCTAAATAAAATTAAAGTTAAACCTTCTAAAAAATACATGAGCCAAACATCCTCTGCACATTTCATTATGCAAATGCCGCTGTCCGGCCCTGCACAAATTAGCCCTCCTTTTGAAATTCGCTGCTGCTCCTTCCCTTCCCTTTGCTTTCCTCCTTTTTTTCCCCTCTCTCTCTGGGTTTTGAGCGAAAAGGCTTTGTGATTTTAGGCGGGCAGCTGAAGTCTGGGGGAGAGGCAGGAGGCTGGAGGGTGGGAGGACCAATGAACTCCTTCTGATTTTCTCTTTGTCCCCTTTCTTCCCTCTCTTTGAAAGGAAGGCGATAGAAAAACAATGAGCACAGAATGATGCCAGCCTCACCCTTTCTCCTTCCAAACTGCTTTGCGGGGTCTGGCCGGGAGAGGTCAGTCTGGGGTTGGGAATAGGGGCTCCCGGGAGTGGGGGCTCCGCCCTCCCTCAGTTTGGGGGCCCTGGTTGCCGGCAGCCCTGAGGGAATGGAAGGATGAACAGACCACAGACCCACCTCCACCCCAGATCCAGGCGCTCGGGCCCAGGGCCTGCATAATAAAGCATGTCTTTTCTCTACGGCCTGAATCCCAATGGCAACTGGAAAATTGAGCCGTGTTTCAGACGTGTCCTTTCCTCTGTGCCCGGGCTGCAGTGTCAGGGAGAAGTTGGCTTTCTTGCAGGATTTGGCTTTCATGGGAGAGTCACAGACCTTGTCAGGGGACTGTGGAAAGGGAGGTGTGATTGGGATAGACTGGAGACAGCTACCCTCCCCAGGCCAGCGGACCATGTCACTGAGGGAGGACTGTGGTCCTTGTCACCTTCCCTGCCAATGAGCTGCCACAGAGTGAATTATCTCCATGAGAATAATTTACTGGCCCTCAACCCCTTAACAAGAAGATACATCAGGGAAAGGAACCAAAATAAGTTACATGCAAGTATAAATTACCTCCTAGAATCTCAGCATTTAGGTGTGTTTTAGAGGGTTTTTGGTTTCACGCTGTCAGTATAGGGGCTAAGATCAAGATTGATGTGGTAACTTGGCCAAGGCCACAGGCCTGACGAGAACAGGCTCCTGGTATAATGCTGTCTGAGTTCCTTCAGGCTGGTGTCACAGGACACCATAGATGAGGTGATGTCTAAACAACAAAATTGTATTTTTCACAATTCTGGAGGCTAGAAAGTGCAAGGTCAAGGTGCTGACAGATTCGATGTCTGACAAGGGCCCCTTTCTGGTTCTGCTTTCTGTGTCTTCAGATGGTGAAAGGGGCTAGCTAACTCTCTGGGGTCTCTTTTATAAGGAAATGAATCCCATTCATAAGGATGGAGCCCTCATGACCTCATCACCTCCCAAGGACCCCATTCCTAATACCATCCCCCTGGGAATTCCGACACATGAAACTTGGGGTGGGGGGAACACAAACGTTCCATCTATTGTTCATTCTCTTCTTTAAGCAGAAGCACCAACGGCCAGGCACAGACAGAAGAAGGTGTGGGGGCAGAATGAGCTTCTGGGACAAATGTCAACTGACCTTTCCCTGTCCCCAGATATGGTCCTGCCCTTCCTGCCATGTGTGTGGGCTTGCTTCCATCCAGCTTGTTCTTCACCCATTCCTGGTTATCCACTCTGAACCTCTGGGACTGAGTGTTGATTCCAGATGATTCCTCCCCCATCACATCTCCCAGTGATTCCAGGCGAGTCCATGGAGTGGAGGTTAGTCTTGCCCTTGCTGTCCTACTGCTTGCCTCCTCTTCCTGAGCTCTGTCCACCTGGAGGATCAGGCGTGGGGAAGGGACGGGGGTAGACAGAGTGGTAGATGGAAGTAACTCCGTGTACTAAGTGTGTCACAACATGGGAGACTGACAGCAGCCTTCCCTCCCATTCCAGGCTTCCTAGTTCAGACCCTCCTCTTTCATAAGCTTCCTTTACTCCCATTCTGAGCCATGCTTCCCTGTTGCTGGGGAGATTCCTCTTCAGGCTCTCTGATTCTTATCAGCCCTTTCTTACTCAAGAGCTTTAAATGTTCAGCCTGGCATCAACATATATTTACTGAGTCTCTACTATACGCTAGGCATTAGGTCAGGCAGAGCGAGCACAACTGATCCCTGTCCTTGCATAGTTTATAATCTAGTAGGGAAGAGGGATATAGGCATGTGGAAGGAGACAGTGTCGGGGATGGAAGCCTCTCGGGAAGGGGGGATGTGACAGTGTGGCAGACATTGGCTAGTTGTGTCAAAACCTTTCTTCTTCCTGGGACAGATCAGACTACATGTCCCAGTCTCCCTTGCGGTGAGGTATGATTTTGTGACTGGGGTCTAGTTCTGTGCTGGTTAAGGTATTTTTCCTAGGACAGCAGCATCAGTATTGCCTGGGAGCTTGCTAGGAGCGCAAAGTCTCAGGCTCCATGTTAGACCCACTGAATCAGAATCTCTGGGAGTAGGGCCCAGGAATCTGTAGGCAAAAGTGTGAGAAGCTGTTTCAGCCAATGGAATAGGAGTAGAAGTGCGACTCCTAGGTGGCCCAGTGGTTCTGAGGGGTTGCATTCTTTTTCCTTCTGTTTATTGGATGGCAGGTGCGTAGAATTGAGCTAATCATTCCTGGTAGTACTTGGAAACTGTCATCATTCCTCTATGAAGGTCCCTATTTGTTTTATTTTGTGTCATTATTTCTTTCCATTTCACTCCCACCCCTATCTCCCTATGTCCAACTGCATCTCCGTCTCTTGTAAGAAACAGACATATACATATATATATATATTTTGGTCTGTTTCTTACCTTTTCCACTCCACCCTGTTTTAAGTACTGATTCATGCTGCTGAACAAACATCTATTTCACTACTTCTAGCTTGCTACATAGTATTTCAGCTTATGCATCCACTAAATACTGCTTTTGATTCCTCTCAGTTCTGACAGACACCCAGGTTGCCTCAAATTCCTGGCAGTGATGCACAATTTCAAGCATGTTCTTTCGTGAATCTTGTGGAGGTTTATCTGAGGTTTGTCCCCAGGAGAGGGCTCGCTGGGCTGTGCTCAGTTTCCTTTAGAACTGCCAGTAGTCCTTTCAGTGGACTCCCCCAGCCCCCAACTCCCTGTGCCTGTTTCCCCACATTTTTTTCCAACACTTGGTGTTATCTGGTTTCTAACTGTTGCCAGGCTGATGGGTTTAAAGGGGTACTTCACTGTTTTTTTAAAATTTCTTTGATTACTATGTGGTTGTATATCTCTTCACATACCTGTTGTAGGGAAGGACTTCTTCAGATTTTACCATATGTGAATTGTTTGGTCATACTTCTGCCATGCCTCAGTTGTCTATTTCTTGTAGATTTGAAGGAGTTCCTAATATATGCTAGCTATGCACGTATTCTTGGTCTTAGTTGTTGCAATACTTTTTCCTAGTTGGTCACCTGCCTGTTAAGTCTATAGTACCCTTCAGTGAACAGAAATCCCCAATTTTATTCTAGTCAAATGCATTATTTCTTTTTTGTCTTATGGTGTGTACCTCTTGAGGTCTTATTACAGAAATCTTTCCACACCAAGGTCACAAAGATATTCTTTTTACATTTTCCTCCATTACCTTTAGAGTTTTACATATCACATTTAGGGCCTTCATCTTCTGGGGTTAGTTTAGGTTTTATATAGCAGAAAGAGAAATGTAAAGTTTTTTATTTTATTTGTATGTTAAGCCAATCTTCTCAACACTATACACTAAGCAAAGCCTTTTCCTCCAGGGCTTTGTGATTTCACCTATGTCATATGCTTGGTCTAAATATATACACACACACACACACACACACACACACACACACCCCATCTATATATTTTGCTCCTAAGTTCTCTCTTCTGTTCTATTGGTTTGTCAGTTCACAGTTTCTGTGATCATTCTGTGGTTTTCTTTTAAAAAAGTTATTGTGGTAGTTATTAGAATGGTTCACAAACAGTTTAATTATTCTGTCTTTCAGGAAAATGGTACGTTTGCACTTTCCTGTTCACTTGGAGTTAGATGTAACTATGTGACTTGATTTGGACAACAAAATGTGAGTCTAAGTGACACATATCACTTCTGGGAGGAAGCTTTTAGAGCCAGTGTGTAATTCTCTTCCCCTGCCATGACAAACTCCATGCTCCAGGTTGGGCAGGTGCCGTCTGCCTGGATTGTGGAGTGAGGAGAAGCAGGGCAGATCCTTCAGGCAACCCACTGGGGACATTCAACAAGAGCAAGGAACAAATCTTTGCTTTCTGAAATGATTGTGCTTGGAGGTTTTGTTTCTGTACCATCTAGCCTGTCCCGACTGAAACAATTGCCATGGTTTGCACTATTAGCTGAGAGGGAACATCACTCCTCCTTGTTCTTCTTTTAAAAATTACTTCTTTGTGGCTTTTGTTCTTCCATTTGAGAACTTGTTTGTCAATCTTCTAAAAAATTCCAGCTGAAAAAAGTCCACGCATCCAAGCAGTTTTGAGCAAGAGCATGACAGAGGTGGGAGGAGTTTAATTGCTGAAATACAGAGAGATTTCATCTTCACAACAAGCATCACCTTTTAAAGTACATATGAGGTGCCATATCTCCAGTGTCTTCGCTGCCCTCGATTTATTCCAGCCTCCTGCTGCTTTTCTGGCTCATGTTTCCCCATCTTCCTTCTTCTTGATTTTGATTCTCTCTCACACTTCCTTTTACATGAACAATAAATTCCTCCTGGGTGTCTTGAAGGGAGCCTTTCCCCTTCATCCAAAGGTTTGGTGCTTTTGATGGGGTGGAGGTGGGGTGGGTTGGTGAGTGGGCTTCACCTTTTATCCCACATTTATCAAGAGAACCTTCCCAACAGTGACAGTTCTTCCCTAAGAGGAATTCTGATGCCAGCTGTTAAGATAATACAAAATTAGCCACTTTATTACAAATAAAAGATGCAGGGAAAAATTACATAGCTATTAGGGGTGGGGAGAGGGGAAGGAAGACATACATTCAGATAACATATATTAAAAAAGAATACACTTCATGTAGATAAAGAAGTTAACTTTAAAAGGAATGACACATGCGAACTATGTATTTTAGTTACACAATTTTATGTACGTAAAAATGAAGTTATAGAAAAAAAAGAAATATCTAACCCATTTCTTTTTTAATTTTTTAAAATTATTTTTTGAGATAGAATCTCACCCTGTAACCCAGGCTGGAGTGCAGTGATGTGACCTTGGCTCACTGCAAGGTTTAAGAAGTTCACTTGCCAGGCTCAAGAAGTTCTCCTGCCTCAGCCTCCTGAGTAGCGGGGCCTACAGGCGTGTGCCAGCACGCCCAGCTAATTTTTGTATTTTTAGTTAAGACGGGGTTTCACCATGTCGGTCAGGCTGGTCTTGAACACCTGGCCTCAAGTGATCTGCCTGCCTCGGCCTCCCAAAGTGCCGGGATTACAGGTGTGAGCCACCGCACCCAACCCTAGCCCATTTCTAATCTTAAAAGTGATGCTAGGAATCATATACAAGCAAACGGACAGGCTTTTTTTTTTTTTTTTTTTTGAGACAGGGTCTTGCTCTGCCAGCCAGGCTGGAGTGCAGTTGTTATGGGATCTCTGGGGTGTCGATTTTTCTGGTCAGATACCTCTGTGGCTGTGGTGTCAGTTGCCCAAGTTCTTGTCCTGTGTCCAGAAAGAATGAGTTATGCAGACAAGTGAAGGGTGAAGAAGAAGAATTTTATTTAGTGTTAGAACAGCTCAGAGGAGTGAGTAGCTCCTCTCTGTAGGCAGGTCATCCAGTGGAGTGTTCAGCTCTCTGCAGACAGGAGGCCCTAGAGACGATAGCTCTCCGCAGACAGGTCCTTCAGACATTTCCACAGATCTCTGAAGCTCTCAGTGGCGAGGGTAGCTCCTCTCTGCAGGCAGGTGTCTCTGGAGTAGAGGAGTATCCTCTCTGCAGCTGGTCTTCCCATTCTCTCTCTGCCCTCTTCATCCTCTGGTCGTCCTCTGCTCTGCTCTGGCTGAGCCCATGGCTTTTATGGACCTCAGAGAGGAGGGAGTGATTGCTGATTGGTCCATGGGCGGCCATGGACTGCCTGGAAAAGGCACCACAAGTCCCCACGCTGGTGGCAGGACTGGCAGCCCGGACCCCAGCCTTCAGGCCCTTCCTGGTCTGAAGGTGGGGCCTTACTGGGGACTCATCCTCTTCCATCCAGGAATCAATCTCTCACCTGCTATCATTCATGGCCCCAGGGGTGCCCGCGCTCCCAGATCAGAGCAGGCCCCAGGAGCGGAGAGAGGCCAAACAGTGGGAGCAAACATCCCTGAACCTATAGGGACGGGGATGGGGTGCGGAGGTCCTTCCTGGGGCCCCTGAGGGTGCAGGCTGCTGAGACACCTGGCTCCTGTGCCTGGGAGGGTGTGATGGCAAATCCTGCCTGCTTGTGGCTCTCCTGTAAGAGCACAGGTAGGCTTCAATCCACAGCTGCAGCTTGGGTGTCTGTAGGCCCGCTCAGGAGGGTGAGACTCCTGCCTACTCCGCAGAGCAGCAGGCCTGGGTCTGCAGGTGTGGTTTTGGCAGCTGCGGGGGCGCACGGAGCTCCTGTCCCGACTCAGAAGGGGCAGAGCTCCCACTGGCTCCATGAAATGTGCAGACCCAGCCGCGCTTCCCACTGTGTCCTGCGATCACACCGGCATGATCATGGCTCACAGCAGTCTCAACCTCCCAGGCTTAAGTGGTCCTCCCACTTTGGCCTCCCGAGTAGCTGGGACTACAGGCATGCATCACCACGCCCAGCTAATTTTTAATTTTTTTGTAGGAATGGGGTCCCCCTCTGTTGCCCAGGCTGGTCTTGAACTCCCGGGCTCAGGTGATCCTCCCATCTTCACCTCCCAAAGTGTTGGGATTATAGGTGTGAGCCAGTACACCCAGCCTGGACAGGCTTAACTACTTAAAAAGGTAAAACTTCTATATGTCCAAACAATATAAGCAGGGTTTAAGAGCAATTAATAAACTTGGAGACATTTTTTTTAAATAAACATGACATGAAAAAGTCTGTATCTTTAATAAATAAAGCATTCATCAAATCAAGAAAACCCAGTAACACTCTTCAGAAAAAAAAAAGCAATCAGATGAATAGGTAATTCCCCAAGGAGGAAATGGAATAACTAAACAACTAACATACAGGAAAAATATTCAGATTCATTCATAATAAACGAAAAACTCATTTTAGAAATCCTGCTGGAATTTTGTTTGAAATTGTATTGAGTGTATAGATTAATTTGGGGATAATTTTCTCTATTAATTTGGGTCTTCTGTTTTGCCGTTTGATAGTGTATAATTTTTCTTCATAAAGGTTCTTTGCATGTTTAAGTAGGTTAATTTAAGGTACTTTATATTTTCTGTTGGTCTGCACTGTGACTAACACCTCATTTCTAGTTGAATATTGAAGTCGGGGGTTGGGGGGGGGTCCAGCCGTCTGCCTTGGAGCAGAAGATGAGCTTGGTGTCTTTTTGTTTTCCAGTTCACCACCTCCTGGCTGCCACAGGCTCTCACTGACCACTTTGGTGTTGGAGTACCAGGAGCGGGGAGAAGAGGGAGAGTTCTTACCTGAACGGTGCTGTCGAAGGATGGCCTTGGTGATTTTGTGCTGTATCAGCTTAGCTAGAATTAAGTTGCTGGGCATTTCTTTCCCTGGCTGATTCCCTGCAATCTCCCACCTGGGAGGGCACCAGAGAGTTCAGTCAGCCCCTGTTTCATGGAGCTGGGGCTGGGGCCAAGAAGCTGGGGATCTGGGCCAGCGAGGGGGCGTCAGCTCCTCACTCTGCAGCAGTTGGGCTGCTCTGCTCCTGGTTTGCAGGTGTGCCCACTGCATGTAGCTATGAGGCTCAAGTCCCTGCACCCTTCACCCAGCCAGCGGGCCAAACTGGGCTGAGGGTTGCTGGGGAGGCTAAGCCTGGTCTTGGCTGAATGTTAGGACACTGGGCTTCTGTCACCCTCAGGCATAGGTGGGTCTCTGAGATAGAGCAATTCCCTCCTCCAGCTTGCAGAGGGAGAAAGCCCTCTCCCCAGAGAGCAGAGCCTCTGAACAACCTGGGCTGTGGATAGAACATTCTGTTGGAGTCACAAGGGCAGTGGTGCTTGACCACACTGTGAGGAGCATCAGTATCTCCTGTGCTGGTTCACATAGCTCGTTCTTTCTAATTATGAGAACAATCCTAAGAGATAGTGCTATTGAGACTTAGGGTGAGACACTTGTCCAGGGTCAAATAGCCAGCTAGTAAGTAACAACCCCACGGAAGTCATATCAAATCACATACCCACCAGCAAAAAGAAATCCTGGGTCTCCATACTTTGGCCTACACAGGAGTATTGAACTTACTGACTCTTGATCATCTGTTAGGTGTAAAATGGTGTCATAATGTTAGCATTTCTCTTATTGTGGGAGAGGTCCAGCATCTCTTCTGGGGTTCAAGAGCAATCTCCTTTTAGGTGAAGGTCTGTTTGTACCCTTTGTCCAACCTCTCACTGATGTATAGATGTTCTTTCTTCTTTCAGAAAATTAGCTCTTTGTGATATGGTTTTCAAAGAATGTTCTTCCATTTTGTCATTTCTTTTTTGGTTTTATTTATGCTGTTGACCACCTCATCAGGCCCCAACCAGGCAAATTCGATTTTCATGTGGGCAAATTAATACACTTTTTTTTTTTTTCCTGGCTCTGGGTTTTGTATCAGAATCAGAAAGATCTACCTCATTCCAACATTGTATTTGTAAAGTGATCTTATTTTTCCAGAATTTTATGGTTTTATTTTTATAAAAATGTCTATCTTTGATTCTTAAGTTGATTTTGGTATAAAGTGTGTGATAGGGATCCAACTTTCCTTTTGTGCCTTCCCCTCAGCTGGCTACCCACTTGTGGGAATGCTATTTATGAAAAAATTCTGTCTTCTACTTTTTTGAAACCATGTGTCTTCGGGTCTCTTCTGTTTCATCAGTTTGTGCCTCCAATCATGTCATGTAGTGTTTTAAATATAGCTCTGTCACTTTCTAATATGCTTTACTATCTGGTAAGACTAGTCTTGATTCTACCAACTGTTAATTTTCTTCAGAAAATACTTTGCTAGTAATTCTTGCTTATTTATTTCTAGAGGTTGTTATTTATTTCAGAATCATCTTTTTAGTTCTCTTCCCAAAACATCCAAGCAAACAAAAACAAATAATTTTTAAAAAAAATCATCATCTTGTTGGTATTTGGGAGGCAGGACTACATAAAATCTATATACTAACATAAGGGGAGTTTGACCTGTTTTTGGTGTTGAATCTTCATAGGCAAGCGTTCTATTGGTGCTTAGTTGTGTTTTCAGTTTTTTTCACTCCTAGGTTTTCTGTTTCTTGGCTTGCATCTGTTGCTATTCTAAATGTACTTTTTTCTTCCATTATGTATTCTAACTGCTTGTTGTTTATATATATATTTCAGTATGTTAATTTTATAACCAGCCAACTTAATAAACATTCTTGTTGTTTGTAACTTTTTTTAGTTGATTATCTTGACTTTTCCAAGTAAGCAATCATATCAACTTAAAATGATGACATTTTTTACCTTACTTCTCCTTTCCAATTTTCACACCACTGGAACAATGTTAAATAATAATGGCAATATTGTACCTCCTGGTCTTGTTTCTGGCTTTAATGAGAATGTTCACAGTGTTTCCCCAGTAATATTATTGTGATTATTGCACAAACTTATCTTTTATTATATTTTTCTTTTACTATATTTTTATTGTTTATTTTTTTAGAGACAGGGTCTCACTATGTTGCTCAGGCTGAACTTGAATTCTGGGGCTCAAGCGATGCTCCTGCCTTGGCTTCCCAAAATCTTTTATCATATTAAGGAGGTATCCATTCATTACTATTTTATGAGGCCTTACAAAATCAAGGATGGGTGTAAATTTTTCAAGTGTTTTTCCAGCATCTATGAGGATAATCTATGTGGTCTTTCTTTCTTGATCTATTAATAAAGTGAGTTTACAAAATAATTTTTCAGTATACAATCATTCTTGAATTCCTAGAATAGTCTACTTGGCCATTATTTTTTTAATGTGCCACCAATTTCTGTTTTCTAATATCTTAGTTTTTTGCTGTTGTGATATTGTGATATCACACTTATGAAGTATGTGCTTTGTCACTTTTTGATGTCACTGTTGTGCTATTTCATAAAAAATAATTGTAAGTTTTTTCTTTTTTTGAGATGGACATTCGCTCCTGTTGTCCAGGCTGGAGTGCAGTGGCACAATCTCGGCTCACTGCAACCTCTGCCTCCCAGGTTCAAGCAATTCTCCTGCCCCAGCCTCCCGAGTAGCTGGGATTACAAGTGCCCGCCACCATGCCCAGCTAATTTTTGTATTTTTAGTAGAGACGGGGTTTCACCATGTTGGCCAGGCTGGTCTCGAACTCCTGACCTCAGGTGATCCGCCCACCTTGGCCTCCCAAAGTGCTGGAGTTACAGGCGTAAGCCACCACCCCCCCATCATAAGTTTTTTTCTCTTTGTGTACTCTGAAGGAGCTTACATAGCATCAGGACAACTGTCCTTAGTTTTCCATAGAAATTAATCTGTTAGACTGTTTAACTTTGCTATAGTTTTGGCAATTTACATTCTGTAAATATTTCCTTTTATCCAGGTTCTCAAATTATTTTGCATATAAGTAAGCAAAGGAATGTCACATTATGTTTTAAATGTTATCAGTTTCTATGGTTACTTTTTCATTAAAATTCTTTATTTGGGTTGTTTCTGTTTTCTGTCTTTAGCTTGATAAGGTTACCTAATGATTTATCTATTTTATTAGTTTTAAAAAATAGAATCAGCTTTTGGATTTATATATTAATTCTTCAGTTCTTTAATTCATTTTATTTTGCTTTCAAATAACTAATGTCTTCTTTCTGCTTTCCTTAGCTTGACTTTGTTGTCTGTTTCTCTAACTTCTTGAGTTGGACGCTTAATTATTTTCATTTACTTCATGCTTGCTTATTTTCATTTTTACTCTTCTGACATAAATATCTTCATTAGGATTATTTTAAAGGTATTTTTCAACTTTAGTTTTGACCTCCTCTTTGTCCCAAGTACTATTTGAGAGAAAAAATAAAAATTTCTGAGTGAAAAGGATTTTACTTTAAAATTCTAATTTTTGTTACATTATAATCCCAGAGTATTGTTTGTATAGTTTCTACTTTCCAGAGTTTATCGAGGTTGTCTTTTCAGCTAAAGATTTTCAGTGTTTTAATTTTCTGTTTTCAGGGTATTGAGCTGAATATATGTCAGAATGACCTTATGAATTAGATTATTTGGTTCTCTATATCCTTAATTATTTTGTGTTTACTTCTGTCATGGACTGGGTGGTCAACAGTAACCTCAGACTACTTATGTGCTTCTAATTCTTGTATTTCGTATGGTTTTACTTTAAGGAAGTTGATGTGATGGTATTTGAAGAATACATATTCTTGACTGTTAGACGCTCATTGGAGATGGCACTCATCATTATCAAGTTTTTATTTTTCTAATTTAATGCTCCTCTGCATCCTCACTTCCTCCCCCACGTTCCATCTTGTCAGCTACTAAAATTGGTTCCTTGCTTTCTTTTTGTGTTTGCATGTTGTATCTTTGCCCAGTCTTCTGTTGTCAACCTAAGTAATTGTGTTGTAAAATATAGAAATGTGGGCTTTATTTTCTGATCCAGTCTGAGAGTAAATATTTTTAGTAGGTAAAATGATTCCATTCACATAAATTAATATGACAGACGTGCCTGGTCTTAACTATTTTTTCTTTTAAATCAAGTTTTATGTTATACTTTCTGGTTTTATTGCTGCTTTGGTTTTTTTTTTTGTAATCTTTTACTTCATATTCTGTTTTTATTTGGTTGATTTTTATGTATGTATTTCTTCTAATAATTTGGAAGGCTTGCATTACCCCTTCCCCAGTGGTTATGATATCTATCTCTATATTTATATCCACATCTATCTATATGAAGATATAAATATATCTTTTTCCTCAATATCTGTTGACTACTTTCTATGAGAATGAATTACTATATTTCTACTTACTGTAATCTCCCCACCACCACTTTTAGCTTATATTATTACCATTTTTCTTGAAGTTTCCCTTTTATATCTCTAAATACACGTGTATGTCTATCAATTTATTAGCTTTAAGTGAGCTCTCTAACAGCTATAAACAACAAAGTTACCAGCACATTGATACTACTTTCTACCTCCTCTTTTCTTCTCCCATTCACATTTTGTGAGTTATAGAATTGTTTACATTATTGAGGTTTCTTCATTCATTCATTCATTTATTCTGAGACAGGATCTCACTCTGTCACCCAGGCTGGAGTGCAGTGGCATAATCTCAGCTCACTGCAACCTCCACCTTCTGGGTTCAAGAGATTCTCCTGCCTCAGCCTCCCAAATAGCAGGGACTACAGGCACATGCCACCACGCCTGGCTAATTTTTTGTATTTTTAGTAGGGATGGTGTTTCACCATGTTAGCCAGGATGGTCTCGATCTCCTGACCTCATCATCCGCCTGCTTTGGCCTCCCAAAGTGCTGGGATTACAGGCGTGAGCCCCCGGCGCCCAGCCTATTGAGGTTTCTAACCTTTACATTTGGTTCTGTTAGTATAATCTCCACGTGGTTTTAGTCTTGGTCTTACTCTCATAATCATTGAATATTGATTCAATGTCATCCTCATTTCTTCTGTTGTGGTTTCTTCCATTAATTTTTTTTTTTTGATTCGGAGTTTCATTCCTGTTGCCCAGGCTGGAGTGCAATGGCACAATCTCAGCTCACTGCAACCTCCGCCTCCTGGGTTCAAGCGATTCTTCTGCCTCAGCCTCCCAAGTAGCTGGGATTACAGGCATGCACCATCATGCCAGGCTATTTTTTTTTTTTTTTTTGTATTTAGTCAAGAAGGGGTCTCACTGTGTTGGTCAGGCTGGTCTTGAACTCCTGACCTCAGGTGATTCGCCCACTTCAGCCTCCCAAAGTGCTGGGATTACAGGTGTGAACCACCATGCCTGGACTTCCATTCATCTTTTGATGGCCTTGAAATTATTCTCTTCTTTCTTCATGCTCATGAGATGAGTGTTTTATGTTTTTGCAAATTCATTAATGCTGCCTTTATACTTAATTGATGGTTTGCCTGGATACAGCGTTCTTATATTACACTTTTAATTTCTTTGCATTAAATAATGTGGAGTCATCTGAGGTTACCTTAGTTTTTTCTTTCGCTTAAAGGTAACTTGATCTTTTGGGCTGGATGCTCCAAAAGATTCTTTGTCTTTGAAGTCCACTATCTTTTACTAGACTTGATTATTCTATCCCATGATTTTCCTGGAATACAATAGACCATTTCAATCTGTAGATTCAGTTCTTTTTATTTTTGGAGAGTTCTTACAAATCATATTTTTAAGTATCTGTTCTCTTCACAGGGACATGAATTATGTATATGTTTGTTTGTCTTTCATGCCTATCATTTTATCTTTCATGCTTTTTTTAACTTCTTCATTTCTACTAATTTCTCTTGCTTTTTTCAGTTTTGTCCTGTATATTCCTCCCTATGCTGTCAGCAGTGTCTCAGTTGGTTTTACATTTTTCTTCTACTTATTTTCTGAACAATAGCATCTCATGATTTATATCACTTGCTTGTTTTGCCATATTGATTTTTTTTTTCTTTTTGTAAATAAGATGTGGTCTTGCTATATTGCCCAGGCTGGCCTTGAACTCCTGGGCTCAAGTGATCCTCCCATCTCGCCCTCCCAAAGTGCTGGGATTATAGGCATGAGCCACTGTGCCTGGCCATGAATACTTGTACCACTTATACCTCTTTTTTGCCCTTGTGGTTTATGGAGATAATTGCTTCATTGGGTTTTGAAATGTTCCGTGGTGATGTTTGTTCATCTTCTCCATGACACCATTTTTCTGGTGGGTGTTCATCTATGATTTATTTTCCTCTGTCTCTCCTTTTTTTTTTTTTTTTTTGTAATATCTTTATTGTATAGATCCTATAGTTCTTTTTTGATCATGAATTTGTCTTGGACTGAAAGGCCTTCTTCCTGGGCCAGCTGTTTGCATGAAGTTCGGGAGGAAGGGGGCCGGGACATGTCCTTATTCTAGGCTACCAGGAATTCTCCTATAGGGACATTGGTGTGCGTAAGGTCTTTTAAGCCTTGCTTCTCCTTGGCCAACTGGCAATGACAGTTTCAGACGAGCTCATGATGCAGAGCCTCTCTCCTCTATCCCACTTTATGGGTTGGCTGCTTCCTGCAGATGTGACTTTCTGTATGACTCATGATTCCACCTCACCTTCTCTGTTTCTACTTTATATGAAAACAAGTTCAAGAAGGTCCCCACTGCCAGTCCACATGCCTGTTCTCATTATTCTTAACAAGCGAATGTTACTTTTTTGACCCTGGGGTATGGCACTTACCTTGGAGAGCCGTGTGCGGCCAGCTTTAGCTGAACTCTGTGCCACAGCTGTCTTCTCCTAGCATCTTTCTGTGCCCCAGCTGAACTTCACTGAACTTCCCCATGTATTGTAGCCTGGGTTTATAGATCTTTGCTAGCTTTGTCTGAGATAGAATTTGTTTCTTGGTCTCCTTGTTGCTTTTAGGTGATTTTCAAGAGAAGTGTTTTTCTTCTGGTGGAAACATCAATTTCTCAAAATTCTTCTTACCCAAACTACAATAAAAGCACTGTTACCTCAATGCCTAGCTCTATGTATCTTTTTAGTCTTACTTTTACAAACAACTGACTAGTGCTCTTCCCATATTTATTATTCAAACTTCTGAGCCAATTTGGTTTATCTAACTAATAATAATCTTCCTTATGTGTATAGAACCTTTTGCCCTCATAGACCCTGGGCAGCGCTTGGACCAGATTTCTTCCACTGGTCAATTAGTTGTAGATGAGGGGTCTTCCGTTAACACTAGAGAATATAGCAGTTTTAGAGTGTCTTCTTAGCATGGGGCTATGGGTAAGGGTTTTTTCCTATTTTAGGCAAAAATAGTCCAGGCAATGACTTGAGGTAAGAATTGAGTTTGGGGAGTTTGGGTTGGCTTGGGGGCTCCCAAGCCAAGCCTGGATGGAGTGGAACCTGCTGAGGAGTGGTGGGAGATGAGTTGAATGTGTAGAGGAAGTTTTGCCCTCTATATTCCTTCCTATGTAAAACCAAAAGAGACACTGCCATAGGAAAGAATATAGAGGACAAAACTTCCTTTACATGGAAGACCTTGAATTCAATGCTGAGGAGTTTGGACTTAAGGTCATAGGCTGTTGAGAGTACGGGAAACTGGAGAGAAGTGACATGAAAAAAAGAGGGTTTTAGAAAGAGCTGCATGGTCACCTGTAGTCCCTCTGCTACAAGCTGAACTGTGTCCCTGCCATCCCAAATTCATGTTTGCTTGTTTTGCCATATTTTAAATGAACATTTGCACCTCAGAATGCAACTGTATTTGAGGATAGGGTCTTTATAGAGGTGATTAAGTTAAAGGAGGCCCTACGAAAGGCACCTAGTCCAATATGACTGGTGTCCTTATAAGCAGAGGAAATTAAGTCACAGACATGTACAGAGGGAAGACCACATGAAGACACAGAAGACAGCCATCTCCAAGCCAAGAAGAGAGGCCTCAGAAGAAACCAACCAAGACGGGGCGCTGTGGCTCATGCCTGCAATCCCAGCACTTTGGGAGGCTGAGGTGGGCAGATCACTTGAAATCAGGAGTTCAAACTGGCCAACATGATGAAACCCCATCTCTACTGAAAAACTACAAAAAAAATTAGCTGGGCATGGAGGCGGATGCCTGTAATCCCAGCTACTCAGGAGGTTGAGGCAAGGGAATTGCTTGAATCTGGGAGGCGGAGGTTACAGTGAACCGAGATCACACCACTGCACTCCAGTCTGGGTGACAGAGCAAGACTCCATTTCAAAAAAAAAGTATGACAACAACCATGTTGATGCCTTGATATCAGACTTCTGGCCTTAAGAATGGTGAGAAAGTAAATTTTTGTTCTTTAGGCCGCCCAGTCTGTAGTCCTTTGTTATAGCAGCCCAGCCCAACCAAACTAATATGCCCTCTTTCCCCCTTCAGCCAGAGTGAGTTTCCAAAGTGCAAAGCTGACCCCTGCTCTTCCCCACTAGGAGATAAGGCCCAGTGTGGTCTGCAGGCCTTTCATTCTCTGGGCCCTGCCACCTCTCTGGCCTCATCTGTCACTGACACCCCAAACCCAACCTCATGCATTAAGCTCCAGAGATATCCAGCAGATCACATTTCCCTGGACAGAGCGTGCCTCTTTGCATCCCCTTCATTTCTGCGAGGAGGGCCCTGTGGCTGACTCTTGGTCAGCTGTAAAGCCTGCTCAGACTTCAGCCCTCTGTACAGCCTTTTCTCACTCCTTCCTCCCCCTTACATTCTGTGCCTGGGTCATCTGTTCTGCCAGGCTCACTGATAGACTCACCCCTGTTTATATCCCTCTGTTAGAGAGTGAGTCTCTCTGAGCTTAGGCTGGACAAGAAGGTACCCAATAAACTTTGGTTGAATTGAGTTGTATTTTGGATCTATAGGGCCAAAATACAATACCTGTACCCTAAAGAGAAAACAAAAGAGATGGACCTGGTTGCAATCTGGCTCTTGCTAAAGCGTTGCATGAGCAAGTATGTCTCCTGAAAGTGATTCTCTGCTCTCCTGACGTGCAGCTGGATGTGTTTGTTGGCAGTGTACACAGCACAGCTGGTTGCTCAGCATCTCATTTCTACAGGACAAGGACATCTCTGATCCCTAGTCATGATTGCCCCAGGCCCGGCATAGTTCAGTGAAAGGCACTAAGGAGGCTTAAAGCATGCTTTGGGGCAGAGAACAGAGACTAAGTGTATTGTCTCTTACCTCTAAGAGGTGTGGGTTTGAATCATGACGCTGCCATTTAGCAGGTATGTGACTTAGGGGTAAGCTGCTTAACCTTGCTGAGTCCTATTTTCCTCATCTGTCAAACGAGGATAATAATATCTACCCCGTAGTTGTGTTGAGAGGATTAAATGCAATTCTCTGTCTTCCTGCCCATCTGCTTTTCTCCCTCTTTCTATCATCTCTACCTATCTATGTATTTTTCCATCTCTCCATCTATCATTCATCTATTACCTATCTGTAATCTATCTTTATCTATCATCTATCCTTCAATCATTCTATTTATCTATTATCTACCTACCTACCTTTTTTTTTTGAGACAGAGTCCCACTCTCTCACCCAGGCTGGAGTGCAGTGGCGTGATCTTGGCTTACTGCAACCTCCACTTCCTGGGTTCAGGTGGATCTTGTACCTCAGTCTCCTGAGTAGCTGGGACTATAGGTGCACACCCCCATGCCTGGCTAATTTTTGTATTATTATTATTATTTTTTAGTAGAGACAGGGTTTTGCCATGTTGACCAGTCTGGGCTTGAACTCCAGGCCACAAGTGATCCACCTGCTTCTGCCTCCCAAAGTGCTGGGATTACCGATGGGAGCCAACGTACCTGGCCCCTATCTTCTATCTATCATCTATCCATCTATCACCTATTGTTTATCACTGATCTATCTATCTATCTATCTAGCTGTCTGTCTGTCTGTCTATCTATCTATCTATCTATGCATCTATCAGAGTCTTTCCCTGTTCTTGGCACATACCGGTGTTTGGTAGATGTTAGTTTTATAAGTTGCAAATGGAATATTGTCTTCATTTCCCTAAGCTTAAATGACAAGTTTCAGAGAGAGAAGGACCTTTTCCAAGGCTATTTAGATTTTTGACCTGTGCCTCTACATCACCCACAGGCCCAGAGTAACATCAACAATAATAATAGCAATTGCACACTTCATGGAGCACTTGGTAGCTCATAAAATGCTTCTCAGCCTACCATTCCATGATATGCACTCAGAAAGTCACTCAACCTCATGGTAGGAAGAGATGATGAGAGCAGTGGCAGCAGCTGCCACCATGCCATCCCAGGGCCCAGCTGCTGCCCATCTTGTCCATCACATTCAACTCTCCCTTGCCAGGAGGCCCAAATAGAGAAAACTCTTCCAGAGGCCAACTGAGCTTTCAAAGGTGTTTGACCTTGAGGGTCCTTTTCCAGGGCTTGCAGAGAAAGTGGAGGTGGCTGGGGCCTGGGTGTCCTGTCTCCACCTGCCTGAGACAGCACCTGCCTGCTTTGCAGAGGTCCGTTCTCCCTGGCAGCCATCCCAGGCAGCTGGCCCCTCCCACGTGCCATCTCAGAGGCCCATGTCCTCGTTCACGGACCATTGGGTGCAGGCTGCTGCTCTCTCCTGCCTAATTGCCAGTGTCCTTGTTAACACTCTCCCTCTGCCTTTGTGCCTCACACCCACCCAGTCCTCCTGGCGCCCTCCATGAGTGACTCCCACTTGATGAACAAGACGTAAGTATACTAGTTATTAATCTTTCTACCAAGGCAATTACAGCCTCGCAACATTCCTCCTTGGCCACATTGGCTCTTCTATGACAACCTTATCAGGTTAGCAATTTCAGATCTGCATTAAGTGTTCAGAAATCAATTTTCAGCTTATTTTGTGTTGCAAAGTTTGCCATGCCTGAAACCGCACTGCTAATTGAACAAGAGCGATTGATGTTTTAGCAGTAATTAAAGATGGTAATTATGACCAAATCTCCCCCATGGCCCTGCTGTGTTTGCTTTTGGACCTGTCAGAAGAGAGGGCGGGCCAAATCAATCTTAATAAAGTTGGTGCTTCAGAAGTCCCCCAAGAAATGGTGTTGCACTCAGGGTGGGACAAAGAAGCCATGAGGGAAAAAGGGAATGGCATGTTTGGGGCTGTGAGGTGCCTGGTCATTTGGATAGTCAGGTAGTCATCAGTGGTGGCCAGTGTGGTCCTCTGAGTGCCTGGCCAGCACTGAGCTGGAAGTGGGGGTGGGTGGAAGGAGCATTCCAAAGACATAACAAGAAAATTCTTGCCGTTGGGATGCTTACAACATATCTAAGGAGAAAGGAAGTACGTGCATCCATGAAATAATTTCCAGATATTTGTTTTCGTTCATAAACATTGCAGAGGGCCTGCTATGTGCTGGGTGCTAGGGGAACAAAAATAAAAGGGCATCATCTCAAATGCAACCACAAACAAGCACAAATGACTATGATGTTTCTATCTTTTATCCAGGAATTGTTGCCCACCTATGCTGTGTCCTTTGAGACTGTTCAGCCTCAGAGAGGCAGCTAAAAATATAGGCAGATCTCTGGACAGGGGTCCAAGGGCTCCAGGCCTGATGCTACTGCTCCAAGCTGTGACCTTCCCAGTGGGGCCATCCATGGCTCCATTCAACGTTGAGAGCAGAGTCTGCAGTGAGATGAGGGGCTCACCCATCCCATACAGAACATCATAATCAGATCTGTACTGACCCTTTAAGTTCCTGTACCACGAGGTTGTTCCTATTTATTTACTTCATATGTCAGGAGCAGACCTTCGTGCTTGGGGATGTAAAGATGGCTTTTGAGCGAAAGTCTTGGGTGAATACCAGCCAGGGCTGTACTTGTAGGCAGAAGTTTAATGTATTGAGGACCCATGTGATCCTCAGTCTCCCAGTGTAGCATAGAGAAGTACGCTTTGGGTTGGGTGCAGTGATTCACACCTGTAATGCCACACTTTGAGAGGCTGAGGTGGGTGGATCCCTTGAAGCTAGGAGTTCAAGGCCAGCCTGGGCAACATGGCAAAACCCTATCTCTATTAAAAATACAAAAATTCACTGGGCATGGTGGTCCCAGCTACTTGGGGGGCTGAGGCACAATACTTGCTTGAACCCAGGAGGTAGAGTTTGCAGTGAGCTGAGGTTGCGCCATAGCACTCCAGCTGGCATGACAGAGTGAGACTCTGTCTCAAAATTAAACAAACAATAAAAAGACATGCTTAATGCATGCTTGGGCTGGGCAAGCGGGTGCACCGTGGGTTGTATTCCAGGAGAGGACTGCCGCCCCCTGCTGTCGTTCAGCAGTTTTACAGGGAGAACTGGAGAACTACTTTGCAAAACAGTCTGAAGGCGGGTGCCAGCAGTTCAGGGGAAAATTATTCCAGAGCTGAGAGTGCCGGCTGCCCAGTGTTATAGCACTGGAAACCACATGGAGCCACCAACCTCAGCCGGATCATTGCCAGGCCATCTAGAGGGAGCCACCAGGTCATCCAGTGGGTGTTCCTGTCTGCACTTCCACAATGGCTAGGATGCGGTGCCTGGCCACAGGAGCTTTACAGTCTAGCGGGGAGAAAGCCCAGTACAATGTCATGATGGAGCTATGTGGTTTAAAGGAGCAGTGGAGGAGGGCCCAGGTGGGTGAGAGGATTCTTGGAAGCTGTGTCTTTAAGGCTAAGTAGAAGTTGAGTCGGTTAAGGTTGGGAGGAATCCCATTCTCTCAGAAGGGCACAGCATGAGCATGGGCATGGAGGGCTAAAGCATTGTGTCATGTGGGAGCCACTCAAGTGCAGAGGCTGAGGCGGGAGGTGTGAGAGAGGAGTCTGGAGAGGGAGACAGGGATCTCATCAGGGCATGTGAGACATGCCAAGCCATCTAGAGACAACGAATGGGGAGTAACTCGGGGGGTCACGTGGAAGGGGTCAGGTGTACTTTTGAGATAGTTCATCCTGACAGTTGTGTGGGTGGCAGGGCAGGGACAAATGTAGCAGTGAGGGCTCAGGGACACACTGCCTGGCAGCTGCTCATAGCATGATTCTTGCTTCTTTATAGAGAGGCTAGAAAGATTCCCCGGTCAAACGCTCTCCCAGCCTTTATACCTGGTCATATGCAGAGGGTTGAGGCAATTGAGCAGAGAGCCTGGCCCATGGCCCAGTGATCCCCATTGCTCCCATACTCAGAACTGCTGTGTTCAAGCCTCTGTTGGTGAGTTAGGAAGGGGCAGATACAGGGTGACGGCCACCTGCATAGCAGCGATGTTCAGCAATGTTGTGAAATAGAGTTTTCCAGAGATGAGAGAAAGATGAACAAGATTTCTGAACACAGAAATACCCACCAGCCCTTGCCTGGCATGTGACCCGTGTTGGCCACAGGTGTGTTTCAAAGCATGGCTATCATGCACCATTCACATACTCACACAGACCCACCAAAATGTGCATGCATGTAGATGACCTGCCTGAGTCTTCACACTCTGAGCAACAGAGGCCCATACATTTATACACACAGCAATGTGCACAGAGAGGCCTAAAGTCATGCATTTCTGCATGCTCATGAACCACGACTCATGTGTATGCCATTTGCATCCACACCCAGGCACACAGGGTGGATATGTGTGCATGCTCTCAGCCCTGATGGGAATGTTTGCCCTCTGGTGCAGGTGGCATCGGTTTAAAATATGAGGTTATTTGGGGGCCAGACAGGTCTTCAATCAGAGGGCATACCTCTTCCAGGGGAGGAGATTGGGATGGGAATTGGGAGTGAGTGCAGAGGACGAGGGTGGGAGAGAAGCTGGGGTTGGAGCCTTTGGCTTCCTCTGTGGATCTGCACCATTCTTCCCATAGCCTGGGTTTGTGGGGGTGTTTATGCCCCTCAGATGGGTCTACCTGGTTTTCAGGGTCAGACCAACCTATGCTGACAGCCAAGAAAGGGCTGGCAGCTGTAATGGGAAGACATTGGTTCTATCCCCGCAGTGATGGGGAGAGTGAGTCAGAGAGTTTTCAAGTTTAGAATTCATTTTGCCCAATCCCTGCTTGCACTGTCTAATGAGTAGACAGAAGCCTAGAGGCGAAAGTGACTTACCCAAGGTCCCACTGAAAGCCATGTGAGGATGCACCTTACTATAACCCTGAGGCACCCTCATTAGCAAACCATACATCATGGGCTGCAGGAGGCTCTGTGGGGTCTATGCAGCCCAGGCTTAGAGATTTTTATCTGCCAGCCTGAGCTCAGATTCTGTTGGCAAGAATCATGTCACTTATAGCACACCTTGGTACAAGTTGAGAATCTGTGACCATGTGGCCCAGCCCCCTTACCATCAGTCACCCCAGTCTTGCTCATCTGATACATTATATGTTTGGGCTCCTATTTTATTGATCGATTGATTGATTGACTGAGATAGAGTCTTACTCTGTCGCCCAGGCTGGAGTACAGTGGTGCGATCTCGGATCACTGCAACCTCTGCCTCCAATGTTCAAGCGATTCTTATGCCTCAGCCTCCCAAGCAGCTGGAATTACAGGCATGTGCTACTACGCCCAGCTAATTTTTGTATTCTTAGTAGAGATGGAGTTTTGCCATGTTGGCCAGGCTGGTCTTGAACTCCTGACGTCAAGCGATCTACCCACCTTGGCCTCCCAAAGTGCTAGGATTATAAGGCATGAGTCACTGCTCCCAGCTGCACTCCTGCTTTAAAAGCTCCTGACTCCAGTAGCCCTCTTCTCTCTCCCCTCCATCCTGTCCCCAGAGTCATATTTACTTTCCTAGTCAGGACCGTTTCCAAGAGAGACCTGCCCCCACCCCATCCCAATGCCCTGCCCAGCTGCCTGTGACAGCGTAAGCCTCTTTCCTTTGGTACCCTTTCAGGAATAGAGAGAACAGCTGGTCATTTCTTCCTGACGTTTTCTGATGCTAATCCTCCAGCCTGGTCCAACTTACAGACGTAAACCTTGCAAACACTTTCTAATCTGTGACTCTCTAGAAAATAGTATCAGTGGAGAAGAAATCGGGGATAGTGGGAGTTCCAACCGGAGGGCTGGTTTCCTCAATCTTAGCCCTAAAGCTGATTTTGTCTGTACCTCACTGGGACCCTGTTGCCCTTTCCTGACCGGGGCTGCTGTGGCAAGACCATGTGCAGCCCATTTAGGCAGAGTCGGGAGGGTGGGAGGCCAGGTGAGACCAGACGCCCCAGACTGGAGGTGGGCCTGGCTGCCCACGATGTGCCCAGAACCCCTGAGTTCAGTGCCTGCGGAGCCTCTTCTGTCACCGCAGACCCCACATTCTCCCCACCTTCTCCCACTCAGCCAGCCTGTCTGTGTTCCTGAAGCTCCTTCCCTGGATGGGTGATTGATTAATTGATTTACATATTTATTAAAATGTATTTTAGTAGCATCTTTGCCTTTGATGCCAAATCTCATTTCCTATTGTGGGGCCGCTGACAGCCGGCATTGTAAATGCAAAGACACTTTACAAAACAATTTAAATAGCAATTGCCACCAGCTTAAAAATGAGCAAAACAGACAAATAAAATACTGATGAGGAAATTGGCAGCTTCAGGACAAGGAGGGCCAGGGGTTTCTAAGCAGCCAGCAGCTCCGGGTGCAGGGACAGTAAAGACCGTGTAATTGTCTCTGGCATGGCCCAGATTTTAGGTGTGGATGAAGTGAGGTTAACAGTCGCTGCTCTTAGAGCAAAAGAGGCCTTGCCCTTAAAGGAGACCTGTCCTTGGGGAACTTTTCTGAGCAAAGGTTTATGGATGAGAGGAGCAGTCAGGGTGTGGGCCCTAGATCTTTGCCCTGCAGTCTTGACTTGCGAGCTTGCATCTGCCTGGTCTGAGGAGCACTGTGGGCACTAAGTCTGGCCTGAGGAGCTGGGACACCAGCAGGCAGTCGGGGAAGAGTGTGGTCTGGAAATCCGGTCTTTGGATTCTGGCCCCAGCCTGGCCCAGGTATGAATCTTGGACAGGACATATTTTCCCTCTGGGTCTCTGCTTCCTCTGTCGAATGCACTGGGTGGAAACGTAGAAGCACTAGCCTGGGCCACTGGAGACCTGACATCTAGTTCTGCTTGCTGCTTCCTAGCTGTGTGACTTCCAGCAGGTTAAACTCCCTCTCTGGGCCTTATCTGTAGCATGAGAGTGAGGGATGTGATGCTTCATGAGTCATTGTTTTTTCTTAAAATCTATGATATTGTAGGGGCCCATGATACTGTGTGGTCCCACTGGTGGCCTGATTGTAGGGAGGGAGAGCAGGGAAGACGAGTGGGTATGCAGTGGCGGAGGAACCTGCCGAACAGGAGTCCAGAGCCAAGCCAGGTTTTGAAGCAGGGTCTGATCACACTGTTCCTGAGAAAGAGCGGAGCTGAAAGCTGTCAGAAGATGGGAAAAATCCCACAAGCAAGCAGGAGTTTGCTCATCCTCCTCGACTTCATGTGCACACTGTCCTCCGGTTGCCTTCCACCTCCCTGGCTGTGCCTTCCGAGTCTCTTTGGCTGCACTTCTGCTCCCATCCTGGGTCTGTCCCTCAAGATCCCTGCTGGTGCTGCCTTCCTGCTGCTAGATTCACTTCCTGCATGAGTTCATTTGTAGCTCTTCTTTTTTGTTTTCCAAGACACTCAAATTTTCATTCCAACCTTGACCTCTTACCAGAATTGTAGTCTCATAAATCCAGCACCCTGCGGGACATCTCTCCTTAAATGTCTTGCTGTCACCATAAAATGTCTAGAACCAAATTCAGCATCTTCTCCCACAAACCACTGCTCCCCGCTCCACCCCCAACATTCTGTTTTTCAGGCATTCTTCTCTCTTTAGTTTCCTGTATCCAGACGGTTATCACAAGAAACCTTTATATGCTGTTTACAGTGGTTGAGGTGGCTTTCTTCGCATTACTACATTTCTTTTTGCAAGTATGTTCTGAGCACCTGTTATATGCCAGGCACAGGACAGAGGAGTGGACCAGGCAGACACAGACCCCTGCCCTCATGGGGCTGGGGCTGCAGAGGTCGCTCTCCTTGCCTCAGGCCTCCAACTGGGCTGCATTGTCCCTACTTGCAGAAACATGGCTTGGCTTCTCTTGGGAAGCTTCTCGGGACTTCGAGTACAAGACTTAGTTCAAACCATATGATCCAGATTTTTTGGTCAAAAAGGTGGGGAACACCTGTGTAACTATAGCACTGTGCTAAATGCTGAGGATATGAAGATAGGCACCTGCCCTTAGGGAACTTGCAAACTGGAGGAACAATATTTCCACGGGGGTTACACGGCAAACCAAAACCACAATGCAAGATATTCACAAGGTAGTATTTCATTTGTTTGTCCATTCATTTAACAAACATTTGTTGAAGACCCAGACTGTGTTAGACATGTGCTGGGTGCACTGAATGGAGGGATCGGGGAAATAGTCCATGCCTTTGAGGAGCCCATACTCTGGTGCAGGAGAAAGAGGCGTGAGCAGGGATGTTCATGCGGTGTGGATGTTGGAAGCATGGGATGATGTAGGGCCAGAGATGACAGGCCTAGGATGAGGAGGGCTTCCTGGAGCTCACCCCTGAGGATGGGCAGGCAGAAGTAAGCAAGTAGGAGATGGATGGGAGAGGGAGGGAGGGAGGAGCCATGGTCAAATGCTGGGGAGAACAGGAGCTTGCTGTCCTGGTGACAGTGGTTCTGCCAGGCTGGCACCTGGAAGGACTTAAATTCTTCAAGTCCAGTGAGTAGTGTTGACTGTAAGTGCAGAGGAGCTTAGCAGAGAACAGAACCCTCCTGGAGAGATCAGGAAAGGCTTCCTGGAGGAAGTGGGCTTTCAACTGCACATTGGAGGGCAAGGAGGATTAGACAGGTGAAGATGAAGGAGAAAGGCACTTGGTTCTGAGGGGCTCCCTTTGCATTGTGACATCCAAGCCCTCTGTGTCCTGGCCCAGCCCACCACTGGTGTTCTTTCCTACTGTCCCCCTTGCCACACCCTGCCTGGAGCAAACTGAGTGGTTTGTCACTCCTGTTCTTTTCAGCATCCATGCTTTGGCTCAGGTGGTCCCTTTGCTTGGAAAGTCCTTCTTTATGTTTCTGAATATGGGGACTATTGACAGGCTTCTTCCATGAAGCCTTTCCCCTCCCCTCCATCAGAACAAAAGTCTCTTGCCCTGCTGAGTGTCCACAGCACTTTTCTGTATGGTTGTGGCTCTCCTCTGCAGCTGCCACCTGCTACCTGTGTCATAGTTATCTGGGGCATAGTTCACCTCTTCCGTTGGTCTGCAGGCCAGGGCTTTTGCTGACCAGCCCAAGGCTCCCGGGGTCTGGCACAAGGTCCATGTGCAACCAGTGGTGGTTGAAAGAGAGCCCCAGATGCTGGGGGCCAGAGTGAGCCAAGATGTTGGGGGTGGGAGCCTGAAGGGACTTGATGGGTCTGGACATCCTGATGTAGATCCAGAGAGGACATTAACTAGGGATGAATGGCTAGGAGTCTGTGTGAATTCTTATGCACATGGGATGGCCTCTGCATGGGTAAGTATTATACTGGGTGACTTTCATGAGGAACGCCACCCCTGAGTGTTGAGAGGGGTCTCACCTGACAGGTGAGAGCTTTTCTGGTGTGCAAATCAAGCACCTGCCATTCTATCTGTTAGACTGGGGCAGTTGGCCTCTTACACTGGAATCCAGCCCCAAGTGGACAGCCCCAGTTGTGTAGAAAAGCTTAGCAGTGCCTTTTTTGCTTTGGCTAGGAAGCAAGTAAGCTCTTCATTCATTCACTCATGCATTCATTTACTCATTCCTCCAAAATTACGGATAACGTGCAGGTGCACTGGTGCAGTGGGAGATAAGTTGGTGCCTGATGTTTGTTTTTCCTGTCTTTATTTATGTTTTGTTTTCCTTAAACATTAAAAAAGTCTTTTTTAAATGCCAGCTTGCCTCAGCTGCATCAAGGGGAAGGGATGGAGTTTTAAGGGCAGGAGTATACCCTGAGGACCAACAGAGGGGAGTCAGGGGAGTCCCAGCGAGTGGGGAAACCTGGGCGGGGTGACTCTCGGACGGACAGAGTGGAACTGTGTCATCAGTCAGTCTTCTCACCTGAGATGCCTTCCTTAGCTCTTCTCCGTAGAGCCTCTGGGCACTGTGACTTTGTCCTACCCAAGGGTCCCCTCTTTCCATGAGGGAGGGTGGTGCAGTGGTTAAAACCCAGACTCTGGAGCTGGTACTCCTGGGCTTGCCTCTTCCCATGAACCAATTCGCTAACTTCTCTGAGATGGTCTCCCCAGGAGTGGGAGTAAGAATCATAGAGATGGTGTGTGTTTTGCCCTGACCTAGTGCACACCTCATAGTGGGCCTTTGATGAGTGATGGCAGTCATTGTCATTACACAGAGATGACAAAGACAGGAGGCCTTCTGTTGTCCAGAAAGGGAGAAAAGCAAAAATGCAAAGCTAAGCAGTATGGCCTCTCAGTCATAGGGGATGGTGGGTTTGCAAGTCCTCTTTTGCCTCCTGGACCATCCCCGTGCCCTTAGTCATACACAGCTCAGCCAGGGCGAAGCCCTGAACATAAGGAGGGAGTTGTGTGGCCCATGGGAGATTTGAACCCACAGTCTTCACTTTGTTAAAACCGTAGCACATGGAGCTTGAGGGCAGCACTGGATGCCAGCCATCCCCTGCCCTCTCCCTGAGTGTGAGGTGCCCATGAGGATGTCTGGGATAGAGGATGCCCCACTGGCCTCCTGCTGCCCCACTCCAGCTTCCTTGGGTGGGAGCTCCCTTCTGTTCTCTCCCTGGGACCATCATCCATGGCCATCCCCATGGAAACTGCCAGGGACCCTGTGGGGGAGGAAGAGAAAGATGAGGAGGGAGAATAATCAAGAATTATTTGTTTGGAGAAACAGAAAAAGGAATGGCAACGGAGAGTGGGAGGGAAGAAAGAGAGGAAGGCAAGGAGAAACAGAGGGGAGAGAGAAAGAGGAGGGAGAAAGAGGAGAGAGAGAGAGGAGAGAGGGAGAGAGAGAAGAGTCTTTTCTTTGGGGAAAAATGGAAATTTAATCAGATCAGTTTTTATAGTGCAAATAGAAAATCAGTTTTAATAAAGCCAAAAGGAAATGCAAAACAGCCGCTTGAGATGGAGATTGTGTTAAACAGACAGCTCTTTAGGAGTAGCCGAGTCTGGGATGTTTATTGTGCACAGACAGAGCAAGGAGGGGGATTTCTGGCTGAATTTCAAATAGGCATCTGATTTGGCTTTGGGGGTGGGGAAGAGCCTCTCCTCGCCCCTCCTCTCCACCCATAGGCCCATCTGTCCAGGGAAGGAAGGCTCCCAAAGTGAGAGGAGGAGAGAAGGGGACAGTGGTACCACAGGGGACATCTCCCTGACCTGGAGCAAGAGCAGCCGCCTTCCTCTTCCTGTGGGGTGTTGCCCCCAGCACCCCCTTGTCATGATCCCAGGACTTCCGGCCGGTCTAGCCCACTCCCTCCTGCCCAAAGACAGGACTCTGCCCTCCATTGACACACCACTGTTTTTAGCTTCTGATTCTTAATTATAGTTCTGGCCCAGCTCTTGGCTTTATTGCTTTCATTTATTATAAAAAGACCAGTGTCTGTTTTTTGAAATGGCTATCTGGTCAAATCACAGTTGATAAGCAACACTGAGCTGTCTTTTTAAGACAGGCCAAATTTATCACACTTAAAAAAAAAAAAAAAGGAAGCCTTCGATGGCCTATTAGAAAACTTCCCCCCTTTCCCAGAGTGACATTTTAGTAAAAGGCTTTATTTTCCCCCTCAGCTTTCACAAAGCCATCGCCTTGAAAGGGAGAGAGAGGGTGGGAGGGAGAGCGAGAGAGAGCAAGACACAGAGTACTTTTGAGGCTGTTCCATAAAATATATGGAGAGGGCATGGAAGATAACAGGATCTGCCCTAATGGGGCTGTTAGCTTAGGAGGAAAAGAGGGGGCCTCTGGCATGTGTTTGTCAGCTGTTATTTTTGTAATTAGAAGAGAAACTGCACTTTACATTTCAGAAACGCAGCTATTTGAGGCTACAAAGAAGATACGGGGATCTGGGCCAGAAAGATAGGTTGGGAGGAGCAGGGGATGAGGGAGAACAGGTGGGACCGGGCTGGTGGCTCCTGAGGTTAATAAGCTCATCTGTCACCTTTGAGGCTGGCTCAAAACTAGACAGGAACCCTGCAGGGCCCCTTCAGGAGGTTCCCCAGTCCTGGCTGGGCAGCTGATGCCACCCTGTATTCCAAGAAGGGGCCGGGGTCAAGCTGTGGACTAGCCAGGCTGCTGGGGGACAGGTAGCAGGGTCTTCTTGTGGCTGTGGAAGCCTCTGACCATCTGCTGGGACTGGGACAGGAACTGGGGCAAAGCCATTTCATGGACTCAGCTAGAAGCAAATGTTCAGCCCTTGCTCTTGTAGGTTTGACTTTAGAAAGAATGGGGGTCTAAGAAACGAGGGTAGTGCTGCCCCTCCTAGAGCGGGTGGCGGTGTCCGCAGAGCAGAGCCTGTGTCTAATTCATCTGCAGACACACAGCACCCAGGATAGTAGAGTGTTGCAAGGACATTGGCTGGTGGAAATTGGAGGTGGCAGGAGGCTCCTCCCCCGGCCACCCATGACCCGCTCCTTTCTGCCCCAACTCCTTTTATCAGCTGCAAAGACCATTCATTCCTCCTTTGCGTCTTCCTTTCATGCTTTCTGTCCCCAGCAATATTTCCCTTCACTTCTTTCTGAACAAGATAGCTTTAATTGTTAAACAGCTCCTTCCTTTTTTTCCCACTGAAGTCTGGGTTTCAGAGGAGCATTGTGGACAGTGGCCTCCTGCGTGCTCTGCCCACGCCCTTCTCTGTCCTAGGGTGGACACCCACAGCCTGGTGCCACTTGAGATCTCCTTCCTCTCCCTGATGCTGAGCGTCTGATTCAGCAACAACGGGGCACTTGACATCTGGCTACTCTGGGACCCCAAGAAAGCTGGATTTGCAGGAACTTGAACCACAACAATCAAGGGCCTAGTGGTGTAGTTAGAAAGAGCTGGGACTGAGTTAGAAACCCAGCACTACCACCAGCTGGTTGAGCTTAGAAAAATCATTTGACTTCTCTGAGCCTTGGTTTTCTCATCTGTAAAACGGCACAGTGTTGTTGGGAGGATTCAATAAAATAATGAGTGGAGAGCTCGTGCCACAGAGTGGAGGATTCATTAACGGCTAGTTCCCCTAGCCCTGCCTGGATGGAGGCAGGTGGGCTACATCTGCTCAGTGTGGTCTTCTTCTCAGGGGTGAAGGCAGCTTGTGTCATGATGGAGCTGGGCCTATAAGTCCTGGGACTCCCAGTCTAGTGTCCTTTCTGTCACTCTATGTGTCTTTCCGTCTTCCAGTGCCATCATGGGTAGGCCATTTTCCATTTGCCCAGGCCTTAGTTTCCTATCCCAAGTGGCTTCCCAAGTGTTCCATTTCTGAAAAAGTCTGAGTCACATAAATCCATTCTGGAATTCTCTGGATGCTCCAGCCTGTATGGTGGAAACCATGCCTGGAGGTGCTTCACCCTGTCCCAAAGTCATCATAGACTTGGATAACACAGCCTTGCAGACAGGTCTCACATTACTTGAGGACTGCGACTCTCAGCTCCAAGTGACAGGCACAGAGGAGGGGCACCAATTATCCTAGTTTGCCAGAGACTGAGGGGTTTCCCAGGATGTAGGACTTTCAGTGCTAAAAGTGAGGGAGTCCCAGGCAAACCAGGCTGAGTTGGTCACCCCAGGACAGGGCTTTGGGTCTGTGAATGTTAGTTCACAGATGGGACTGGTAAGTGAATAGACCCTACTGTGTGTGAGGTGCTGTAGCAGGTATTAGGGATGTAGTAATGACAGAAACAGGCTTTCCTTGAAGGCAGTGACAGCACAGGGGAGGAGCAGGTGTGTAGACAGATGACTTGCCCCGCAATTCACGGTAGGGAGACTGACTGAATGAAGCTTGTGCAAGACACCCAGGATGCCCAGAGGAGGCAGAGATGAACTCTGGTTTGGTAATGGTGGCGGGATAGTCAGGAGGGCTTCTCAGAGGAGGTGATAACTGAAGTGGGTTTTAAAGGCAGGGCTGGAGATGGAGCATAAGAGGCAGGGCTTGGAGAGGTATAAAAGGACAAAGTTAAATGTGGGAGCAAAATGGTGTGAAAGGAGGCCAAGAGGTCAGGAGGTAGCAGAAGCTGAAGGGTAAGCTTCCCCTGTCCTTGTGGGACCAGGCACGGGGCTGGGACAGGTGGTGGTGTGGGATGTAATTTGGAAGGAAGGCCGCAGGGCCAGGAAATGGCCGGGAGGCCTTCCCCACCTAAGGATGGAGACATAATTTCGACAGAGTGTCCTGTTTCCATCTCTGCCTTCCAAGACCTACGAGAATGTTACAGGGTTGTCCATGCCAGGGCCGCTTGGCTCCCTGGCATGGCTGGGTGCCTGGCCCATGGCTGGAGGCCAGTGGCCTAGAGCCCAGGGAAGCCAGCTGGTGACAGCATGGAGTTGTCCTGGCTTTGGCCAGGCAGACCGGTGGGCTCTGACCCAGGCTGTGATCCCTGCAGGACCTCCTCTCAGAGATATTTAGCTCTGCAGAAAGAGGTGAAGATGATGATCTGGCTCTGCTGTGTCCCCTAGCTCTGTGCTTCCTTGCCTGGGTCACTAGCTCAGAGACTCTGAGGACCCAGCCTCTTTGCAGTGAGGCTGAGCTAAGTGACCTGGCCAAGGTTAATTCTACCCCCGCTTAGACCCTGTGGGCAGAGGGTCCAGGGTGATTAAGAAGCCATAGACCAGAGTGAGACTGTGAACACTGGGCCTCCATTCGTAGACTAAACCTGGGGATGGGACTGGTAAGTGAACAGAGCAATGATTGATAGGTGGGCAAACCACGTTTATCCGTCTGACTCCTCTAGGAGAGAATGCATACTCTTGGTCCACCTTGAATCCTTTTTGGAATAAAACAGAGTATTATAAACAACAAATATGTCAACCAACCAACCAATCAACCATGAAAACTTAACCAGAATTTTCAAAGCAAAATGCCAGGAAGGAACCTCAGGTGCCAGGTGCGCAAGGAGGACCCAGGCATCTGGTGCTTGCGCGCACCCCTCATCTCCCTTTACACAGGGGGAATACACTTGGCCTTGAGAGATTTGTTGGTGTCAGAGGCTCCCAAACTTTTCTCTCCTGACCTGTTTACCCATGAGTATGTATTTTTGGCTAGAAATGAATTTATGTGGGTACTTTTAAAAAAATAGATGAGATGAAGACAATGGTGACAACATAATAACGTAGATGGAAAGCGCATACTTAGAGCCATATGCAGCAAATGTGGGGGCCGATCTGGCCCTGTCACTCACAGCTGTGGTCAGCTTGCTGGGCCCCTCCGAGCCTCCTGTCCCTCGCCTGTGAAGTGGAACCGTTTGTCCCTAGGCCTCCCTTAGTAGGCTCTCCCCAACAGACTGCAAATCCTTGAGGAAGGAGGCCTCCTTTTTTCTTGTCTTTATATCCCCAGGGCCTGGCATAAAGTAGAAACTCAATAAATGTTAGTCAAATGAATGAATAAACGTTTGAATAACAAGAATACCTGCTCTACCGACCTCTCTCAGGATTATTGGGAGGATCAAATGAGATAATGCACATGAAAGCACTTTGTAAATTGCAGAGCACCATACAAATGCAAATCATTCACAGCTTTGGTGGAAATTATTATTCAAATTATTATTATTATTTTCACAGTAAAGGAAGACAGGAAGGAGAGGGCAATGGAATCAGTCCCTGATGGTGGAAGCTGGGGTTCCAGCCCTGGGTGCGGGGTGGCACTCACGCTTGCTTGGGCCCCTCTGAAGCATCCTCCATTTCGATGCCCCACAGCGAGGTGGGCTGGGCTGCAGCTGCTTGGGTGGGGGCAGTCGTTGCTACCGGAATCCTGCCCAGTATGGGGACTGAAGCCACCAGCCCATCTTACCCTGAACAAAATGAATTAAATGCCAAGCTCTAAATGAAAAAGGGGCTTCTTTTCTCTGCTGCTGTTTATTATTATTTTTTGTTAAATGAAATGCCAAAGGTGGCGTGTCAGGAGGGAGGTGGTGACAGAGAGAGAGAGAAACCGGGCACCTCAAAACCTGGGGTTCTTTCTCCTCTCCCCGGCTGAGCTTCTGTTTCCAAGGCTATTATCCCGCCTCTTCAACCCCTGGCCTGCGAGAAGGGAGGGCGAGACGGCTGGGCAGCCAAGAGACGCGGAGCAAAGGCGTGATTGATAATTGGCGACTGTAATTCTATAATTCATCTCCCTGCACCGCAGTGAAATTAAAAGAGTTTAGGTTCCCAAGCATAATGATCATCAATTAAACGCCGGGGAGATTTAGTGTCCTCATTTGAATTTTGTTTTATTTATTTAAATGTGTCTGTTTTACAGGGAGGGGTGCATGGGGAGTGGGAGCGGGTGCGCGCGGGGCCGGGGCCTCCAGGAGCTGGGTCACGCCGGCTGCCTGGGGGCGGCTGAGGGTGGGGCGCGGCCCGCGGGGCGGCGGGCTTTGTGAGACAGGGGATCCATCATCCCGGGCCTAATCAGTTAATACTGATAAACTGCCAGCAATAACTGCCAATTGCGCCGCGGTTTTGGAGCTGCCAGTTCATTCATTTAGGGAGTGCGGCGGCGCGTGGGGGGAGCGCTCCTGGCCCCGCGTGTTTCTGTCTGCTCTGGAGGGAGGGCCACTGCCGACTTCTGCGGGTGACAGAAAGTGAGCATTGGGCAGCTCGAGGGTGGCCCGGAGTTTGTGGGGATGACTGTGGCCTGCGCCGGGCTGGGCTGGGCTGCGAGAGAGGCCGGTCTGGGTCTTGGCGTTCAGGACGGTACGGAGGTGACACCCGCTTTGAGGAGGAGTCGGGGGAAATGCTCCCAGCCAAGCTGTAGGACCTCCTTGTGCAGAACCACAAAAAGACGCCTTAGGAATCAGGGCACCTCTTGTGGCCCCGCCACTCACTGCCCAGCTGCGTGACTCAGTTTCCTCCTCTGGAAAGGAGCGGGCTGGGCTAGGAGGCCTCTAGAGGGCCTTCCAGCTCTGTGGCCTTCCTCCAGCCCCCTTTGCCTGCTGGCCTGGAGAAGGATGGAGAACACGCCCGGGTCCTCCCTGTGCACCTGTGAGTTTGGGGCTGGAGGCTCTCGGGGTGCCACGGCTCCCCATCCCATGGGCGCCCCTGCTCCCTCCCCAAGCTTCTGTCCATTTCTCAGGGTTGGTTCCTGCTGCATTTTCCTGACATTCTCTGATTCCGACTTCTCACTTGCAATCAAGAAACTAAAAATAGAGCATAAAGGAGCTCTCCAAGGGGGGTGGGTGGGGGTGGCAGAGAAGGAGGAAAGTGCTCTGGTTCCCCGTGGGAATGAGACCTCATCAGCTCTACACAGGGAGTTGGAAATCCAATCCAGACCATTGGCAAGGGGCGGGGTGTGAGGTGAGGAGCCTTCCAGATCAACCAAGTGGAAAGCTTGAAAGAAAATAGTGTGTGCGCGCACAGGGAGGGAGGATGGGGAGACAGCCCTGGGGTGGCTTTCTGGGCGTTTCTGGTGCTTGGGGGTGAAGCCCCTTGCATGCCCTGCACAGGGCCCGCCCCTGGATTGGGAGAAAGTCCCTGGACCTGAGGGGTGCACAGCCAGCTCGAGGGCCTTGCCTTCTAATTCATCCGCCAGGAGGGGGCGCCCTGTTCTAATGTTCACAAAGGCATCTTTTGTTCAAGCTGAGGCGCGGAGAAGGCTCGTGCGGGTTATGTAGGTATCCTCTTTGGCTTGTAGGCAGACAGGAACCCCGTCAGGGATTTCTTCTTGAGGACCTCAGAACCGTGTCTTTTGTTTTTATTTTTTTTGAGACAGGGTCTCGGTCTGTCTCCAAGGCTGGAGTGCAGCAGTGCGATCTCTGCTCACTGCAACTTCTACCTCCTGGGCTCAAGGATCCTCCGACCTCAGCTTCCTGAGTAGCTGGGGCCACAGGCACAAGCCACCATGCCCGGCTTAATTTTGTATTTTTTTGTAGAGACAGGGTCCGCTATGTTGCCTAATCTGGTTGTGAGCTCCTGGCCTCGTGCAGTCCACCCACCTCGGTCTCCCAAAGCGCTGGGATTACAGGTGTGAGTCACCTTGCCTGGCCAACCACGTCTTTCAGATTGTAAGGAGTGGATTTGTTCAAACTTGATGACATAAGATGGGCAACTTGGAGATATTGGGGCTAGGAGTGAAAGCAGAGAGAATCTGGGCTCTCAGACAACTGTCTCTAGAACATAGGCACCCCATTCCCTGGGCAGAATCCCCTGGAGCTCAGAAAGGTGAGTGGATGTGTGTAAATTACTCAGCTGGTCTTGAGAAAGCAGCCTGATTCAGGAGTCTGGAGCCCCAGGCCGCAGTCCTGGCTATCTATGCCCTTGGATATGCTGCCTTTTTCCCTCTGAACCTCAGTTTCCCCCCCGTCTAATAGGATGAGGTACATAAAAGCTCTTAGAGAGCAGGGAAGGTGCTCTATAAATGCCCAGGATTATGATATAATGTGCAGCTTTTATGCATAAACCAGCAGCAGCCCACCTTATCTTCTAAGGGGCAGTGCAGAGGGAGGACTTTATCTCTATCCTCGCCTGGTGCTGCCTCGAAGGCCCCTTTTCTCCTACGGGGCTATCTTTAGGACCCATGATGTTTCCCTTCCTGGGGTAGGAAGGGAAATGGCTGATGTTAGAATCCCAGACTTGCTGGTTTTTATACCACCGATTCAAATCAAGATACTGTCTTTCAGCCTTCTCTCTGCCTTGCTAAACTCATTCCGGTTCCCTTACCAAGCCGATTTCTATCGAGAGAGTGAGTCCTTGAAAACGTGGGGATTTCTCCAGCAAGGAATGACCATGAGGAGCCAGGCCATGCTGGGGTGGCTACCTACGCACCCTGATAAGCCCACACTGGGCTCCTCTCAGCCTCATCTGCAAGGCTGGCCCCTTCTAGTTTCTAATCGCTGTCCCATCCAAAAGGCTGAGGGCTTTCTGGATTGACTCAAGAAGAGATGAAGGTGATCCCAGGTCCCCAGGAATGCCTACCTCCCTTTCTGGCTCCATCCCTTTTCACCCTGTGCCTGATCCCTCCACTCCAGGCTGTTTTGTTTGCCCTGAGGGGTTAGGTGTGAAGGGCTGTTCTGTGGCCCCCCAGGACTGTCTCTGGAACCTTCAGGCAGAGTAGCAGGTGTATTTGGGATGAGAAACTCTGAGGGTCAAGGACCCTCCAATTTTCTGTGTGGAATCCACAAGGACACCAAGCCCAAGTGAGCATAAAGCCCAACAAAGGCTTTTTAAAAATTACCATGTGCTGTCCTTTTCTCTGATTACAAAAGTAATACATATTCATGTTCAAAAATTTGGAAAATACAGAAAAGCATAAAGAACAAAAGTTCATCCATATTCCACTACCTAGAAGCAGTCACTATATTTGAGGTGTATCACCTCCCTGTCTTTCCCCTTCTCACTGTCTCTTTATCTCTGTTTTTTAATAGGAGTCTCATGCATTAATACTGTTTTGTGGCTTAGTTGGTGACAGTGTATCAGGAGCATTTCCCCACCCAACAAAAGCCATTTGATGAGTGTCACTAGGTGTTTGGTGTGGGAAACATGGGACAGCAGGCTCTCAGAAGAGATCTCAGCATTGACAGACCTGGACTCTCTCCTGCTTCCAGTGGAGACAGAGGCCCATAAAATCCACTGGCTGGAGGGGTAGCCCTCGAGTCAGAGCAGTGTGCGACCCAGCCTCTCAAGGATGTGGCAGGACGTGTGCCAGGCTGATCTTGCCCCATCACCTGAGGCCCTGTCACTGCATCAGCCCTATTACCCTCTGGGCTCTTGCCCTGGCCGTAGCAGGCCAGTAGGAGGTAGGGAGAGGGCCGAGGTGCCAGTCACTTGGAGGCTATAAAAAGATAACTCCAGAAGACAAAGTAGAAATAACAGTAGAAATGTAAAGGACTTCCCCATCAGTCACTTGGGGTGACAGTGGAGGCCAAGACCCCTCTCCCTCTAAGGGATAGGCTTAAGTAGTGACGGTAACAAGGAAACCAAGTCTGCTTTAACTGCGGAAGTTTAGTTTAGCTAAGCTGGGTATCCAAGTCTGGGGCCCTTGGCCTCTCCAAATCCTCAACAAGGAGCCAGAGATTCTTGGTTTGAAGATCTTGCCTGCACTCATTGCCCATCTTATCAACACAGCACACCAGATTCACCTTCCTTAATGCCTTCTGACTGGGTCATTTGACTCCTGGCTCAACAAGAGCCTGTCTCTACCTATCCAGACTTTTTTCTGTCTTCAAATTCAGCTCAAGGTATATTTTCCTTCAACAACAAAACATCAAATAACTGGATTTAAAAATTGACAAAGGACTTGAATAGACATTTCTCCAAAGAGGATACACAATTGGTCACCAGGCATAAAAAAAGATGTTCAACGTCACAAATCATTAGAGAAATGCAATCAAATCCACAGTGAGATTCCACCTTATGCCCACTAGGATGGCTACTGTCAAAAAATAAATAAATAAATAGCAAGTGTTGGTGGCGATGTGAAGAAATCAGAATCTTTATGCACTTTGGTGGGAATGTAAAATGGTACAGCCACTGTAGAAAACAGTGGCAATTCCTCAAAAAGCTAAAAATAGAATTACCATATGATCCATTAAGTCTGCTTCTGGTTATACATCCAAAAGCATTGAGAGCAAGGTATTTGAAAGATATTTGCATACCCACTTAGCAGCAGTGTTCACGACAGTCAAGAAGTGGAAACAATCCACATATCCATCGGTGGGTGAACGGGTAAACAAAATGTGGCCTACACACACAATGGAATATTATCAGCCTGAAAAAGGAGGGAAATCCTGCCACATGGTGCAGCAGGGATAAACCTTGAGGGACATTATCCTAAGTGAAACAAACCAGTCAGGAAAAGACAAATGCCATATGGTTCCACTTGTATGAGATACTTAGAGGAGTCAGATTCATAGGAACAGAAAGCAGAATCGTGGTTGCCAGGGGTTTGAGGGAGGGGGTCACGGGGAGGAGTATAGAGTTCCAGATTTGCAAGATGAAAAATTTCTGGAGATCTGTGGTACAACAATGAGAAGATACTTAACACTGTTGGACTGTATGCTCAAAAATGGTGAAGACAGTACATTTTGTGCATTGTGTGTGTGTGTGTGTGTGTGTAACCACAATTAGGAGAAAAAAAGATGCTCTTTTTACCTTCTCTGGCCAGCCCAGCAAGGAAAGAGCTTTCCCTTTCCAGAACCCTAAAGTACTTGCACTCTTTACTGCTGGGCCTCTAAACTAACACACTACCTCTTCATGTATTCACATGTGGTCTTCCTTTGGGGCAAGTTGTTTGAAGTCAGGAATAAAATTTTTGCCTTTTATTTTCCCCATGGCACCTAACACAGTGATTTACATAAATTCAGCCAATTCAGTCTATCAGCTCAATTAATATTTGCTGATTGACTGAATTCACACTTCCCTTAATAAACTTTGGACGGTGGAGGGTGATGGATGATGATGCAGCAAATACAGAGAAAGGTAGGAGGTGTTAGTCCAAACTGCACCATTTTGTAAGCTCCCTGCTATTTTGCAGACTTTGGTCAAAGTGAAACATTTCACAGGGGTTTGGACTGGGAGAAACATCCTGCCTAACCACCTGACCACAAGGCAGACAAAGGCCCAGCTAAAGAAACATCCCTATCATATCTGGCTGGGCAAAGGTCCAAGGAACACCATGATGACATCTCCCCAGAACAAGAGCTAGAACTGCCTCATCATGGGAACATCTTACCAATATCCTGCAGGGTAGCAAGCCATGCTGCCCAGACCCCTCCAGCCCATACCTATAAATACCCCCAGTCTGTAAGTAGTGGTGGGCTCTGGCATCAGCCTGCATTTACTGTTGAGCCACCCTCTTTCCGTGTGTATGTGTGTGTGTGTGTCTGTCTGTCTTTAGCCCTTGCCTTCCCTTCAAAACCTGATAGGAGGCAGTGGGCCTGGGTATGAGTATTTTTCCATGCATTGCCCCTGAATTGTTTAGGCAGCTGCAGTCTACTTATGGTTGAATACACACACACACACATTTTGCCTGTACACAAAGACCAGATAGGGGAGTTGAGGAGACTTTGGATTCCTAATCTTGAGTTAGAGTTAGACCTGAGAAAATGATGTTGTGGACTCTTGAAGGTTTTAGACGGAAAAATGTTGGAAGGCATTAACCTGGACCACCCGGGACGTGTACCTAATTTTACTTTTCTTTAGAATTCCTAGAGAAACCCATCCACAACTCTCTTCAGGAACACAGATCAGTGTCTTACAATTCTTCTGCTGGCAAAGTTTCTTCTGACCTCTCACCTCCATCCCTCCCGCTGCCATGTAAACTTCTCTGCTGAAATGGAGAACATTCTCTTGCCACCTTATCCCTTGTAGGCTCTTTTAAAAATTGGACTTTAACAGAATAAAGATCCCTCACATTAGGTATCTGTAATGTTCTCTTTGTAGGGTGGATCCTCTGCTAAATTAATTGTCTGGTTCTCTTGAAAAGCAATCTTTTCCCCCAGTTCATGTTCCGTTTCTGACCTAACATGGCCATTCTTGGCCTTTTGAATGGGATTTGCTTCTAGTCGGGAATTAAATTTCCATAGCAACGCTAGCAGCCATCTTAAAAGTCCTCTCACTGGCCCTATTTTAGTACTATGCCATCTTTCTCATACAGGCAGGTGGTTTGCTTGGTTATAAGCCATGTGTATATTTATTCTCATTTTAGTCAGGGCGGACGACGGCAATGGCAACTCAAACTACGAACAGGATGAACAAAAAATACACAAAGGAGTCTGCCTGCTTTTAGTTCCTGAGGGGCCTGGGCTCCTGAGGAAACATGGGTGTTTACTTTTTAGCTTCAGAGCATTTTTTTCCATAAAACTGGGGATTGGAGGTTTTCATCTTATTTCTAAATCACCTGGGCCTTTTTCTCTAAGCGGGACACCCTGCTAAGCCCGACGCAGGAAAAAGGCCTGCATCTTAGCTTTTGGGATTTATCTGTTTGTTTAAAGTTTATTATTTATGGTGGTTTTTAAGTAAACCATAGAAGTGTGAGTTTTTTTTTTTTCCCCCGGAGCTTACCACTCAGCTCCCTTTCAGTAACTAGACGGATCTTTGTTGACTATGGAATCAAATCCAAACTCTAGAACATGACCCTCAAGGCCCTCAATGTGCTTGCCTCAACTTACTTACTCAGTCTTAACTCTGTTACTTTCTTAGGTTCCCCTGCCCCCACTGCCAAACAGGATAATAGCATGTTTTCAGAATACCCCTGACACTGTCAGCTCTCCGCCTTGTGCACCTGAACCTGTAGTACCCTTTCTCCCAACACACTTGTGGAAGTTCTTCCCGTTCTTTAAGGCAGGGCTTCCAAACTGGTGTGTTGTGAAGGGGGTTACAGCAGGATTCATTCCCTTTATCCCTGAGGGTAGCCAGATGGCAGGAGCCACCACGGAACCCCTCCTGGCCAGTGCTCCCATCCATGGCAGCATTATCCATGTGTCCCAGTGAGCCACCTAGCTGTTACCATTTTCTAGGAGTGCCATGTGATGAAAAGGGTGGGATGCCCTGCTTTTATTTATTTATTTATTTTGAGATGGAGTTTCGCTCTGTCACCAGGCTGGAGTACAGTGATGCGATCTTGGCTCACTGCAACCTCTGCCTCCCTGTTCAAGCGATTCTCCTGCCTCAGACTCCTGAGTAGCTAGGATTACAGGCGCCTGCCACTGCTCCCAGCTAATTTTTGTATTTTTAGTGGAGATGGGGTTTCACCACGTTGGCCAGGCTGGTCTTGAACTCCTGACCTCGTGATCCACCCGCCTCAGCCTCCCAAAGTGCTGGGATTACAGGTGTGAGCCATTGCACCCAGCCTGAAGCCCTGCTTCAAGGCTCAGCTCAATGCGGTCTCCTCCACAAAGTCTCTCCTAGACCCTCCAGCCAGGAGATTCTATCCCTGTCTTGGACACCTCCCCCAGTCCTTCTGGAGTGTCTATGTTCTGCTTTGTTTCAAGGGTATTCATTGCTTTTCTAGGCATCTTGCCTCCTTCCTCCCCCACTAGGGATTGGCAGCGCTGAAAATTCTGTTCTTGTTTAGCTACACGAAGCAGTGTCTAGAACTGTGTCTTGCATGGAATTGGGACTCCTTACATGTCCGTTTATTTGAAATCTAGAGCTTGTGTAACTGTAGGTTGTCTTCCAACAGCAACTCCCTTAGATGTACTGCTCTTATTCCAATGACCCCACAACTGTTCAAAATATCTCTGGAATTTCTTTTCTGGAAGTATTTTCAGAGAAGGCTTATGAGCCAAAGAATAAAACTAGTCTCTTTAGAATCAAACAACGTGTATTTCATTTTCATTTTGTTGTCATTATGAGTCAACAATTTATTTATTTATATTTTTGTTTTATTGATTTATTGATTGATTGAAATGGACGTCTTACTCTGTCACCCAGGCTGGAGTTCAGTGGTGCAATCTCTGCTCACTGCAACCTCTGCCTCCCAGGTTCAAGTGATTCTCATGCCTCAGCCTCCTGAGTAGCTGGGATTGTCTACCTTACTGGCAAGATTCGGTTCCAAATAAGTTGGGTCTTTTTCCAGAAATTGAATCTATCCTCAAAACATTACAGGTTTAGCATCTTTGAGCAGGTTTGCGAGGAATAAAAAACTGCAACAAAAAAAAAACCAAACAGCAACAACAACAACAGTGGCCATGGCAACATCACTGGAACGTGAGGAGCCTTCCCAGGTGCCACCTTAAAAAGACAACATTAACTTGGATACATAAACTCTGGAGTGCTTATTAAAAAAACTGTCTCCCTGGCTTATGTCACTCTTTGTACAGATATGTATCATTCAGAGACCTAAGGGACATTGAGTGTGGATTGTTTTTTTAAGGAGCTTATATTCTAAAAGAGGATACATAATTCAAAGACTCTTATGAGAAATCTCACTAGAATTGTGTTGACACCTGAGAGAACCTCCAAACTCATAAGTCAATATGGTATGTTGTTAACATTATGTTATTTTGAGCCAACAGATGCAATTTATGTTGTGGCTGTGTCGCCCAGTTGGGATAGCTTGGATAGTTACTTAAAATCTCTGGAGCTCAGTATCCTTGCCTGTATAATGGGAGGATGATGTCTACTTTATAGGGCTGTTGAATATTGACTCTGGCACACAGCTATTCTGATTTCAAAGAAAACATCTACAAACATTTGGATTATTATTATTATTTTTCCCAGCCAGTAGAGGGCTAAGGAATAAATTGTTGTCTTCAAGCTTTTGGAGACTTACTTTATAGACTGAGTTTTAAGATGTTATCTGGTTCCTGTGAAGAGAATATTAAAGATTTGGCATTTGTTTGCTATAGAAACGATGGGAACTGGATCTCATGAAGAACTTCCTCTGAAGATGGTTAGGTGGAGGAATGGACGAATGGAGAAGACTGAGGAATTATTTATGGAGAAGTGGGGAGCCTAGTTTGTAGAGTGTATTAAAGCTATTCCTAATTTCTTCGGTTGGGACCTTCTTCTAAGCTGTGGGTTCTGCTTTAGAACCCTTCCCCAGGCATGGGCGCTAGAGCCTGCTGGTAGAAGTTCAACTTCTCTAGAAAGCTTTCCCAGAGAAACATGATTACATTAATAGATATGGGCACTTTCTAAGTGCTAGGCACTGTTGTGGGAACTTCATATAAATACATTTATTTAGCCCCAGGAGGTAGGTTCCTTAATGATCTCTGTTTTATGAACGAGGAAACAAAGGCCCAGAGAGGTGAGCAAAGTGACGAAGGTCCCATTGCTAGTTAGTGATCAAGCTTGGATTTGAGCCCAGGCAGTTGGGCTGCAAAGCAGGCTGCCTAGTACCACCCAACATCCCAGCAGCCTCCACGCTGCTCAACCCCACCCACTTTAAGAATTAACAAGTGGGGCGTGGTGGTTCATGCCTGTAGTCTCAGCACTCTGGGAGGCAGAGGTAGGTGGATCACTGACCAGCACTGGCAACATGTCAAAACCCCACATCTCTACTAAAAAAAAAAAAAACCTGGGCATGGTAGTGTGTGTGCACCTATAGTCCCAGCTGCTAGGAAGGCTGAGGTGGGAGGATCACCTGAGCCCAGGAGGCAGAGGTTGCAGTGAGCCAAGACTGCACCACTGCATTCCAGCCTGGGTGACAGAGCGAGACGCTGTCTCAAAAAAAAAAAGGAGGCCGGGCGCGGTGGCTCACGCCTGTAATCCCAGCACTTTGGAAGGCCGAGACGGGTGGATCACGAGGTCAGGAGATCGAGACCATCCTGGCTAACACGATGAAACCCCGTCTCTACTAAAAAAATACAAAACCAGTCAGCCGGGCGAGGTGGCGGGCTCGTAGTCCCAGCTACTCGGGGAGGGGCTGGAGGCAGGAGAACATGAACCCGGGAGGCGGAGCTTGCAGTGAGCTGAGATCCGGCCACAGCACTCCAGCTCAAGTGACAGAGGACTCGCCCCAAAAAAAAAAAGAAAAAAAATCAGGATTAGTCCAAGTCTTAAACACCACGACATACATTGTTTGTCCTCCTTCCACAAGTATCTAGGCTGCATGAAGTCAAGAATTTTTGTCTTTTAAAATTAACTGTTGAATCCCAAGTACCAAGAACAGTGGAAGCATATGAGTTGCTTAATAAATATTTGTGGAATAAATAAAGTTGTTAATACATTGCTTTTTAAAAACCTTTTTGTTTTTTTTAAGCACATTGCTTTTTAGGAGTTCTGATCTATGTGTCTCTGGGCCTTCTGATGGTCCTGTTTTGTACAGGCGAATTTCAACCAGTGTTACTAATCAAAATACCAGCTCTTTTCCAGGGAAAAGCATATTCCCAGTCTGAAGCCTGTTTTCTGTGGGCACTTTTCTCAGTTAGAGACAATCACAAGCCTTGGAAATCAACTGGTCTTGGGGTTGTCATGGTAAATAGGGCCCATAGATGTGATTTTTCTGGTGTGTGTTTAATGTTTTTGTAGTTGAGTGTCTATGGGTGGGATGTATGCTTCTCTTAGCCACAGTCCCCTATTCTTCCCGGTGAGAACAGACAGCTGTCCACTCATCCATTTCCCCTCCTAGCTCCTAAATGGGGCTGGATGATTCTAGTCCCACTCCATTATTTTTAGTTGAGGAAACTGATGCCCAGAGGTGGGGGTGACTTGCCTGTGGTCATGTAGCTGGCAGAGCCTGGCATTCAGCTCCCATCTGCCTCCCGGTCCAGTGTGCTTTCTCCTACACCATGTGCCGGGGCAGGAATGCTCTGTCTAATTAGGAATGAAAGTGGATGTCGTTGTTCCAGAGGATAGGGAGTTTGGGGTGAAGGGACAAAGAAGAGTTGAATGGTGACTAGCACCTCTCCTTGTTCTCTGCCACCACACTGCCACTGTGCACATTGGCAACCCCTTCCAATGATGGCATTTTCAGCAAATGGGAGGGGAATAGTAGGTCTCTCTTTTTCCCCCCACCTCCATTGTAATTAGTTGTCAAAAAATTTTAGATGGAAGGGGGAGTGCTCAGGTCCTGATGAGATGATACAGCAAAGATTTCATTTCATCTTGAATTTGACATTAAACTTTAATAGTCTCAAGGACAAGAAGCCAAGAGATATCAGATGTAATGAGATAAAGCAAAGTTTCTCTGACAGCAAATTTGATCACAAATGGGCTCCGAGATTGCTTCTTTGATATAAATGAAACATAATTCATCTTCCAGTGCCCCGAATGGGCTTTCAGGCTGGGGACGAAGCTGGCATCTCTCTTGCCTGGCGCTGACAAGTGGCAGCACAGGGAGGAGGTGGAGGCTTGGCTGGACCCTGCAGGGCAGTTCTGCAGCTGGGTCTGGAAGAGATGAGACAAGTAGTGCTGGGAGCTGGAGAGCATCCGGAGGCTCAGCTAGGGGCAGGGAAGGGAGATGCCTTCCTCTCTGAGCTGACGTTTTGGCTCAGGTGGCTGTCCTCAAACTCAGAATGGCCATGAGGGTGTCAAACAGTGGGAGTCCCCTCACAGGGATGAACTCTGTGGGAAACTATTCTCCTGACAATTTCCTGGTTCAGGCATGATGGGGCACAGCCATTTATTCTTGAATGCACTGTTCACTCTTTTCTGGCATGTCTTCTTGAAACAGCACCTTCCTCTCCAAGAGTCCTGTGCCCGATGCCCACATTCACACCAGCAGGGTGCTGAGGTGCGGGTGGTGTCAGGAGGTCCAGGTTCCCAGCCTCCAGCAGCTCCCCTGTGTCTTCTCACTCATGCAGAAATGACCGTGTGAATGCCTACAAAGCCTGCTCACCACCTTTGTACAAGATTGCTGCCCTCAAGTCAGCCTTTTGCAGAAGTTCAGCTGGCACTGCTGGTTAGGTTCCTCAGGTTCTAAGGTCCCCGATTCCTCCTCCTTGGGTCATTATGATCCCTCCTCCTCAGGTCACAAACCTGTAGAGAGTTTAGGACAGATGCCTTAACCTGATGCCCCAAGCCCTCTACCAGTTGGTGCCTTCTGTCCCGCCTTCCGTTCCCCCTCCTGGGCATCATTATCATGGCCACAGCAGCAGGAAAGTGGCCCCAGGGCCAACCACACCCTACTCTGTGCTTTTGCTCTTGCAGTCCCGGCAGGAAACCCTTCATCCTGGTCACATTTTACTCACCCTCCTTCAACCTCTAAGGTTACATCTTCTGAGAAGCCATCCCTACCCAGCTCTGCCAGCAGACAGCTTGTCTCCTCGGGGTTCCCAGACCCGTTTGTGGCTCTGAGTCTGTCATTGCTGTCTCACTGCTATTCCTGCATCTATGTGTCTCCTTCGCCAGAGCATGAGCTCCTTCAGCCATGCCTTATTGATTTCTGTACCTCCCTGGGTATGTCATGGTGCCCAGCGTGGAACATGTGTCTACTGAGGATGCATTCGATGAAATTGAATCCTGGCCGGTGGCACTACCTTCTGTGCCAGGCTCAGTTTAGCAGATAGCCGTCCCCTGGGGTTGAGAGGATCAGAACACATGTGCAAATACAGTAGTTTAAAATTAATAACTTTGTCCAAGTTTTTCGTCGTCTTCTTGTTCTTTTTTTTTTTTTTTTTTTTTGGAGACAGGGTCTTGCTCTGTCACTCAGGCTGAAGTAAAGTGGCACAGTCATAGTTCACTGCAGCCTTGGACTCCTGGGCTCAAGAGATTCTCCTGCGTCAGCCTCCTGAGTAATTGGGACTACAGGCATTGCCACCACACCTGGCTAATATTTTATTTATTTATTTTTGTAGAGACAGGGTCTCTCTATGTTGCTCAGGCTAGTCTTAAGCTCCTGGCCTCAAGTGATCCTCCCACCTCAGCCTCCCAAAGTGCTGGGATTACAGGTGTGAGCCACCACACTTGGCCCCAAATTCTTCTGGATTGAGTTTGGGATTGTGAACTCGAGACCAAATTTGAAACAGAAGATCTGCTGACATCGTCTTCTCCTTCCTGAGGGTGAATTTGAGAACTCTGGTTAAAGTATCTTTACGTTTCTCACCTGAAGACAGCCTGAACACCCTGGTGGGGAGGGAGCTCTCCTTGGAGAGGGGGTATTGAGTTTGGCATTACTTAGGCTGAACGAAGATGTGGCTGGGGAAGCTGGGCTAGAGTAGGGTATGCATGAGAGATAGGCTATGTCCAACCTGGGAGGCAGAATCAGAGCTGGGAAGCAAGACCCGGTATACTAATTCATGGGGAAGCTGAATGTGAGAGCTTTGGGTCCATTCAGAGCATAGATTCAACCCAAATGCCCATCAACAGAGACATGGATAAACAAATTGTGATCTATACATACAATGAAATATTTACTCAGACATAAAAAGGAACAGGAAATGAAAGCATGCTACAACGTGAATGAACCTTGGAAATATTATGTTAAATGAAAGAAACCAAATGCAGAGTTTACATATTGTATGATTCCATTTAGATAAAATGTTCAGAGTTGGGAAATCCACAGAGACAGTGGATTGGTATTTTTCAGGGGCTGGGAGGTGGGAGAAATGGGAGTAACTTCTTAATGGGTATGGGGTTTTCCTTTTGGGGTGATAAAAGTGTTTTTGAAAGTAGACAGAGGTGGTTATACAACATTGTGAACATACTAAATGTCACTAAATTTTTAATTTGAAATGATTAATTTTATATTATGTGAATTTCATCATAATAAAACAACAAATTTTTAAAATAACAAACAAAAGGGAAATGCAGGTGTTGTCCTGGGGCATCTGGGTAAATTCTCCTGGATGCCTTTCTTGTCATCCTATGCCATTCTATGAAGCCACCCACACATGTGTGGGTGTCTACCAGGGTCGCCACTCTGCACATCTCCAGGGCACACCACTGGCATGATGGTCCATGTGGATGGAGCTTGGGGGCCCTGTGTTCACCCTGGGGTGCCACTGGGCCTCTTGCTGGGAGAGGGGTATGGTAGAAGCTCTGGGCCTGCCTCCTCTATTCATTTCTCCTCCCATAGTCATGATATGATTCATTTTCCTCCCTACAGCTGCCAACCAAGGGGGCTGACCACTGATAATTAAGATCTGGTGGGTGGAAGGATGGCCTCCCCCTCTGTGGCATCAGTCTCTATCCCTGCTGTCCTTCCTGTCTCCCACCACAGTGGTCATTGCCAGCACTCTGGAGATACAGTGGGCAACGGGGGGGAGAAGACCCTAGGTGATGACAGAAGGGACCCAAAGTCATTATTTTAATGGAGTCATTGGCTGTGCTTCCACATCTCCTTATCAATGTCATTAGAATTAATTTGATTGCATACTCTCCCTCTTCTGCCTCTCTCCTTTCTCATCACAAATGACTTTCCTATGCATATGTTACTCAAGGGGATGACAAGGTTCCACATGGCAGGCCTTCGAGGCAGTAATGGCAACTCATGGGAGCTCCTGCTCACACATGGCTGCTTACAGAGGCCTCCTCCTTCTGGTCATCAGCCTCTCTTGCTCCCAGGGTACTGGGATTGAAGAGGATCCTAAAGGACCTCTAGCCTTTGCCGGCTGGTATTTCCCAAGAGAACTGAGAAATCCTGCGTCTGCCTCCCATCAGTCACAACAAAATCTAGGGACAAGAGCTCTAAAGAATATTGCTTTGCTGTTTTATGCAGAATTCCTCAGCCACATGGAATTCTCCACCCTGGTATTAGACTTTTCTTCCCACCCAATGCAGGCCTTATGGATTAGAAGCTTGTGAAGCAATTTACAATGGTTGTGGCATAACCTGCCTGCTGTGTAAGGGTAGAGGTAAATACCATGAGTGTCAGAGGCTTTGGACTTTACCAGAGGCTGGCCTCGGAGGGAAGGAACTGTGAGTGGGGATGAGGATGGTTTGCACTAACAGGTTGCTGTCAAGTGGGTGGGGTCTCTAGTGGTTCTTGTCACTGTCTCCTTGGAGCTGGCTTCACTGATGCTACAAGGTGAAAGGGAAGCTTTCTGGATTCTGGAATAACTCCCGCTTTCCCTCACAAATGCAGTCTTCCTTGGGCAGCCTGAGAAGCCTGCCCTGTGTTGCCTTTCTGAAGCAGCTCATAAAAGGTCTCTGGTGTGTTTGTTGACTGCCAGTTTGGACTTCAACAGGGTTGGAAGCAAAGAGTACGTGGCAGCTGCAAACAGCACCCACATTTAGCCCTTTGGCTGCTGCACTGTTGTCATTTGCCTGGCCTGATGGTCTTTGCAAAATCTGATGAATTTTGGAGTCTGTGGGTTGGACACTGCGAGACTGTACCTCTCTAGCAGGGCACCCTCTTGTTTGTGCATGTGGAGGAATGCTTTGGAGATGGCCACCTCCTCTGCCTTTCTAAAGGGATTGGTGTCATTCCTTGAGAGATGAAAGAGACTTAGACCATAAAACAGCGTGGCTGCATGAATGGAACTCAAGAGAGTCAGGAACTTGTCTAAACCCTGCCTTGGCGTCTGTCTAGCTGTATGGACTTGGCCAAGCCATGTTTCCTTTATGGCTGTATTAGTTGGCTAGGGCTACAGTAAAAAAAAATACCACAAATTGGGTGGTTTAGAACAACAGAGATGTATTGTTCCACGGTTCTGGAGGCTAGACATCTGCAATCAAGGTGTTTGGGAGGGCCATGTTCTCTGAAACCTGTAGGGGAGGGTTTTTCCTTGCTTCTTCTGGTAGTCCCCACATTCCTTGGCTTGTGACAGCATCACTCCAATCTGTCCATGGCATTCGCCATGCCTCTGTTCACATTGTTTTCCCTCTGTGCATGTCTGTCTCTGTGTCCAAATTTTCCCTTTTTATAAGGACACCTATGATATTGGATGAAGGCCCATCCTAATAATCTCATTTTAATTCGATTACGCTGTAATCAAATAGGGTCCCATTCTGAGGTGCTGGAGGTTTGCACTTTAACATATCTTTTAGAGGGGAAGGAAATTCACCTGAAACATGGGCCTTGTCTCCTTACCTGAAGAATGAGGGTTGACTTAGGGTCCTTTCCATCATAGACCTTCTATGACCCTGTGCCATTTGCCAGGCATTGCCCCCAACCTTTTTTTTTTTCCAATGTAAAAAAAAAAAAAGAAAAAAAAAAATCTAAATTCCCAAGCAGAGGAAAAGACAGGTTTTTCATCAGTGACTGTCAAACTGTAAGAATCTCCCAGGGAGCAGGTTACAACTGCAATGTTCTGGTCCCACTCCCAGAGATCCAGATCCAAGGGGACTGTGCAGGGTGGTAGGATCTGCATGTTCACAAGCTTCCCATGATTTTGTGCAGATGGTTCTCAGACCTCCGTGTGAGAAATACCACTGTAACTCTTGGTCCTTAGACTCAGGTTCTGTCCTCCCTTGAGAGTTGGAGGGCTGGAGGAATGTAGCCCTTAGTGCTTTGGACCTACTGCTTCAGCCTTGGTCACTGCCTCATACAGAGACAGCTGCAGCAGGCGAGGACCTGGCATGGCTGCTGTCTGGGGCCTTCTTTCAGGTCCTAGGGAGAGAATTAAGGCTGTGTGAACAGGGCAGGGGCTGGAGGAGAGGTGGGCAGCCCCCATCACCTTAAGGCCTGTGACAAATACCTTTCATTATCACCGAGAGGAATAAGTCACGTTTTGCAGTCCCAGGTATCTTTTCTTAATTGGTGAGACGGGGCTGATTTATTTGTTAATTAACAGATGGAGCCGCATGCAGTAACGTGGTTTGTTTTATTTATACTTGACAGGGGTAGGGCTTCTAGAGAAGCTCCTGAGGAGGTAGGATCTGCCTGAAGGAGGGGCTGGGAGGGTGTTTGTGATGGAAAGGTGTCGTCCTCCTGGTGGGGGCACTTATGACTCTATCCGTCCCCCAGGTGTACCTCATATTCCTTTCCTGACCAGAAAATCAGTGCCACTTCCCCATGGGGTTGGCAAATTTGTTTGGTCAGGTGAAAAACCAAAGGTATTATTTATTAAAAAGCTCAACATGTTCATTCTTCCTTCCATTCCTTCTTTCTTTTTTTTTAGAAAAAGGGAGAGAGAGAGAGAGAGAGAGATAATGAGAGGGAGCTCTTCCATCATTTCTTTATTCCTTTCTTCCACAGAGACTGCATGTCTGCTCTATACCAGGCACTGTGCTATGTGCCGGGGAACCATGGGGAACACCGCAGACACAGCCCTTGCTCTCAGAAATCTGTTGCTCTCCTCCAGACAGTGGGGTGACCCTAAGAGGCTGCTTTGTTTACCTTATTCCTCCATGCTCAGAGTGAGGGAAACGAGAGCCCATGACCAGAAGATGCTTTGTAGCCACCTGGCACCAAGGCAGACCTGGCCACACTGGATGAACATTTGGTAGGTGCCTCCTCTAGGCTAGGCAGGCTAGCTGGGGATAGTGAGGCAGTTCTGGGACAGTTGCAGTATAATTGGGAGGCTTTCCTTTCCCTCGGGGAGCTTCTGTGGGGCAGAAGCCTGAGCCTGCCTCTAACAGGTGTTTGCAGGCACCTGCCCTGATGTGGGCACTCCTGAGACATGCCTTCCCCCTAGCCCCATGACTCCAAATTCCAAAGGTCAGTACCAGGCTTCCAAGGTGTCCCTTCCGTTTGATCCATAGCTCAAATCCCCTTTAAAAGACTGGCCTGTCCATGGCCATGTCTGGGGTGAGTATCAGATACTGGTTTTACTTGTTTTATAATTATAATTTATAATTTAAGGTGTTTGTTGGTTTTCCAATTACATTGCACCTGAGCACATTTAATTCTCTTAACAAGCCTTTGAGGTAGGTACTGTAATTACTTTCATTTTATAGATGAGAAAATGGAAGTATAAAGAGACGAGGGTCTCTGGGGTCCCCCAGTTGGTGAAGGGCTAGAGCTAGGATCTGCTTCTGGAGCTGGTACCCTAAACCACATCCATGGTCCTCCTCCCAGCATCGTGTAAGCCTTGTCTACTGCCTTTCATCCATCCACCCATCTTCTATTCATGTTTTCTTCATCTACCTATCTATACATCTTTCCACTGTCCATCCATGTATCTTTTCTGTCTCTGCCTCTGTCCCTCTCTCTCTGTAGCAAAATCTACCTTGTGCCATACACTATGATGAGGTCTGTGGATCCAGAGAAGAAATGATACATAACTGAGTGATCATTGCCTTCAAGGAACACACAGTACAGGATGATAGGCCTCTAGGGGGCTATGCTCAGGTTTTTAGGAAAGAAGGTTGGTTCTAAGTATGACTAAGCTGGAAATTAGAGATGATTTTCTCTAAGTTCTGGCTTCTAGTAATATTAATCTATTTTCATCTTATCCATGTACCACAATATCCACAAACTCTGCACAAAATTCTCTACACAGGAAGGCAAAAGTCTCATCTGAATACATATTTTTTAGTACCTGGCACAGTGTCTGTCTTCTGAAAGCTCCTGGTAGAAATTATAGAGGAGGTGGGAGGCATGAAACTGGAATTATCATTATATTGCTCCTTTAGCAAAAGATGACCCTGGTAGAAAATCACAAGGGAAAATACGTGATGAAATTATTTTTCTATTTATGTGCAATCCCTGAAGCTGAAGCTTAGTTTTTTGGTCTTGATCAGTGAAGTGTCCATCTGGAGGGAAAATTGAACCTGGTTTCCTAGTATGAGATGCAGATTTTGTGCAATAGTTTCCTACTAGTGAAATGTAAACACAACTTTATTTGTTAATAATAATATGATGATGATTACTTCTAGCAAAAATAGTTAACATTTGTTGAGCATTAACACCATGCCAGACTTGTGCTAAGTGCTTTACATACATGATTTGACTTAATGATCACTAAACCCCCAATGGGTAGGTAATATCAGATCTATTTTATATAGATGGAAACAGACTTAAAGAGAGTAATAATGTGTTCCATCTAGCCCAATGCCTGGAATATAGTGGATGCTCAAACAATGTTAGTCCCCTTCTTGGCTACTCTCCTTAATAGTACATTATGGTTGTAGAAGCCTTGAACTTTCCTAGACACACCTGGAGTCCATTAGTATTTGCTGCCTATACCACCTCTTGGGTTAATGAGTTTTATAAGCTGACAACCAGCTGTGCAAAGCAGTAGTTCTTCCTTTCATTTGTTTTAAACTACCTATTTCAGGCTTCAAGTGGTGCCTCTGTAGATCCAGTGATTCAGGAGTTGATGAGCACATTCATGTTCATCTTTGATAGCCTTTAATCTTGCAGCCATTTATTGTGCACCTGCTATGTGCCAGGCGTTGTGCTACTCTCTGTGGACACAAAGAAGAAATCTTCCCTGACCTTAAGGGGCACTTACTTAAAAGACTTTGATTACTGGACTTGGTAATATGGTTGTGAGGAAAATGGACTTTGGAATCAAGCAGGCAGAGATGATATATTTAAGCACACAGGTTGTGCACGGCACAACTCCAGGCGGTGCCATTCACATTGAGTACAGTTATGCACTGTGGGGTTGTGCAGTGCACGGCTTGCATATAGGCACATGGTGACCTTGCAGCTAGGGGTGGGGGTTGGGGGTCACAAGCAGGTTACTAATATTTTCTTTAAGCTTCTGTCTCCTTAAATGTAATATGGTAATCCTACTACCTTCCTCACAGGGTTGCCTTGAGGATTAAATGAGATCATGCATGCCGAGAGAAGATTACAGCGGCTGGCACATGGGAGCTGCTGAGTAAATAGGAGCCTTTATCATCTTGTCTTTCCAGATTCAAGAGTGTGCTTTGCTGTGCAGTGAGCTCTAAACAAGTCTGATCTTATCTGGGAAGGCTCAGGCCCATCTGAGAACATACACGTGGCTTATTGAGACCTTGGCGCTGATCAATAGAAATAGTGTTCTCAATGGCTGCTGGAAGGTTAGTAACCTCCTCTGAGATTCTGCTGCTGAAGTGGCTACACAGAGGTCTCCCCATCTCTTTCTTGCAAAGATCAGACATAATAACAATAGAAATTCTTTATTATTATCATGCAGTAAATATTTGACATTTGTGCTTTGCCAATATCTTTGAACATCCTTCTTAGGCTTGGATAATTCATACAGATTTTGATAATCTTCCTAAGGTAGGGGCCAGAAGACTTGCATCTCAGCTCCCTTGCAGCTGCAGCTGGCTTGTGGCTGACGTTTGGCCAATTAGACTCATCTGTAGAGACTTGTTTAGAAGGTGGACAGTATCAGGAGCTTTAGGCAGAGGGGGATCATTTTTCTGGACAGTACACCTGTGGAGGAGTTTGGTTCTTTGAAGACAGTTGTGGCTTCTGACATTGAGTCCTGAGCATCATAGGAGGCAAATGGAGGGGGATGAATTCCCAAAAGAGTACCCCCAGTGAGATTGGGCATGAGTCCTGACTGTGTGGCTTTGGACGTAGCCTCTGAATTGCTGGGAGCTACCTATAGCCTTCAATAAATGGGGTTTTTTTTTTTTTTTTTCCACAAGAACTAGTAGATTGGATTATTTATAGCTAAGAAGGTTGACCGATACTGTAGTAATAATAATAATATTTATAATATAACTAGAAGCCCCTCCACATCAGCTTTGGCAAAAGTGATTGGGGATCCCAGAACTCCTGGTGCCCCGGAAAGAATGCCACTGCCCCACCCACCCTGCTATGCTCCCCCAGCAGTGGAACTTAGGTCATCAGGTGACGTAGTTATCTAATGACCCCTGGTGACTTCTGATTCCTTCAGGATTTTAGCCCCTGGCTTACTGTCTCTTTGCTCCGACCTCTCTCATATTTCTTGGTGATTTCAGTATCGATGATGCTGCCAGGACCCTGACGTCTCAGTTCTTTGACCTTCTTCTCCAATGTGCCTGTTCTCCGTCCTGCCCCAGCCACTCACCTCATGGTCATGCCCTGGACCTTGTCATTGTCAGGAACTTCCCTCTTCCAAGAGATGCATATTAAGGAGTCTACTCTCTGACCCCTACTTTTATCCTTCTGGCTCACAAGCTCTGGTACCCTGACTCTAACAATCCGTCCTCCATTGACACGTACAATCCTTCCATCCAAATACCCTTGGGTGCTTTCTGCCCTTCTCCAGTCCCGCCTTTTATCCTTATCCAGCTTAAAGTCCATCGTTGTAACCACTCTTTTACATCCCCCTCAGTTCCTTTGCTCCTCCTGTCTTTATGTTCAAGGAACAAAACCCCAATCCTGATAATGCCCGACTGTCTGTTGACTCGGAGCTTACACTCGTGCAGCTGAATGGCTGGGGGAAAGTACATCATAATCTGTCTGATTTCACTTCAGCTCGGGCAGGTTCTGTTTGCTGCACCCACCCTCCCATACTTTCCCAGTCCTTCCTCTCTCCCTTTTTTCTCCACGGCTGCTTCATTCCTTTTGCCCTCCCCAGAGCCTCAGTGCCTCCTCCCTCTCCTCACTCTCAGTGACTTCACCTGTGTCACCACCACTACATCTACCCCCTCCCTCCCATGCACCAGTGCCTGTTTTCTGACCTCTCTCTTGTCACCAAGGGTAAACTACCCATGCTTCTGGGCAAGGTGGGCTCCTCCATGAGTGTACCTGATCCCACCCCTGCCAGATTCCCAAGGGCATCGCTCTGCCATTCTCCCTGCTCTCTCCTGTATCATCAGTTTCCCCCTCTCTGCTGCATCGTTTCTCTCAGCATCAAACATACTGTTATTTCCCCTGCCTTTAGAAAAGTTCTCTTGGCCAGGTGCGGTGGCTCACACCTATAATCCCAGCACTTTGGGAGGCCGAGGCGGGCAGATCATGAGGTCAGGAGATCAAGACCATCCCGGCTAACATGGTGAAATCCCGTCTTTACTAAAAACACAGAAAAATTAGCCGGGCGTGGTGTCAGGCATCTGTAGTCCTAGCTTCTAGGGAGGCTGAGGCAGGAGAATGGTGTGAACCCAGAAGGCGGAGCTTGCAGTGAGCCGAGATAGCGCCACTGCACTCCAGCCTGGGCTACAGAGCGAGACTCCCTCTCAAAAAAAAAAAAAAGTTCTCTCGACCCCACATCTCCCTTTAGCAAAACTCCTCAAAAGAGTTGTCCACATCTGTGCCTCCAATTCCTCTCCTCCCATTCTGTCTTCAACCCATTCTAATTACACTTCCCTCCCACCTCTGAAACTGCCATTGCCAAGACCTCCAAATTGCTTCATCTAGTGGTGAATTTTTTGTCTTCATCCAACTTGACTCATGGCTGACATTGGACAGAGCTGATGACTGTTTACTTCTCAAAACATTTTCCTCACTCACTTTGCAGAACTTGACCTCTCCTGGTTTCCTTCTTTCCTCACCAACTGCTTTTAACTCCCTGTTCTCTTAATGGTGGAATGCCCCTGAGCCCAATCCTTGGACACGTTTTCTAAGTGATCTCATCCAGTTTCATGGTCATAAGTTCATAGCAGATAAGATGATTCTCAAACGTGTGTCTCCGGCCCTGAACTCCAGACTCATACTCAGTTGTTATTTGACATTTCTACCTGGATGCCTAAAAATGAAGTGCCCATCTGTCCCCAAACCTGCTAGTTTGCTAGGGCTGCTGTAACAGTGTTACAAATTGAGCAGCTTGAAAAAACAAAAACTTATTGTCTTATAGTTCTGGAAGCTAAAAGATCAAGGTGTCAGCAGGGCCGTGCTCCCTCTGAAGGTGCTAGAGAGGCACCCACTCCAGGCCTCTTCCAGCTCCTGATAGCTCTTGGACTGATGGCAGCAGCACACCAGTCCTTACCCGGTGCTGTCCCTGTCTGTGGGTCTCTGTGTCCAAACTTCCCATTTTTAAAAGGATATCAGTCATATTGGATTAGGGTCCACCCTAATGACCTGATTTTAACTTGTCTACCTCTACAAAGACCCAGTTTCCAAATAAGATCACATTCTGAAGTATTGGGGGGTAAGACTTCAACGTATCTTTTTTGGGGGACAAAATTCAAAGCATAACACTGTTCCTCCCACTTGATCTCATTTTGGTAAATGGCAACTCCAATCTTCCACCTGCTCAGGTCAAAAACCTTGGAGTCATCAGTGACTCCTCCTTTTCTTTTTTTTTTTTTTTTTTTTTTTGAGACGGAGTCTCGCGCTGTGTCACCCAGGCTGGAGTGCAGTGGCGCGATCTCTGCTCACTGCAAGCTCCGCCTCCCAGGTTCAGGCCATTCTCCTGCCTCAGCCTCCGAGTAGCTGGGACTACAGGCGCCCGCCACCACGCCCGGCTAGTTTTTTGTATTTTTAGTAGAGACGGGGTTTCACCATGTTAGCCAGGATGGTCTCGATCTCCTGACCTCGTGATCCGCCCGCCTCGGCCTCCCAAAGTGCTGGAATTACAGGCTTGAGCCACCGCGCCCGGCCTACTCCTCCTTTTCTTATACCTAAATATCCAACCAGTCAGCAATCTTCTTGGTTCTGCCTTCAAAATGTATTCAGAATCCAAACATATCTCATCACCTTCACAGCCACCTCCCTGGTCCAAACTACTAACTTTTATCATCTGGATGAATGGCAACAGCCTCCTATCTGGTCTCCTTGCTTCTGCTCTTACCACCTATAGCAGCCAGAGTGACCCTTTATAAATGTTAGACAGTGTCTCTGCTCTGCTCAAAATCATTCCATGGCCCTCTGTGGTGTGTAGATTAAAGACCAATGGCCTGCAATGTGTTACGTGGTTCACGCACATCTTTGCTTCTCTGGACTCATCTTTTACCATTTCCTATTCCCTCCCTGTGTTCCATCCACTCTGGCCTCCTTGCTGGTTCAACCTCAGGGCCTTGGCACTTGCTTAAAATACTCTTTCCCTGGATAAGTATTTGGTTTGCTTCCTCACTTCCTTAGACTTTTGTCCAAGTATTCTCTTCTCTATGAGGTCTTCCTTGACCAACAAATGTAAAATTGCAACCCTTCCATCATTGCTTCTCTCGCTTTATTTCCTCTATAGCACTAAGCTTCATCTGACATACTATATATTTTTCCTTATTTCTTGTCTGTGTTCCCAACTTGAATGTATGCTCCTTGGGGACAGGGATATTTATCTATTTGGACCACGTTTGTATTGCCAGGCCTAGATCAAAGGCTAGATCACATAGTAGGTGATAGGAAATATTTGTATAGGTAATTGATTAATTGAATTAATAATAATTATTATAATAATGATGAACTGACAGTAATTAGCAGCATTTGAAGTATGGTCTCCATTTAGTTTATCCTCCCAGGAGCATGGTGAGGGAGATCTTATCCTCATTTTGCAGATGAGAACACTAAGGCTTGATATGATGATTCCTAGCAGGTGACATTACTGTTAGGTTGGTGCAAAAGTAATTATGGTTTTGCATTAATGGCAAAAAACTGCAATTACTTTTGCACCAACCTAATTGTATCAAAGCAAGACTTGGCTTTGGAATCAGACCATCCAGGTTCAGCTGTTCACCCTGCCTCTATGTGTGTCTTTAAGCATTTCCATAATTTCCTGAAGCCTCAGTTTCTTCTTTTATAACATAGGGATAATTCTCATGCCATAAAAGTGTCAGGAAAATTAAATGAGGTAATCCTTGAGTGGTGACTGGGAAGCACTTGATAAATGTTAGTTTTTATTATTATTATTCTCCTTATTTATTATTATTATTATTATATCCCACTGATGAAGCAAGAAATAAAATTGAGGGGAAGAGATTCTCTTTTGGAATCTTTATTTTATTTTGACATCAGCTCAGGATCCAACTACAGCCTTCTTTGGAGATTTGGGAGTTTAGGATTTTTGTTTTTAAAAGGCTCAATCTGGTCCAAATCTCAACAACTGGATGTTTAGTGTTAGTGTGTATATGTGTGTGTGTGTGTGTGTGTGTGTGTGTGTGTATGTTGCTTGTGCCTGTGTATCTTTATTTTCTATTTACCTCGAAATTGATAGATTTCCAATTTAGAGCAAGGGGGGATCAGGAGGGAGAAGGAAAATGGAGCTGCCCATCAAAATTAGCAGGGAAGTGGGTAAAGGTCATTTGATCACAGCTTGGCTGTGCTCTGAATTAACCTGCATAACAGAGACTTGTTGAGTTTGCAGCTCTTTAAGGCGCATATTAACACCAGGAGGAAGGCAAGGAGACACCCTGAGAGAAGGTCAATTTGTGGCTGCTCAAATCAGCAGGGCTCCTGGAGAAACTTGGCTGGAGAAGCCAGCTCTGGGCCCTTGGGGTGAGGAGCAAGAGAGGAAAGTCCAGTTTATGGAGGAGGGGAGGCCCGGGTGCTTCTTGAGGGCAGCTTCTGTAGTCTGGCTAACCTATGAGAACCCTGAAAGTGCAGCTGGGAGGGACTTCATCCAGAGCTGGAGCTGCAACAGAGAACTGAAGAGAGGTGAGCACCGCATCCAGCGGCAATTGCAGTCATTAATTGTCTGTGGGGAAAAGAATGGGAGGCATTTATATGATAAAGATGCTGGGAAATTAGAGGGAGCAGCAGTGCTGTTTACTGTTTTTATTTTATTTTTATTATCATTAAATTGCTTCAAGTCACCTGTAATTTTCTTAGGCTGTCACAATTACAAATCTTTGAGGATTATATAAGACATACACAGTCAAAAAGGTATAATTTAAACTTGCAGAGGTCTGAGGGCCTCAGCTGTTTTTCATTACCTCCCTGGCAGTTGGCACTAATGGGCTGAATTAAGTGACCCCCCAAGGCAGGTTCCAGTTTCCAAGCTTTGCAGTTTTGCCATGAACTTGGGCCATGGTGGACATCTGTGCCCTGGAGGAAGGAGGCATTACCTAACTGCATAATCCTGCTTTGCCCCAGAGTGGCTCTCTGTGGGTAAGTCGTTTGTCCTCCCTGTTTCTCAGTCTCCCCAGTTGTCCTGTGGGGATATTAGTCCATAACTTACAAGAGTGTGGTTTGGCTTATATAAGACTATGAATTCTGCGTTCTGGCAACAATTCTCTGACAACAGCTGGGTGTCCTGCAGTTCTACTGGAGTCTGACACTAACTACTGGGAGTCAGTGTCAGATCCCACAAGTTAAAGGGCCAGGTCACCAACGAAACCATCCTTACTTCAGATATCACTTGCAAATGGGGTCCCCAGTGCAGGGGAGATAAAAGTAACATCCTTTCCTCACTCATTGCAAGGTTCATGGCTGAGATCCTGTAACAAAAGACAGGTTGCTGAGAAAGAAGAGCATGCAAATAATTCAATACAAGTTTTTGCATGACATGGGAGCCTTCAATAATGAAGGTCCAAAGACCCAGGGAAAACTGTGTATTTTTATGGACAGTCATGCGGAAGTGTGATTGGAGAACAAAACGATGTGCTCCAGTGGTAATAAACTAGGGGAAGCTTAGCGAGGCCTGTTTGTTCGGATTCTTCTTGGCATCCCTGTGTGATAATTCTTTCCTTTGAGTATAGGCCAGGGTGCCTGTCATGTGAGGGTCTTCAGGGAAGGAGGGAGGGAGAAGGTCAGAGAGTGACCTTCTCAGGTTTTATGGCCTGCTTCAGGGAAGAACAAGTGAGGAGCATTTCGTTTTCTGTGATCTGTTTCAGGAGGGAGGGGGTGGAGAAGGACAGAGAAACCTTCCCGCTTCTGCAGTTTTCTCAGTTTCTTTTAGCTTAAAATACTCAGTATGCCAAGATGCCATATTTTGGAGTAGTGTCTCTGCACTCCATCACCAGCCTACCTGCACTTCTGTCTGACTTGGCTACAAATTCAGGTATCTGCATGAGTCTCCTTCAGGTTCAATAATTCTCTAGAACAACTCTCAGGAATCACTGAAAGGGTTGTGCTCACCATTACAGTTTTATCTTAAAGGATGTAGCTCAGGAAAAACCAAATGGTCAAGGTAGGGGGATGGTGCACAGAACTCCCATGCCCTTTCCTTGTGAAATTGCCCTTCTAGCACATTAATATATTCACCAACCAGGAAGGTCCACTGAGCTTTGGTGTCCAGAGTCTTTATATGAGTTTCATTATGTGGGCATGATTGATTGAATCAACGGCCATGTGATTGAACTCAATCTCCAGTCTTTCTCCCCTCCCTAGAGCTGGAGGCTGGGGCTGAAAGTTCCAACTCTCTAATGCCACGCTTGGTCTTTCGAGCATGGCCAGCCTCTCCCTTGAAACTGTCTAAGGGCTCACCATTAGCATTTATAAACTTTACTATGGTCAAAAGGGGCTTGTTATGAATAACAAAATACATTCCTATCAGGAAATTCCAAGAGTTTTTGAAGCTCTGTGCCAGCAACTGGGGACAAAATTATCACAGCTTCCAAGTTGTGGTTTTCTTCAGAATCACTACAGAGCATGTTAAAAGTTCAGCTTCCAGGGTTCTGGTCCTCCAGGTGGTTTTGATACAGTAGGGCTGGGCTGGGACCCACAGGTCTCCATTTCTATCATTCCACCAGGTGATGTTGGTATGGGTGGGCTATGCGTCACTCATTGAGGAATGTTGACATGTAACGTACAGTAATATGCATGGAATTGCTCTGAAAGCTGTGCTGTTTTCCACAAACATTAAGCTTTATCACTAGGACTCTCTCCTCCTTTGAACAGATTTGATTGTTGGATATGTTTTAAGTGTAATCGTAATTAAATACTAGAGCTGAAGGATACTTAGAAGCCTTAGGTAATCTAGTTCCCTGGGATTCTTAGAAGTATTTTTAGGAGTTAGGCAAGATTGGAAGATGAAGTCAGAAATGGGGATGTGCAAAGTGTAATGGAGACTAGAGTTGGGCCATTCACAATGCTCCCTTAGCGATTCCTGCAATACTCCTCCTCATTTTCCCTCATTCCCTCCTTTTTCATCCCAATGATGGGTGAGCCCCACTTACTGCCTCCTCCCCATCTCCTAGGCTGATTATAAAGTGTGAAGCCTGGGTCCTCTACAAATCTGGGACCTCAGCTGTGACCTCAAAACCCTTGCAAGTTTCTAAATTGATTTCTTGAATTGTGGTTTTAAGACACTTCCCAAAGAATCACCTGGAGAGTGATAGTGAATTGGTATCTTTGCAGGATGAGCAAAGAAATTGGCATTTTATTTTGTTTTATTTTAATTTTTTTGAGATAGAGTCCTGCTCTGTCACCCAGGCTGGAGTGCAGTGGTGCAATCTCAGCTCACTGCAACCTCCGCCTCCCGGGTTCAAGCGATTTTCCTGCCTCAACCTCCTGAGTAGCTGGGATAACAGGTGTGTGCCACCATGTCTGGAGAATTTTCATATTTTTAATAGAGATGAGGGTTCACCATGTTGGCCAGGCTGGTCTTGAACTCCTAACCTCAAGTGATCCACTCGCCTTGGCTGGGATTACAGGTGTGAGCCACTGTGCCCAGCTGGAATTGGTATTTTAAACAAATTTTTAAGAACCCCCAACCCCTTTCCCTTAGCAGGCAGCCTTGCTTCTAACTTGTAGACAGTCCAGTGCAAGCTGGCAAGGGTTAGTGTACTGTCTGGCAGGTGGTGGGCTGTCGTGGAAGCTGATGGAATGAATGAGAGTATCAGTAAATTCAAGCTTCCTTGTCTCCAACGTTAAGTTCTTCTGTGTCTTCATTTGTGTTTCTACTCCGCATTCCATGTCCTGACCAAGGCCCCAGTGGGGCTTCTGGCCTTGTCCAAGATCCTGCTCTCAGTTACCCTCTCTCCTGTATCTTCAGTGTCTTTCTTTCCGCTTGTCTCTCCACATGGACAGGTGTCCCCAGGCCTCCTTTCAAGATACCCTTCTGTTCTTTCTTTCTCTGTGTCTCTTTTTTTTTTTTTGAGGTGGAGTTTCACTCTTGTTGCCCAGGCTGGAGTGCAATGGCACGATCTCGGCTCACCACAACCTCCGCCTCCCAGGCTCCCAGGCCTGGCCACAATTCTCCTGGCTCAGTTCTAGTAGCTGGATTATAGGCATGCTGCCTACCATCACTCTGTTAATTTGTATTTTAGTAGAGACGGGGTTTCTCCAGGCATGGTCGGGCTGAGTCCTCTTGAGAACTCCTGACCTCAGGATGAGATCCAATCACCCTACCTCGGCCTCCCAAAGTGCTGGATTACAGGGCGTGATCAATATGCCTGCCATGTGTCTCCCACCAATATTTTGAGTTTTTCCTTTAGACTGGTGGTAGGACACATCTATCTCAAGACCTTCCCAGATGTTTCAATTAATTCTCCTCTTCCAGATTCTTGTCCAGGGTGCTATTGATATCCTCCATTTGACTTCTGTTTTAAGTAGGGATCCAGTTTTTCTTCCTCCCGACCGGTTCCTTCCCACATCATCTTCCCTTTATCTACTTATGTCTAGTTTTCATATTTCACATTATCTGAGTTCATATGCTTTCAGGATCTCCACTTCAGTAGAATCTGATCCCGACCGCTTGTTGGGTTACACTTGACTTTGTTTTCTTTTCTTTTTCTTTATTTTCTTTTTCTTTTCTTTCCTTCCTTCTTCTTTTCTTCTTTTCTTCTTTCTTTCTTCTTTTCTTCTCTTCTCTTTTCTTTTTCTTCTTTATTCTCCTGCCTTCAGTTTCTTCTCTTCTCTTCTCTTTTCTTTTCTTCCTTTTCGCCTGCGTCCAAGTTCAAGCCCTTCTGCCTGTCGCCTATCGTCGAAATTTGTCGTTTGTTTGTTTACGTTATCGCCGTCTTGTTTGTTCGTCGATCTTTTGTTCTCGATATTTTGATGCCGACGCTGATGCGTGAGCAGGTTCCGATTATTGATCCGATAGTAGGGAGATTGATCTTGATGATTAGGGACCTGTTTCCTGAGTCCAGGAGACCGGATTCTTCTGGTTCATATTTTCCTTTGATTAGATGGATTATTATAGGATCAGATGAGAAGGTTTGGTTGACTTTGTATTTTTGTATAGGGTTCATCGAAGACATATATAGGTTGTTTCTTCTCTTTTTCTTGTCTCGAACTCCTGACTCCTTGGGTGGATCCACCTGCCTGGCCTCCCAAAGTGCTGGGATAGAAAGGAGCCATGCCCCGCCCCTGCCATTCCTGGGGTAAATACCATCCGTGTCTCTCCCCTGAACTTTCAGTTTTCCAAAAATCCTAGATTCCTTCCCTCCTGGACCTGAGTGCTTGCTGCACCTCTTGCCTCCTCACCTGTAGCCTTGCTGTTTGCATCCCTGCTCCCTTTCATGTCAATCAGTTCAATTACATGGCCCTTGTTCCAGGAAGCCTTCCATCATCCCCAGGCATAAGATTATCCCAGGAACCTCCCTAGCTCACCCCTGGTCTTTCCTGTGATTTGTACCACAGTCTGCTTTCTTTGTGATTATTCAGGTATGTGTCAGCTTCTGCGATTGTCAGCTCCTTGAAGACAGTAACAATATCAATAACACCAGGTCCAATGACACCTGCTAAGAGTACCAGGTTCTTTTTATACTGTAACTTTGAAACTTATAACTGTACTCCAACTTAGTTGTAATCTCCATTTTAGAGATATGGAAACTGGGGCTTAGGAAGGTAAAGGCCAAAAAGCTGACAAGGATGAGATTCAAACCCAGACTGACTCCAAAACCCACTCTCTTTCAACTCCACAACATGGCTCCCAAGGCAAAGAAGACAAAATCCACATTTATTGAGCACCCTCTGTATGCCACTGCTGGTAGGGATCCAAAACTGGGCAAGATCATCCCATGAAAGTATATACATATACACACACACACACACACACAGAGAGTAGGTGCTCAGTAAATGCTAATTGAGAAATGGATGAACTCAGAGTCCACTCCATGCCAGTGCTTGCTTCCAGAGTAGAGGCTGAGACCTCCCACAGAATTGTGGAAGGGCCTGAAATCTCATTCTGGCTCAGCCAAATGTAGTTCTGATGACCCGGAACAAGTCTCACAGCCTCTTCAAACCTCATTTCCTTGCAGTGAAATGAAGAAGCCAGATGAGTTTTTTCTAAGGCCCTTCCAACTGGAATAGGTGAGGTGATGCAGGGGTCAGTGAGTTGTAAACAGGCAAGGCAAATACAAGCAGAAGTCATGATTTTAATACTTGAAGTCCTTTCAGCAGCAAAGGCATTCCTCTGGTTTTTAGGAAGGTAGCATAGTTTCCTTTTAGAGGCCAAAGTTTCCAGCTTGCCTGGGCCATCAGGGACACAGGAGCAGAGGACAAATGGCCACTGCTTTCTGTTGCATATGTTGGGGGTGTGCTGCTCTGAGAACCCTCCTGTCTCATGGGGCACTGACTTCCGTGGTATCTGGCCATGCTCGGCAGAGAGTTAATTAATGTCCGCAGGGCGATTTAGCAGAAATAACAATTGCTTTGATTAAGGGAGAGAGATGACTGCGAGCTTTGCTTTAAGTAAAATGGACAAAGACAGGATAAGAAATCATCCACTTCACCTTGAGTGCCGGGGCCCACTGGCCTGGCCTTCTCTCCTGGCTCTGATCCATCCGGCTTCCCCCAGGAAATGAGGACCCTTTCCAGTTGTGCCTTAAAAGGACCCTTATTTTTATTGTTATCCTAGATGCAAGGATCAACACTGCTGTGGACTTGGTGAATATGAATTTGGAGAGGAGCCCAAGATGACCAGGAGGCAGTGAATGAGGGCAGAGCTGATGCACCTGGGTGCAGCATCGGGGAAAGATACACAGCACACCATGGAGAGTTAGTGTGGCTTACCCTCCCGAGGGCTGCTGTGTGCAGACTCTGCCCTCAGCTCTTCCCTGCATTTTCTCATTTGATTTGCGCACACATCCAAGGAGGAAGCATGAACCCTCTGGTTCAGGTTGCTCAGCTTGTGAGTAATTAAGCCACAATTCTAAGGCAGGTCTGTTTGTAGTGGGTGATAAAATGATTACCCATTACAATATTACCCAAATGATTACCCAAGACAACCTCCTCCAGGGCCAGTAGAATGCAAGGAGGCTGGAAAATATTGAAAACGAAAGAACAAAGAGGAGCCAAGAGCAATGAGCTTAAGAGGGGGAAAGGACTGAGTCCCAGGGGTGCTCACACTTGCCAGGCTGTCTGCTGGAAGCTTCTAAGGCTATTATTTGTCAGGCCCCTACTGTGTGAGAGGCATTGTGCTGAGAAGGATTGCAGGTGCCAGCTCATTTAATCATCACGGTAACTGTGCATAGTAGTTGTTCATGATGGTTGACGTTGTCAGTTTGACTGGGCTAAGGGAAGCCCAGATAGCTGGTAAACATGATTTCTGGATGTGTCTGTGAGGGCGTTTCTGAAAGAGTTAGCATTCAAATCAGTAGACTGAGTAAAGAAGATCACCTTCACCCAAGTGAATGGGCATCGTCTAATCCCTTGAGAGGCTGAACAGAACAGAAGGCGGAAGAAGGGGAAGTTCTCTTAGTCTCTGCTTGAGCTGGAACATCCATCTTCTCCTGCCCTTGGACATTGGTGCTGCTGGTTCTCAGGCCTTCAGACTTGGACTAAATCGCACCACCATTTTTCATGGTTCTCCACTTTGCATACAGCATATCAAGGGTCTTCTCAGCTTCCACAATCACGTGAGCCAATTCTCATAATAATCTTCTCTTATATTTCTCTCTGTATATATGTAGATATCCTATTGGCTCTGTTTCTCTGGAGAACCAAAGTAATACAGTGTTATCTTGCACAGAAGGCGATTAAAGCTTGGAGAGCATAAATGCTTTGTACAAAGTCATGTCACCAGTGAGAGCTGCTAGAATTTGAACCCAGGTCTGTCCTACTCTGAAGTACATGCTGCTTCCACCATCCAGCACTGCCTCCCTCTTTGCAGAACATCGCAAAATGCTGCTAAGTCAAGCGTTGGCATAAAGCACATTCCTCACGTCCAAGGGGAGGGAGAAGGGAAAAGAGTGGGAGTGGAAACAGGAAGAGAGAATACTTGTTGAGTACTTCAAAGCATCTGCCACTTGGCTAGGTACTACACATGTGTTTAATCTCATTTAATTCTCACAACACCCGGTGGGAGGGGCATAATTGCCCACATTTTGCAGATGAGTGTACTGAGGCTCAGAAACAGCAATGGATTTGCCTAAGGTCACAGAGCTAGTAAATGGTGGACCAAGGATTTCTATCCAGATGGGCCCAACTTCAAAGCCCAGGCTAATTAAAAATATAATTTTGTGCTAAATCAAATAGCAGTTCATACTAGATTCTATTAGAGCCAAGCCATAGCAGAGGCCAATAATTAAAAGTAAGTTTATAGTTGAAAAATTTACAATTAAGGCAATCGTCAATTAACTTATTTTTCTGGGAACAGAGAAAGGTTTGCTGTTACTGAATTTTTGCTGCAGCAGAATCAGTAGCCTTGTTTCCAAACCATGGAGTGTGTTCAATAAAGCAAGTGTTAGAGAGAGCTGCTCAGGGAAGCTGACCCAGGCCGCATGCCCAGAAAGGGGACTGTTCGAGAGCCTTCTGGGCATGAAGAGCAGGCGGGAAGCACAGCCAGGTTAGGGGCTGCCTGGGAGAGTAGTTTTGGCTTCAGTCTCGACTATGCACAGTATCTGCCAGAAAAGATCATATGCTCTCAAAAAACAGAGACCAAGAGCAAACTAATGTGATCATTTCTCTTCCTTGCTCAGTAACCTTCAATGGCTCCCCGTTGTATCCCGAATAAACCCCACAAGCCTTACCGTGACATGCAAAGCTCAGCACAACCTGGTCCCAATTTACTTTTCTAATCTTATCTCCCACTAATCTCCCCACATAAACTTCATCCTTAAGTTAAACTGGTCCACTTTTTATTCCATGAACCCAGTTCTCGGTCTTGGGTCTTGGGCTGTATCTTTTCTCTTTCCTTCCTTTCCTCTCCAAATCTACCTAGTAGATTCCTGCTCATTCTTCAAGTTCCTTTCCAAGGTACCCTCCTCCATGAAGTCTTCTCTGATTGCCCATCTAGAAGCCAACTCTCCCTCGCGTCATTACATGTACATGTGGCACTTATCGCATGATGCCTTGAATCGAGATTTTTTTGTGTATATATCTCATTTTTCCTAGTAGGTTCGTTCTCCTTGTGGGCAGACCCTAAAGCTCACACCTGCAGGTGTAAGCATTAAACAATATCTAATGAACTAAAAGGTTAATGTCTTATCTATGACATCCTTGTATGTAATTAATGGTCAATATTTAAATTCAACAATTTAAAAAGTACCTTGAACTTGCTTAAAAGTTAAAGACTTGAAACATTTTGATAACTAGGCTGCTTGGAGTTCATAAGTGATATTTACTCACTCATTCATTCATTTACTCATTCAAAATCTTCAGTGTGGATTGATATATTTTGTTCTGAAACTGTTGTGAGAGCCTGAGGATACAAGTCCTCCACGAGGCTGGGTCTATTAGGAACTGCAAATGCCACGGGTCCTCATTCAACCTATGGCTACAGAAAGTGGCCTTCGGAGCAAGATTCATGGCTTGCCAGGTATTCATCTCCTCCTGGGGTTGGGTCAAGCCACAGGAGAGAAATTGAAGGATGCTGCTATTAAAAATTCTTGGTAACAAGCCAGGTAATTTCTCTCATGTTTGGCTCCCACATTGTACTTTGTTCATGCCTGGAAGAAATAGAAACTCCCAACCCACTTGCCAGTTTGCCCGGCAGCACTGACACCTACTTTGTCTCTAGTATACTTGTACATTTGCAAAATTAAGTCAGCACCGGGGCAACTTGGATCAGTCACAGTCAGGTAGAAAGACGAGCTGACCAACTCTGGACAAAAGCCAAATGCTGCTCAGCTTCATCATTCTCTGACAAATGTGGACTTACCTGGATTTTTTTTAAAAATCATCATTCTTTATTGGCCCTCACCTTTTGTGAAAGTTGGAGAAAAATCTCATTTTGAATAGCAAGCAAGAAGACATTTGTGCTGCGTGCTACATCTCTAGGCAGTATACACAGCGACTAAGAATGTGGGGCTTTAAGGGTTTGTTTGAATCAGCCCATTATTAGCTGTGGGTTTTGTGGGATGTTTTTTGGCATGGTGGGGGTGGTGGCGGTTCAAGATTCTTGATCTTGCTGTGCCTTTGTTTTCTCATCTGTAAAGCAGGATTAATAATAGTACTGTATTATACTTCATAGCTGGCCTGAGAATTAGATGAGGTAAACAGCGCCAGACAATGGGGAAGCACTCAATGAGTATTATCTGTTATTAGAATTACAACTGCCAATGGAAATGTAACAGGCTCAGAACATCTGCTATAACTGCCTTACACCCCCCATATTAGTCAGGGTTCTCTGAAGAAACAGAATCAATAGGATATATAGAGAAAGAGATTTATTATAAGGGATTATAGAGGCCAAGAAGTCCCACGATCTGCCATATGCAAGCTGGAGAACCAAGAAAGCCAGTGGAGTAGTTCTAGTCCAAGCCTGAAGCCAGAGGACCAGGGGAACTGATGGTATCTAAGGCCCTGACTGAGTCCAAAGGCCAGAGAACCAGGAGCACTGATGTTCCAGGGCAGGAGAGGATGAATGTCCCAGCTAAAGCAGAAAGCAAACTCACCCTTCCTCCAGCTTTTGCTCTACTCAGGCCCTCAATGGATTGCATAAGGCCCACACACATTGGTGAGGGCCATCTGTACTCAGTCTCCTGAGTTAAAGGCTAATTTATTCTGGAAACGTCTTCACAGACACACCTAGAAGGAATGTTTTACCAGCTCTCTAGGCATCCCTTAGCCCAGTTATGTTGACATAAAATTAACTATCACACCCCCAAAGATATAAGCCTTGGTTCTTTGCTTCTTTTCCCTGAATGATTGCTCAACCAAAGCTCAACCCTGAACATGAAGATTTTTGGCACTTTTGGTTGAATGCAATCCTGATTCAAGCTGCCTTTGTTATTCAGGTGTATGCAATAAACACTCATTTACTGTTTTCTTTCAGCAAGGTGCTGTGCTGGTCTGTGGGAAGTGTTAAGAATAGCAAGATAGTGGAGATAAGTCTTTGACCCCAGGGAGCTTGTAGTGTGGTTGGACTGAAAGAAAGGTGCCTGGTTTCTGTAAAACACCACCAAGTGTGAGCACTATTGAAAATCAGGTGCAAACCCAATGGCTGGATTATTGGCACAGAACCGGTATCACTGTCCTGCCTTATTTAATTATGGTTTCCTTTTTTGCTAACATCAAATTAAAAAATCCTTGCCATGGTAGTCTAGCAACGTTGTTATATTGTCATTCTGCAAATTATGTGAAAAGAATGAATTGTTTTGAGGGTAAGCTTCAAGTAAATTTATGAGCTTATGAACAAATTGCCCATTATTGCTTTCAAAAAAATTTAAATACTCAGTCAATTGACTAATTTCCAACCTTCAAAAAGGAATACCATCTCATGCATTTCTGGAGCTTTAAGGTTTATAAATCTTGCTGCCATGAGCGTTCCCACTGAATGCTTCTAACCATGATGCTGTGAAGGTGGGAAGGGAATATGCTCAGCCTCAGAGTAGAGATGTGGACAGAAGCTTGCAAGGTTCAATGTCTTGCCTACGTTCATGCACTAGGGGAACTGGTGAGGTTTTGGAACCCAGGACTCTTGACTTCAAATACACTGTTCTTTTTGCTACGTTACTCTATAGTCGTCAACTAGTTATGCACCATTTAACTAACGTTTAATTTGCCGAAAGTGGAAACAGATAACCTTGAAATTAATTCAAGTTAATGTTAAATGTTGCTAACTTTTTATTAGTTGAATGTTTCCATTAGCTTTTCCAGTGGCTGCTTTTTTGTACCCCTTCACAGCGGTGAACAAAATTGAGAAAGTGCTCAATAAGTATTTATCGAATAAACAAATAGCTTAGCTGGCCCAGTTTGGCTGCAGGGTGGGGTTAGAAGGTTGAATCACTGAAGACAAAGTTGAGCATTTAATTCACTGTTTCATTTGTCAAGTATTTATTAAGTCTCTATGTACTGCACTCTATAGAGTAGACTATTGCACACATGTGGCCCTTGGCAAGTATTTTTAACCTCTCTGAGCCTCAGTTGACTTGGCTTTTAAAATAAGGAATAATAATAGCACCTAACTCACAGGATTGCTATTAGGATCAACTAAGATGATGTATTTAAAGAGCTTGGTATAGAGCACGTGGTGGTGGATGCTCTGTAAATGGTAAAGATACTAATTATCCATCTCCGTGCTATATACTTATGTGTGGTTCATACCCCGTGGTTCCAGGGCCTACAGTGAAGTAGTTTCTTGCACTCTGAATAGCAGGGAGGGAAAGCCACAGTTGACTTGTTTTACAGATGAGGAGGGGAACAGAGACAAACTGTGGAGGCAGCGCTGAGTTCCCAAGGTCCCGACTGGAAAGGGCTCTCCTTCCTAGTTTTAGGGACAATGGGGAAAGGGACCCAGGTAGCCTGATTGTTGGTCACATGCTACACTTCACGTGGGCCCCCCACTCAGCATCCTTGGGGAATTCTGGGTGCTTGGGCCCTATATCAGATGTGTGTGCAGGGATGCAGGCACAGGAGCTGTGATACAGGGACATGCTAGGTTGGTGTCACTGAAAGACAAAGCTGACAAGGAAAGGGTGCAGAGAGATTCCGTCTTCTTCTGTGGGTCCTCTGTCCCCTCTCTACAGTGGAAAGAAAGAGACCTGCCTGGGGCCCGGCAAGGCTCCTTCCTCTACCCTCTTCGACAGGACACTCCTGAAGCTGAGCGCTGGGAGGGAAGGAGAAAGGCCAGAGTGCTTGCCTCATCTCCTGACAGATGGAGAAGGGGCAAGTGTAGCCACAGAGAGACCTTCCATTATGAGTCAGCCTAGCACAGGCTGCAGCCTGGGTGGGAAGCACTGGATGGAGTCACTCTAATGAATGAAGCTGCTGGTGCGCTCATTTACAGTCTGACAATCGTGCTGGCCCCACAGCAGCAGCTGCCGCCCACCCCTGTGGGTGGAAGCCACTTAGGAAGACAGCAAAGCAACCTGCCACCAATCTATCAGCATTGGCTTCCATTAGGGATAGGATGGCCAGGGAAGTAGGAGAAGGCCAGGGTGGCAGGGGTAAAAGAGACACAGCTCTGGTGACAGTTTCATTTTAACAGGTTTCCAAATCCCAGAGGGATTCTTGGGCAGACTTAATGGACTGAGAAAATGGCCGATCACCTTCTGATAGTGGCAGCAGTCTTCAGCCCTCTCTCCTATGGAGAGAAAGCAAAATGCTAGTATTCTGGTTGAATCTTATAGGAGTGTGTGACATGTATCATAAATTTTCCTGGCTATTCCCGAGGTTTATTTTCTTTTCCCCATTTCTGTGTGTTGGATGTATCCTATCTGTGTATTCCCAGCCTCTGTGTCTCCTGATCTTTCATGTCTATACCTAGGTTTTTCTTCCCTAGTTGTTTGAGCAGTGGCTCCCCACTAGGAAGGTGGTGTTACACACTGGAACAGTGATACTTGGAAGTCTGTGGGATTTTGATGGTCTCAGTGACAAAGGGCAGTTACTGGCTAACAAAAATCAATGTATAGGGACCAGGGATGTTAACATTCTACAATGAATAAGACAGGCCACTCAACAAACACTCATCCCACCCCAAATGATAATAGTGGCCTTGTTAAAATATAGGGAGGGAGAGATGAGGGTACACAGGTGATTGGGCTCAAGGGGAGTGACTCATGTTAATCAGACTCACAAAAGACTGATGAAAAATTGCAGAGGAGGCTGGATGTGGTGGCTCACACCTGTAATCCCAGCACTTTGGGAGGCCAAGGCAGGTGGATCATCTGAGGTCAGGAGTTCAAGACCAGCCTGGCCAACAAGATGAAACTCCCTTTCTACTAAAAATAAAAAAAAATTAGCTGGGCGTGGTGGTGCAGGCCTATAATCCCAGCTACTCAGGAGGCTGAGGCAGGAGAATTTCTTGAATCCAGGAGGTGGAGGCTTCAGTGAGCTGAGATTGCGCCATTGCACTCCAGCCTGGGCAACAAGAGCAAAACTCTGCATCCCCCCTGCCCCCCCACCCCAAAGAGAAAGAAAAATTGCAGAGGAGTAATTTACAAAGAAGCTGTTCCTTTTCAGTGGACAGAAATCTTCTATCTGCTGTCTGGAGTACCCCTTAAACAAAGACATTAAGAAAAGTGAATGAGCAGTCCAAAGGTGAGCATGGATTAGGGGCTGTTTTTTCAGGTGCAAGGTGAGGCCCCCATGAATTGATGACTCCCTTCTTACTGCTGCAAATACAGAATACCACTGTCAGTCTATGTCTCTCCCCATTTGCCAGTGCTGGATGAAAGCCAGTAAACACCTGCTCTTTAGGCTGCTATCACTCGAAGACCTAGGTAACAGGGTCCTTGCTCTGGGGTTGTGCTTTAGAGGCCCCACTTTGGCCTTGGGACTTGGAATTCCCTGCTGGAACAGCCCCAAGCCCACTCCCAAGGCCTGTTTCCCAGATCTATCGCAGGTGTGTATATCCCAAGGCCCCAAGATGGCTAAAGATCGGCTGTTTTGCAGGGAGTAGGAAGACAGAACATAAACACGTGGCCTGAGCTCTGGCATAAAGCCAGATCATTACAGCCTTTTCCCCAGGGAATCCCAGGATCTTAATTATGGTCACATCCAGTCTTCCTGGGAAAATGCCTGTGTTACCTTGATTGAATCTGGGGGCCATTCACTCACTAGACCTTGAGTTTCTCTCCAGCGACTTCTCAGAAGGTTAATCACATACATTTTGTTGACTTTTACAAATGTCCTTATCCCTTCTAAGGGTTCCCTGTGGCAGATGAGGGGTGGGGTGGGACTGAGTTCATGACAACTTCCCACAGTTAATACTACAAACCCCTGCGGTGGTAGCCACACTATTACAGCTCTGTTCTTATTATGTCTGTTCTTATGTCTATTGGCCCCAGTGTGGTGTTTCTTTCGTTTTCTTAAAATGTCTCTCCCTTTTGGGGACCAGGGGACACAACCATAAACTTATCCCATCAAGTTGTAAATTTGCAGGGTTGGTATAGCTTCCATATAAACATTAGAGGTGTTGATGTTTCAGGCTGCAGTTCTAGCAGTTTCTTTGATCTTTTACTGACCAGTAAATTATTTATTGGGTCCGTCATAAAGATAAACCAAAGCCTATAAACTGTATTTATAGTATCACAAAAGTCTCCCCTCCTACCTGGCATCTTCAGATGTAGATCATGGTCCTGATGAGAATGCAGCAGCCAGGGTATTTTTGTACTCTTTCTTCTTTCCTTTCAGCTCTTTGCCTTCTTTCCATGATTTTGCTTCATTTTTTTCCCCTTCCTTCTGTTTTTTTAAGGTCCAAGGTAAGGTTTTTGTGAGGCTTGTTGTGAACGCCTCAACACTCCTCCGGGGCCTCTGGGTGGCCACATCTCACCCCGGCCTGCATCCCAGGCGGTTCTCAGCTCCTCCTTCCAGAAACCTGGCATTCCCCAGGCCCCAGCCCATGGCTCCAGGCCCAACGGCAGATCCATTCCCCTGCAATCCATCTGCCTTGAAGGCCTAGACCACCTGTCAACCCCTGGGAAAATGAACTGTGCCTAAATCAATGGCCAGTTCCAACTGACACTTCGGGTTGTCAGGAAGGGAGTTTACTGCAGAGTGTGTGCGGGCGTGTGCGCCTGATTGCGTGTGCTCGGCAGCAGGCGAGTGCCAGCCATTAAGCACCTCCTTTCATTTTATTTTTCCTTTAGCTGTTAACTAGCACCTTCTTCAATTAAAGTGGCAAGGCAGAGCAGACAAGGAAATCAGTGGATCTCTTCCCAAACATCAATAAAACAAATTTCTCTCCAGGACACCTATTTGTTATTTGGATATCAGACTGACTGTAATCTGTTTCCATTTTCCTTCTACGTGTTACCCGCCAGAAGCTAGAGGCTCAGCCGTGGAGATACTGCTGTTTCCATTTGGCTGAATGAGGGGGTAGATTAGATTCCTATTTGCTATGCGGACGCTCCCATCTGATATCCATTAGATGTGTCAGGAGAGCCCTGAAAATGTGTCTCCCCTATTTATTTTGGGTGTACTGGGGTGGGATAGTGGTTGCAGGAGAGCCTTGGAAGAGGCCACCAGTTTCCTCGAAGATACCAACATGGCTTTCTCTCTCTCTCTGCTTGGTAATAAATCATGGCCCAAGTCATTTGTATTCCAGGAGATAAGGATGTCAGGAACTGCTCCCTGCTGCTACACGAGGAGAAGAGGCTAAACCCTGGTCAAAGGTGAGCAGAGTGCCTTTGAGGCAGCACCCTAGAAAGTCTAGAGTATAAGGTTCTCTATTGTACAGATGAGGAAACTGAGGTCCTGAGAAATAAGGTAGATTGTTTCCATTCTTTCTTCTGTCTTCTTTCCTGCTGCAAATTCTCTTGAGGATTCTTCCAGCCTAGCCACCTCCTGCCCACCCACTCCCCACAAAAGCCAGGCATGGTTATGTCATTCCCATATGGATTTTCAGCCAATCAGGAAGGCTGGGGCCTTCTGCCATTTGCATGGTTCTCCCCCACCCCTGGCCCCCCACCAGCTGCTGTGTTTCAGGTGTCCCCCACCTCAGGGGGATGACTCCTTTTTTTTTTTGAGACGGAGTCTTGCTCTGTCACCCAGGCTGGAGTGCAGTGGTGCGATCTTGGCTCACTGTAAGCTCCGCCTCCCAGGTTCACGCCATTCTCCTGCCTCAGCCTCTTGAGTAGCTGGGGCTACAGGCGCCCGCCACCATGCCTGGCTAATTTTTTGTATTTTTTTTAGTAGAGACGGGGTTTCACCGTGTTAGCCAGGATGGTCTCGATCTCCTGACCTCGTGATCTGCCCGTCTCAGCCTCCCAAAGTGCTGGGATTACAGGTGTGAGCCACTGCGCCCGGTCTGGGAAGACTTCTTTTTAAAAAGACTGTTGTTTCCGGTGACACTGACAATCCTTCAGAATTGACAAGACCTGTCTCTGCATCTCCCCGCCTGCCACTGGGCTCTCAACCTGGGGCCTAAGTGACTTGTCATCTTCTCTTGTCAGTCGCTGGCTCAGCTGGTGCTCCTGCTCCTCCCTCCCCACCAGAGCCATAATCCTCTCCCTTTGATAACACAATCGTCTCCATGGCACTGAACAGCCCTCACGGCACTGCAGGGGCTCTTGGCCCATGGAGGAAGGTAGAAAATAACAGCAACAAAGACCTTCTTTAGAAAAGAATAAAGTCCATCTCCAGGTCTGCACCCACTCCCCTGCCTCTTCACCTTCCTCAGGAGAAAAACTGCTAGCAGAGAAGATACACAGAAACCAGGGGAAGGGTGGAAGGCCCTCAGACAGAGGGCTCTGTTTGCCACTGCTGTTCCTTCTGAGTGAGATTACTTTTTTTCCTATCTAAGCAGCATGCCAGAGAGAGCTGGCTCCTGCCCTGGCTCCTCAGCAGGACAGGCCCAGCTTCCAGAAGCTGGTGAGGAGCTGCTGGGCCTTGGGCTGGCCTCATCATTACCCCTTCTTAGGAGGCCATGGGACTTGGCTCTAGGAGGCAGGGAGCCGGGCAGGGATGGGAAGACAGTGCAGGGTTTGGAATTCCCAGCAATCTCTCTGCAGGGCTTATGACTCGGCCTGGAATATGTGCTCAGCTCACTCAAGTCAGTCCTTAGAGTTTTGTATGTTTTGAGGGTTCTATTTGATCCCCCAAGCCTCCCCCAAGCAGGGCTGCTTCTGAGGGTCTCTCTCTCCAGCTGTGTGGCCTGCCGTGCCAAGAGTGCTGGGCCAGCTCTCAGGGCCTCAGGGTTGGCTCCTCCTCCTGCGCAGGGAGCAAAGTGGGGTGGAAATCCACCTGGATCTGTGTGGTCACTCACTGGCAGGAGAGTGCTCTGTAAGTTTCCTAAGCTTAGGTTTCCTCACCTGTAAAACACATGAATAGTCTTACTTAATCTACGTGATGATCACATTTGTTCCAGGACCACTCTACCCCCACCACAGACATTAAAATTCATGGATGCTCAAGTCTTGCCATGAGTCTTGCAGAACGCACAGATAAGAGAATTTCGCCCTTGGTATCCATGGGTTTTGCGTCCTGAGAATACCATATTTTCAATCCACAGTTGGTTGGATCCGACGATGAAACTTGCAGATACAGAGAACTGACTGCATAAGGAAACTAGAAAGCTCTCTGTGCAACCGTGTTTATGATGCTGTTGCTAATGAGTCTTTTGCCTCCTTGGGTCTCAGTTTCCTCATCTGTAAGGTGGAGGGTGACTCTGCTGACCTCCGTGTTATGATAGTGTCACTTGAGGAGGTGGACATGAAAACCCTTTTGCAGTGTGAAGTTTATGAGACACAGTCTCACTCTGTCACCCAGGCTGGAGTGCAGTGGTGCGATCTTGGCTCACTGCAACCTCCATCTCCCAGGTTCAAGCAATTCCCCTGCCTCAGCCTCACAAGTAGCTGGGATTACAGGCGTGCTCCACCATGCCGGCTAATTTTTTGTATTTTTGGTAGAGATGGGGTTTCACCATGTTAGCCAGGATGGTCTCGATCTCCTGACTTCGTGATCTGCCTGCCTCAGCCTCCCGAGGTGCTGGGATTACAGATGTGAGCCACCGCACCAGCCCTGTAACCTTCTTTTATACCCGTGTGCCTATCCCTTAGGGGAGACCGAATAAGATAGAATTTGTTTTAAATGCTCAGAAATGGTTTCCAGGATGCCCAAATCCTTATTATTCCTTGCTAATCCCCAACCCCTACTTGCTTTGGCCTCACATATTCCCCAAACTCTGTTGTTGCATCCCTGCTTAACCCTCTGTCCCCAGGACAAAGTGTGAAAGTCATGCATAGCTGACAACATGACTCTTGGAGACCAGCCTCCCTCCATCCTCCTCTCTTGCCATTCTCCCATTCACAGCTCTAATGAACCTGAATTTTGACTTGTTAGAAAGTACCAGGCTTTCTCTGGCCTCTGGGCTTTTGCACATGCTGGTTCTCCTGCCTGCTAACTCCTACTAATCCTTCAAATCTCAGTTTAATGGCCACTTCCTCCAGGAATCCTTTTGCATTAGACTGCGTGTCCCTGATCCAAGCCCTAGCAGTGCATTTATTTCCCTCTGCTGCAGTTGACTCCTTGCTTATTTATGTCTCCCACTTGACTGAACTCCATGAGGGTAGGGCCATGCCTTTTTTGTTCTTTGGTGTATTCCCAGCACCCAACACTGCCTGATGTGTAGTGGGTGCCCAAAAAGCATTTGCTGAAGCAAGGAATAGTAGGTGGGTTTAAGACAAATAAAAATGAGTGGGACTCTGCCTTAATCATGTTGCTTAGAGCTGTTCTATTCATTGAGTGTTTATTAAGTCCCCTTGTGATCCAGACTGTCCACTAAGCCCCACAGCTCCTGGGCTGCAGACCTGCCTGCAGAGGTGTAGACACTGTGAGGCACACATCGTATCAAGTAGATTAGGTAAGAGTGGGATGAGGCAGCTCTGGGTGCCTCAGCTCTGCTCCTGAGGCCTGACCTTAGACCCCTGCCACCCCCAGCTTTTTTTCCGAAGCCCAGACTCTCTCACGGCCAGGTTGACCTTGGTCATCCCCAGCAGAGGTGTCTCTGCCATAGCCCAGGCCTTTGCCTGGTTTCTGTCTTATCTGTGGATTTCTTGAGCTGAGCAGCATTGGTGTGGGAGGAGACAGACGGGACCACACCCAGCTAATCCTGCAAGGAGCTCCAGCCTGGCTCTGGGAAGTCCTATTGGAATATTAATATTCTGAGGAGAAAGCCAGTGATTACATTTTAGGCTTGCAAATGGGCTTGGTAAATAGGCTTTGCTGAGAGGTGGGACAGACAGCTGGACCAGCAAGCAGTAACAGTGAGCAGCAGCACGTGGTGATTAAGGAAGAGATTTGCTCCCCAGAAAGAGGACTCTCCAGGGGCTGCTTCCTGGTGGGAGATCTTTTCAGTGAATTCATTTAGGCAGTTCTTGCCTTCCTTCAGAGGTAGAAGTCCCTGGGTATTGTTTTTTACTGTCTCTCTCTCTCTCTCTCTCTCTCTCTCTCTCTCTCTGAAGACCAGAGAAGAATAATATATCCAATGACAGGAGAGCGCATACTCGTAGGTGGGTGTCTGTTGAATAATTCATTCATCCATCCATCCATCCATCCACCCACCCATCCATCCATTCGTTCCCTCAATAATATATATCATTATACCCTTTCTGTTGGGTTCTGGGGACACAGCAGTGAGGAAGACATTCATTTTCTCTCCACTCTTTCCTCCACACCAGGAGGTAGTCTGGGTCCAGAATATAAGTTAAAACACTTGCAGCTGCTCAGTTTGCCTTTATCAGACCCAGGTCACTTTCTTTGCCAAAGTCTGGCTAGCATAGTGGATATGTTGCATGGACACAGGTTGGGATGGCCTGGCACTCTGATCATCTTTGTGTTCCCAGCACCATATCACTAAAGGAAAGAACCCAAAGTGACACAGGGGCACCAGGCCCTCTGGATATTGCAGCACTCTTCCCAGCTCCTGAGGTGCCTGGTGCAAATGAGAAACCAGAACTCCTTCCTGGAGACACATCACTGCCACCTGCTGGAAAATGTTCACCACAAATATTCGACTCTGCATGGTCACAGTGCAAATGGTGCCCCTTAGGTTTGCCCATTGCGTCTACTGCCTATCTGTGTGGCCTTAGTCCACTACTTAGAGTGATCAACTCTGCAGTCCCACAGGGCAGTGGCTGCTGCCAAATATCTCGAGAGAAAGGTGCACTGTTATGCCAAGCCCCAAATACCTGACAAGCCAATATCCATCTGTTTGCTATTAGCATGTATTTCAATAGTTCTATTAGATGAAAGATAATGGAGGGTAGAAATTTATATGATTCCAAGCTACATGTGAAAATCTGACAAATGCAAAGGTGGAAAGTGCTCTAAAAAAGTCTCATTTTCCTTCTTTCTTTTCTTTTCTTTTTTTTTTTTTTTTAATTTTGAGATAGAGTCTCGCTCTGTTGCCCAGGCTGGAGTGCAATGGTGCGATCTCAGCTCACTGCAACCTCTGCCTCCTGGGTTCAAGCAATTCTCCTGCCTCAGCTTCCCAAGTAGCTGGGATTACAGGCGCGTGCCACCATGCCCAGCTAATTTTTGTATTTATAGTAGGGACATGGTTTTGCTGTGTTGGCCAGACTGGTCTTGAACTCCTGACCTCAAGTGATCCACCCACCTCAGCCTCCCAAAGTGCTGGGATTACAGGCGTGAGCTACCACGCCTGGCACTTTCCTTCTTTCTTATCTATATCTCTCCTCTACTCCAAGCTGGGGACAGATGGCATCATCACTCAGACAAATGCAAAACCCTTGGCCAAAAACAATGCCCTACTCCTTTGGCCCCCAGTACTCACACATTCTTTGGAGAAACTTTTCAAATATTTTCATTTGAGGTTCATTGCCTTATAGTTTAAAGGATTAAATCCATTGCTTTACTGACCACCTCCTCTGTGGACAAAGGCCTGAAACCCGTTTGTCCACAGAGGAGGTGGTCACCAAAGCAATGGATTTAATCAATAGGAAATGGAAACCTAGGTTTGCCTTAATGAATACTGAGGACCTCTATTTTTAACCCTACATGTGCTAGTGAGTGCAAAGGTGTACACACATTCATAAGTGCATTCACACACTTGTTTGCACTTGTGTGTGTAGGTGTTGGGAGTAGGTGAGCCAGAGCCTAGCCTGGTGCCTCTTTCCCACTACATCAATAAATGTGGGTTGATGAAAATGGTGACTGGGACCTTCCCCTCCCTGAGTTTTGCAGGTAAAATAAAGATGTCAGCGCTGCATGATTTCACTGGCTACCCTGAACACAGTGGTTTTGTAAAGTGATCGGCGAGTGTCCAGGAGCATGTCTCCAGGGGTGGGTGGCTCCAGCTGCAAAGGCAAACACCAGGCCCCCACATGGCAGGAAAGGGCTGGCCCAGGAGCTTGAAACAGTCAGAAACAACAGATTCCCAGGCTGAGCATCCTTGCTCTGTTCTCCTTGGCCATGGGAGGCAGGGACTGGATCCCTTCAGCTGTGAAAGCTCTCGCCTGCTTTCTGCCTTCCCTTACATACATCATCTGTTCAATGCAGCTCAAGCTCCAAGTCAAAGCAGCTCTCGCAAACATGCTGAGCCTGGTGGTGGGCATCAGATAGAGTCAAAACTGCTCGGGGGCAGTGCTGGCCACCTTGGCAGTGAGACATGCCAGGCCACAGGCACAGAGGGCTCTGGGGAGGACCAGTGTGTTGTGATGCTAAGAGGCAGAGGATGCTTCACCTGGTCCTGGCTTGTGTCCATCTATTGATCCACTGAGGTGCTGAATAAATGCTCATTAAGTCCCCTGTGTGTGGGCTCTGTTGTGGGCTGTGGGGGATACATAGATGAATGACACATGATTCCAACCTGGAGAGCTTACGCAAGCCACCCCAGCACAAAGCCAAATGTGCTACCCAAATGCCATGGGGGTCTCAGGTAGCAGAGAGCACTCCCAGCTAGAGATTAGGAAAGGCTTCACAGGGAGCTGGCATTTAAGCTTGGAGAATGGCTAGGATATCAGGAGGTCTTAAGGATCTGCTGAGGACAAGAAGGAGGCATTTCAGCATTGGGCAACCACTGGGAGGAAGACAGGGAGAAAGCACATGGCATATGACAGGTCTTGAGGTCTGGCCACACTGTAAAACTGGGGAGGGGAGTGAGAGAAGATGGGACAGGGAGGGTGACTGGGGACTGATTAGCAATCAAAGGAGTCATGTCAGCCAGGGTTGGTGTGGTAGGTAGAATAAGGACCCCAAAGAAGTCTGCGTCCTAATCTCCAGAACCTGTGACGATGTTACTCCCCATGGTCAAATGTACTTTGCAGATGTGATTAAATTGAGCATTTGAGGTTAGGGTTGGGGGCGGGTGTGTAACCCTGAATTATCCAGGTGAACCCTATATAATCACAGGGGTCCTCATGAAAGGGAGACAGTAGAGTTAAAGGAAGGAGAAGACCATGTGATGACAAAAGCAGAAATTGGAGTGATGTAGCCACAAGCTAAGGAATGCTGGCAGCCCATAGAAACTTGAAGAGGTAAGGAGTGGATGCTCTCCTAGAGCCTTCAGAAGGGACACAGTGCTGCCCACACCTTAATTTTGACCCTATAAGAGTCATTTTGGACTTCTGACCTCTAGAAATATGAGAGGATAAATTTGTGTTGTTTAAGCCACTAAATTAGTGGTAATCAGTTACAGCAACGATAGGAAACGTACGGTTTGAAACACTCTTTCAGCTGTTGTAGTTTCTAACATAAGGTATTTCAGTTTTCTTTCAGATCTTAGTCTCCTATATTTTAAGGGGTTTAAGAGTAGTGCTTACTTCTTAGGGTTTTAAGGATGAATCAAGATCACATATGTAAAGCACTGCATAGGCAATTTATTGTAGCCACTGGGACTATTATTATATTATTTCTGCAGGCCGTGTGGGGCCCACCACCTCATTCTCACCTTCCCCACTTTGCCCAGCCTAGCCTCCTTCCAGTACACTTTTCCCTTTTCTTACTCCTCCTGCAGCTCTCAGTGACTAGGCTGCTGGAGCCTCGCTGGGCTGTATATTTCAGGTGAAGGATACCACCAAGACTACCTACACATCATTTAAAACACAACGTGCAGGATTAGATACCCACTGATGGACCTGCCACAGGTTCACAGATCTTGATACTGATGGAATATTAACATTTTAAAAAGCTAAGGCTGGGCACAGTGGCTCATGCCTGTAATCCCAACACTTTGGGAGGCTGAGGCGGGCAGATCACTTGAGCCCAGGAGTTCGAGACCAGCCTGACCAACATGGTGAAAGCCCATGTCTACTAAAAGTACAAAAATTAGCCAGGTGTAGTGGTGCGCATCTGTAATCCCAGCTACTCAGGAGGCTGAGACATGAGAATCACTTGAGCACAGGAGGCTATGGACATCCAATTGTTTCACTACCATTTGTTGAAGACTACTCCACTGAATTTCTTTTGCACATTTGTCAATGTCAGGGGGAAAATAATCTTTTCTTCACCCATTAGAAGGTTCACAGCTGAGGTACCTATAATAGCAGATTAACAAGAGAAAGCATAACGAGGTTTCTTTTGTGATTTAATATGTTTTATGTGATATGGGAATCTTCAGAAATAAAGAGCCAAATGTCAGGCCTCTGAGCCAAAGCTAAGCAAGCCATCATATCCCCTGTGACCTGCACGTACACATCCAGATGGCCGGTTCCTGCCTTAACTGATGACATTCTACCACAAAAGGAGTGAAAATGGCCTGTTCCTGCCTTAACTGATGACATTACCTTGTGAAATTCCTTTTCCTGGCTCATCCTGGCTCAAAAGCTCCCCCACTGATCACCTTGTGACCCCCACCCCAGCCCACCAGAGAACAACCCCCTTTGACTGTAATTTTCCTTTACTTTTCCTTTCCTTTCCTTTACCTTTACCCAAATCCTGTAAAACAGCCCCACCCCATCTCCCTTTGCTGACTCTCTTTTCCAACTCAGCCCACCGGCACCCAGGTGATTAAAAAGCTTTATTGCTTACACAAATCCTGTTTGGTGATCTCTTCACACAGACGCACATGACACCAAAGAAATGGGAAAGTACACAAAAGTTTTAGTCAACAAATGCTCATAAATAAACATAATAAACTTACCTGTCAACTATTTGTGTCAATATTTATAAAGGCACGATTGCTTTGTTTTTATTAATACTTTGGCTGGAATGAGTCATGAAAACCACACCTAGTTGAGCCTTGGGGAAACATACCTCAGCATTTTATAAATGCTGCACAGTAAAATTTTGATATTAAGCTCAGCACCTTTCCAATTCCTTTAACCCTCTCACTTCTCCGCCTCACTATTTGAATTATAGCTAGGGCTTTCTCTATGCATTGCCCTTAGGGTAGGGGACCATGCAGAGAGAACAAAGAGTCCCTTTCCTGGCTTTTGAGCTCTTAAGTAGCCTTTTGTAAATCTATTGTAGAGGCAATGGTATTGAGAGCCATGGATTTCAATTCTAAGGGCAAGGTGCTTGAGAGAAAAAAGGGTATTTTTGAATTTCAAAAGCTTGGCTTTAAATATCAAAAGCAAAAGCCAGAGGGCTCGGAGCATAGGTTTTATGTCACAAACCAGACTGTGCAGAACAGTCTCTTTCCCAGCCCAAAAAGAGATAAGATTTCAACTAAGGGGTGAGGTGGGGGTAGAGCAGGGAGAATTGAGCCTGGTTCAAGTTTAAACTGGTAGATCCCTGGGAAGAGGCTTAGGGTTCCATCCCACTGGGCCATGGCCTGGAGCGTAGACAGCAGCCCAGACAGGCTGGAGGGGAAGGGGATTCTCAAGGAGAAGAGCTATTGTCTTAGCACCCAGAGCATAGCCTTGCGTACATAAGGACCACACTTAAGCAGTGTGGAAAGAGAGGTCAGAGGTGTCTAGGCCTGATGAGTCCTTGGCAGCCTCTTAGAATCCTTATACCCTAGTATGGGGTTCGGAAAGAGCCTAGAATTCTTGTACTCCCCAAAAAGGGTCTGGTGGTGTCCATGAGGGCTGGTGACCTGGAAATGGCATTCTGATTGGGATGACAATGATGCAGAGTCCAGAGCTGACAGCAGGGTGTGATCGCCGAAACACAAGAAAGAGAGAACTTTGCCCCCTTCTCCCAATGCCAGCAGCCCAGAGGTAGCAGGATCCTGTTAGAGGTAGGAAAAATTTCAATACTAAAGAAAATGAAGAGTTGTGATTTTTGCTGAATGTTCCACAGTTCTGACGGGAAACTGTGTTTACAACTTAAAATGCCAGTAGGCCAGGCAGGGTGGTTCATGCCTGTAATCCCAGCACTTTGGGAAGCTGAGGCAGGTGGATCACCTGAGGTCAGGAGTTCAAGACCAGCCTGGCCAACATGGTGAAACCCCATCTCTACTAAAAATACAAGAATTAGCTGGGCATGGTGACTCATGCCTGTAATCCCAGCTACTTGGGAGACTGTGAGGTAGGAGAATCGCTTGAACCCGGGAGGCAGAGGTTGTAGTGAGCCGAGATCACTCCACTGTACGCCAGCCTGGGTGACAGAGTGAGACACCATCACACACACACAAAAAAAAAAAAAAAAAAAAAAAAAGAAAAAAAAAAGAAAAAGTGCCGGTAGGATTTTCTATATATTTATTTATTTTTTGAGATGAAATCTCCCTCTGTTGCCCAGGCTGGAGTGCAGTGGCACTATCTCAGCTCACTGCAACCTCTGTCTCCCGGGTTCAAGGGATTCTCATGCTTCAGACTTCCCAGTAGCTGGGATTACAGGCATGAGTCACCATGCCCAGCTAATTCTTGTAGTTTTAGTAGAGATGGAGTTTCACCAAGTTGGTCAGACTGGTCTCGAGCTCCTGACCTCAGGTGATCTGCCTGCCTCAGCCTCCCAACACGCTGGAATTACAGGTGTGAACCACCGCACCTGGCCCCTATTTAGAGAGCTTCTTGACAGGTGGGACTAGAGATTGATCCCTTCAGTCCTTGTGGTGGTAGAGTGGGATCTGGCGGATGTTGGAGCCCCCATAGCAGCACCCCCAGCCTTGGGTAGCTTTGCCCATTTATCTCATTGTAGTATATAAATATTATCATTTTCTCTTAGTGTTTTGATAGAAAGAATGTGGGGAAGTGACTTGATTACAATAGTCCTTCCTTCTCTGCGGAGGATCAAGTCCAAGCCCCCCAGTTCCAAGCCTGAAACCACGGATAGTACCAAACCTGATTGTATCAATTGGAACATGTTTTTGTTCATGTCTTCCACCTACAAACTTAATGCCTTTTCCATCTTAACTAAGAACTTATCATGCTCCATGGCCGTAACTTTTGCAATTTGAGGTGTGATATCAAAACTAGCATGAATTTCTTTTTCATTCTTCACAATTTCTTGGACAGCAGATTCACTCTTGCCATAGATCTTAGCAACTTCAGCATACATTTTTTTTCTTTCCTTATTAGATTGAGAACCCACAGGTTTTCACTTAAAGGAAGCACTTTATGGCTACTCTTTGGCATATCCAAATGGCCAGCATCACTACTTTTATGCTGTGGGGCCAGTATTAAGTAAAATGAGGGTGACTTGAACATAAGCACTATGATATGATGACAGTTGATCTGACAACTGAGACAGCTGCTGAGTGACTAACAGGCAGGTAGTGTAGACAGTGTGGATACATGACTGTATCCACCATATGTATCCAGACTGGACAAAGGGATGATTCACATCCTAGGCAGAATGGTGCAAGGTTTCATCATGCTCCTCAAGTCAGAATGATGTGCAATTTAAAACTTATGAATTGTTTATTTCTGGTATTTTCCATTTAATATGTTCAGATCTCAGTTGACGGTCAGTAATTGAAACCATGGAAAGTGAAACCATGGATAAGGGGGGGACTACTGTAGTTTTCTACTGCTGTGTAACAAATTACCACAAACTTAGGGACTTAGAACAATATCTCTTTTGTTTTTCCTTACATCTTCTATAGAATTGGAGTCAGGGCATGAACATTTGACCTTCGACTGGGTTCTCTGCTCAGGATCTCACAAGGCTGAGGTTGAGGTGTCTGCTACACAGTGTTCTCATCTGGAGCTTGGCATCTCCTTCCAAGATGTTAACAGCATTTAGTTCCTCGTGGTTGTAGGACTGACATCCCCATTTTCTTGCTGATAGCTGGTCCAGGGTCCTTCTCAGCTCCTAGAGGCCACCCTCAAGTCTTAGTTATGTGGCCCTTTCACCACACAATAATTTCCTAGCTAAAGCAGCACCAGAATCCATATTCAGTCTGCTTGTCACGAAAGAGTCTTATGTAATGTATCTTACTCAAGGGAGTGACTACCCCATCATATTTATAGGTCTTGCCCATTATATAAGTTGTACTTCAGGAGGCAGAATCTTGGGGGATGTCTTAGAACTCTGCCTATCACAACCACCAAGCCATGGGATGTCTTTAGGGCCTAGATTATATCCATGGGCAAAGGGAAAACTGCCCCTGTGAAATAAATTATAAACGGACAATGAGAAACAAAAATAAGTTATGATTATATCCTATGAATTATTCTTGTTCAGTGATCCAGTTACTTGCAAACTAAATGTTTTCACTTGGGGGTTGGTTTTCATGAGATTGCTGGAGCCAGTGAATTGTAACTATCTAGTGATTCAATGAAAACAGGGAGGGCTGCAGAATTTCTCTACTGGATGGACTGCAGGGAGGCAATTTGGTTGGAGAGAATGGACAGGGAACTTTTCTGAAATCACAGTCTGTTTTCACTTGCAAGGTATGAGATCAGCAGCACTTGTTTTTCAAGCAGCAGTCATGACCCTGCTAATCAAAACAGGATGTAGCAGATACCAGCTAGGACTAGGAATTTTTTTTTTTTTTTGAGACGGGGTCTTGCTCTGTCGCCGGGGCTGGAGTACAGTGGCCGGATCTCAGCTCACTGCAAGCTCCGCCTCCCGGGTTTACGCCATTCTCCTGCCTCAGCCTCCCAAGTAGCTGGGACTACAGGTGCCCGTCACCTCGCCCGGCTAGTTTTTTGTATTTTTTTACTAGAGACGGGATTTCACCGTGTTAGCCAGGATGGTCTCGATCTCCTGACCTCGTGATCCGCCCGTCTCGGCCTCCCAAAGTGCTGGGATTACAGGCTTGAGCCACTGCGCCCGGCCTAGGACTAGGAATTAAAATGCATTTGCGTAAGGAACTCCCATCGGCACCATGACGGTTTACAAATGCCATGGCAACAACCCAGAAGTTACCTTATATGGTTCTGGGAACTCCCCACCCATTTTCCAGAAAGTGTGTGAATAACTCATGCCTTAATTAACATATAATTAAGAGTGAGTATAAATATAGCTAGCCAGCAACCCACTAGTGCTACTCTGGTCCACTTTGCCTATGGGATAGCCCTTCTCTGTCTATGGAGTAGACATTTTGCTGTATACTGTTGTTCAAATAAACTTGCTTTGTTTCACTGTCAGCTTGCTCTTGAATTCTTTCCTAAGTGAAGCCAAGAACCCTCCTGGGCTAAGCCCCAAGTTTTGGGTTTGCCTGCATCACTTGGAGTTCATGCTTATTTGGCATGCCTTTGAAAGTCACTGTAGGAGCAGGTTTTAAAGCCATCCCTAAGTCGCCTTTTGGATTATCTATCAGTGTATATATCAGCTGAACTTTGGGGAAATATGCCTAACTCTTCTAGATGCATAGATTAAGTTCTGGCCATTCTGGTATAGGACACTACTGAGGTTTACACACAGCATAGTGAAAAACATATCAGAATCACAAGCCTAAAGCTGTGGCTTCTAGTTCCAGATCTATCTGCCTGTGGCTGATTGCGTGACTTTGAACAAATTACTGTCCCTCTCTGAGTCTCTGTAAAATAAGAAGTGAAGACATAATGTTCTCCAAGGGCTCTGCCATGCCCTTGGTACCAAGGGCATCCTGGATTTTCCAAAGATCTGAAATAAGTGATACCCCGTACTGTCAGAACATTCTGAAGAGCACTTGTCTCTAGACAAATAAATGCTCATCCTAACACAGGCAGATTTGGCTCTTCTGTTTATGAGTTCTCTATAAAAAGATGCCATAGTCTTTTCCTCCTATCTACTCTTGTGCTCCACTGTCACCCATCTCACTCTCATCTCAAAGATGATTTCCCATTATCCCACCAATGCCACCTGGCCATCTTATGACACTGTGACAGGATGCAGTTGTACTACCATCTAAATTGGTACCTGGCAATGCAATCAAATTGGTAGCTGCCTAAGTTGGTTGGGCAAGTTCGAATAGGGGAGATTACTTATTTGACAAAGACAGTATTTTTCTAACCAACATTCCCTGAGTATCTTCTATACAAGGAACACTAGCTTAGGTTCTGATAGATACAAATATAAAATCCTGGTCTTTATTCTTAAGGAGCTTCTCATCTCAGAGAACAGTGAAGCAGAGCATCAGAATGAGCTTTCATGGCTCCCCAGACACATTTAACTCCAGAGAGAGGACCATTCTCAGGAATTGCCATCCATTCTGAGGTTTATGGGAGCTCATGGTTAGCAAGATGGGCAGAGAACCTGGTCTTTAGTGAGTCACCTTTATTCCTGTGATGGCCTCTTTGATATGCCAACTTGACTAGGCTACAGTTCTCAGTTATTCAAACACTGATCTAGGTGTTGCTGTGAAGGTATTTTGTAGGTATGACTGAAATCCATAATTAGGTAACTTTAAATTAAGGAAATTATTTTAGATAATCTGGGTAGGCCTGGTTCAATTAGTTGAAAGGCCTTAAAGGCTGGGCTGCACCTTCTCTGAGAGAAGAAAAATTTCTGCCTGTGGACTGCAGCCTCAGCCCATACCTGAGAGTTCTAGGCTGCCCTTCCTGATGGTCTGTCCTACAGATTTCAGACTTGCCTAGCCAGACATCACTTATATGTTATTATAGGACAATTCCTTGCAACATATCTTTTAATACATATCTCCTACTGGCTCTGCTTATTTAGTTGAACTGTGAGAAATGTAGATATTGGTACCAAGAGTGGGGTAAATGTATTTTCATTTTGCTTGTAGGATGGAGTGTGACTTTGGGGATCAGAGAAAAGACTGGTAGGCAGAGTGATGCTCCTTTCAAAGATGTCCACATCCTAATCACTGAGGCCTGTGAATATGTTATCTTATATAGCAAAGGGGAATCAAGCTTGCACATGGAATTAAGGCTGCTAATCAGCTGACCTTAAAATAGGGAGATTATCCTGGGTTCTTCAGATGGACCCAATATAATCACAAGGACCTTTAGAGGTAAAAGAAGGAGGCAGAAGAGAGGGAACCAGAGAGATGGTAGTGGGAGCAGGACTCGGTCCAATGTTGCTGCTGGCTTTGAAGATAAAGGAGCTGAGGAAGTGGACCTTTTGGGAGCTTCAAAAGTCCAGGGAACAAATTCTCCCCTAGAACTTGCAGAAGGGAGCATAGTCCACATTTTAGTCCAGTAAAATGCATTTTGAACTGTAAGATAATAAATTTGCATTGTTTTAAGCCACCAAATTTGTGGTAATTTGCACAGCAGCCACAGAAAGCTAATACAACCCCTAGTCTCCATCTCTTCCAGGAGTGGGTCATCAACTGCTGAGCGACTGATATGGTTTTGCTGTGTCCCCACCCAAATCTCATGTTGAACTGTAGCTTCCACAATTCCCGTGTTGTGGGAAGGATCTGGTGGGATGTAACTGAATCATGGGGGTGGGTCTTTCCTGTGCTATTCTTGTGATAGTAAGTCTCTTCTCTTGTTTGCCACTATGTGAGATGTGCCTTTTACCTTCTGCCATGATTGTGAGGCCTCCCCAGTCATGTGGAACTGTGAGTCCATTAAACCTCTTTCTTTTGTAAATTGCCCAGACTCGGGTATGTCTTTAGCAGCAGCGTGAAAACCGACTAATACAGCCACCAACATGCAGACCAGAGATTTGTTCTTTCCTTGCTGCCTCATAGGTCAGCAAGCCTGCCATCCACCTTGGCCTCATCCACCCCAGCATCTTCGGTCCCAGGCACTCAGTGCAGCCCTCAGCAATTGATGCAGCCCCATCCCACCCCACCCCCACAGTCTGGACAAATCTGGAAAGACTCAGAGTCTGCAGCCTGTCTGTGAGTGGCACCCTGTTCTTTACCCTCCCCCACAAGACAGTTTCCATACCAGATGCTCTGTCTATTTATAGTTTATTGATGCCCACAAGACAGTTAGAGAAATTATACAATGCTGCCTTTATAATTTTTTTAAAAGTGTTTCATTCTCTCTCCAAGTTTATGAGTCCATAGGGATAGCCTAGCTTTATAACCTCATATTATTATTTTGTCAATTGGTTATCTGAAGAAAATGTTTCCTCAGCTTTATCCACTTCCTCTTTTAGAAGAATGCATCAAATACAAGTTTACAATATTCTTTGGAAGAAATGTCTTCCTACACCCAGGGCCTAAAGAAAACCTGGCAACTGTCTAGAAGGAGATCAAGCAGGGGCAAAAGGCAATTTCATTTTCTTCCTTTTCCTCTTTCTTTCTTCATTCCTCCCTTCCTCCTTCCTACCTTCTCTCCCTCCCTCCCCGACTCCCTCCCTTCCTCCCCTCCCTCCTTTTTTTTCTTTCTTTTTTCCTTTCTTCCTTCTTCTCCTCCTTTAACAAATATTGGTAAACTTCCAGCTTTTCCGACACTGTTGTAGGAATTGGTACTTGTATTAGTTTCCTAAGACTGCCATAACAAGTACCACAAACCAGGTGGCTTAAAACAGCAGAAATGTATTCTCTCACAGTTTTGGAGACCAGAAGTCCAAAATCAAGGCGTTGGCAAGGCCATGCTGCCTCTGAGATCTGGGTAGACTCTTTCCTTGCATCTTCTTAGCTCCTGGTGGTGGCTGGCAATCCTCAGCTGGCAGCTCTGTCACTGCAATCTCCGCCTCCACCATCACATGTCCTTCTTCTGTGTGTGTGTGTGCACGAGAGTGAGTGTCCGTCTTTGCATTGTCTTTTATCTGTGCAAGTCTGTGCCCAAATTTCTCTCTTCTAATAAGCATACCAATCATATTGGATTAGGGATTCACTCTACTCCAGTAAGACAACATCTTAACTTCCTATATCTGCAAAGATATGGAAATGTTGGTGGCTTGGATTAAGGGATAAGAGTGAGGCAGTAGGGAGAAATGGAAGTGGACAGGTTTGAAACCATGAAGGAGGTGGTGTGCCCAGAATTTGGTGGTTACTTAGATGAGGAGGTAAGAGAGGAGAAAAGTCAAGGGTGCCCAGGTTTCTAGCTTAGACAACTGGGCAGAAGCCAAAGCAGGAGGAGGCAGCTCCTCTCTTTCCTCTTCTTTCACCTACTGTACTTCAAGCATGATACTGAACATGTACATAGAGTATATCATTTAATCCTCATTTCTTTCTTAGTGGCGAATAAAAAAAGGGCGGATATTACAATCAATGGTATCTTAGATTTAATAAAATATAAAATTACCCCTTTTGCAGATAATGAAGCTGCAGTTCAGAGAGATTTGTTACTATAGGTTGTCTCATTTAATCCTTGTTACACAGATTGTCTCATTTAATCCTTGCAACAACCCTATGAGGTGGTTTTATTAGCCCTTCTTCACAGACAAGGAACCATCCTGGCAGAATAACAATAGTGACAGTTACGATCCATTGAGCTTCTAGTTAGGCACTGGGCAATGCACTTTATGTATGAACCTCACAACCACCCAGCTAGGTATGTGCCCACCCCACTAGAGAGGTTCAGAAATGCTTCCCAGGTACATGGCTACAATCCCCCTTGGATCTCTTTGCTTCCATCACTTACAGGACAAAGCCCAGTCTCCTGGGCCTGGCACACAGGCCTCTCCAGGGCCGCCTCCAACTCTACTTATTGCTCAGTCATCTTTGCTTTGTATCTTTTCGTCCAGCAACACTGAGTCACTGATTCCTCAGAAACACTGTGGGCAGGATTAGGACTGGGAGGAGACAGACGAGATCCCTAGAGTACAAAATTTAAGGAGGCACTCACTCATCAGGGTTGGCCCCTGAGGAGGAGAGCATCTTCTTGCCTCCCTTGGTTTCCAGACCTGCCACATGGCTTCTCCACACTTTGGCTCTTATTTCTCCTCTTAGGAGAATCCTCTTCTTTCCCTCTTTCCAACGTCAGTTTAGCTCATGCTCACCCTTCATAGTCAGCTAAGAGACGACCTCTTCCAGGAAGCCTTCCTTCCCTGACCACCTCCCACCTCCTGGGCTAGGATGAGTGTCCTTGCTTACCACTCCTATAATATCAGGTTTATGTATCTGTCATTGCCCTTCCACAAAAGAGGACAGTTATCTGTTGCTGTGTCTGTTTCCGCCACCAGACTGTGATCCTTAAGGGCAGTCTTATTTATCTATGTGTTCCCATCACTTAGCAAGTACTTGGTGTACAGTAGGTGATTATTACATTTTTTTGTATAATTAACTCTTACCGGCTGAATTGTGTATCCACCAAACTCATGTTGAAGTCCCATCACCCAGTACCTCCGAATGTGACTGTGTTTGGAGACAGGGCTTTGAAAGAAGTGACTGAAGTAAAATGAGGGCTTTAGGGTGGTTCTAATCCAATTCGACTGGTATCCTTATAACAAGCAGAGGCCGGGTGCATTGGCTCACACCTATAATCCCAGCACTTTGGGAGTCCAAGGTGGGGCAGATCAGGAGTTTGAGACCAGCCTGGCCAACATGATGAAACCTTGTCTCTACTAAAAATACAAAAATTAGCCCAGCATGGTGGTGCACTAGTCCCAGTTACTCAGGAGGGTGAGGCAGGGAGGCGGAGGTTGCAGTGAGCCAAGATAGTGCCATTGCACTACAGCCTGGACAACAGGGTGAGACTCAGTCTCAAACAAACAAACAAACAAACCAAACAAAAAAACACAGAGATTTGGACACAGACACACACAAAGGAAAGACCATGTAAAGCTATAGGGAAACAATGGCCACTTACAACCGAAAGAGAAAGGCCTCCAAAGAAATCAACCCTGCTGACACCTGGAATTTTAGACTCCAGAACTGTGAGAAAATAAATTTCTGTTGTTTCAACTACTCAGCTGGTGATATTTTGTTGTGGCAACCCTAGCAAACAAAGCGACTAACCAACTAACCAACTAACAGGTCTCCAATGTCATGCACAAACCTCATGTTGCTTAGATTGTTTCTATTTATTTCTTACCAGTATCTCTCTCCCTAATTGGTTGTCAACTCTAGAGGAAAGAAGTACATATTTGTATCTCTCCCACGCAGGACTCAGCCTCGGGTTGTTCATACAGTTGTTGCTCAAAATATGCTTCCAATTTCTGCATTGTTCAGAAGTGGGGATGGTTCCCATCTGGCCACTGGGATAGTGTTCCAGCCTTATTGCATGAAAATCTAGCCAAGCTGTGGGAGATGGTACCTGCGAGTCTCAGGGAGCCCTGACCTTGCGTCTGTCCAGGCTCTCACATTGTACTCATGCAAGGGGTCAGGAAGAGGGGCCGCAGAGGCCTCGGACCCTGGACTCAACACCATCCCATCGCCTGGCAGCATGGACTATACCTGTTACAGGGGTGAGACTGTTATGTCTGGGAACTTCTCAGCTTGTTCATTATTCACTTATTCAGAGATATTCATTGCAAACCTATTATGTGCTGCACTCTTCCAGGCACCTGGGATGTGATGGTGAAGGAGACAGGCTAGCTATCTTTGGGCTTCCTCCTGACGCTCACATTCCAGTGCAGTCAAGATCTTTAACACCACCGACATTCTAACAATAAACACAATTCCTGCTTTCACAGAGCTTCAGAGTTTACAGAGTGTGTTGATGCTCATCAGCCTACTTGATCCTCTCCAAAACCGTGGGCAGTAAGAATTGTTATTATTATCTTTCACAAATGCTCACAATGACTTTTTTTCTCATTTTAACATTTCTGTCATCAGGGTGGGTCTTACAGGGGATGGCATGCTGTAATTAAATTGGTGGCCCTTATTTTCTTTCTTAGTGTTAAATAAAAGAATGGTAGGTCTTACAGTCCGTGGTGTCTTAGATTTAATAAAATACAAAACTATCCCTGTTTTGTAGATGATGAAACTTTAGTTCAGAGAGATTTGGAGGCTTTTTAAAGTCATATGACTATGTTGTCTTCTATGCAGGTAGAGGAGCCCTGGAAAGGTCGGTGCTATGCACAAAGCTGCAGTGTCCCTGGCAGTGAGGCTCTCAGGGGATCCCTTTCCCAGGCACACCACAGCTGGCTGTTCACATTTTACTACAGGGAAAGGAAGCTCTACCTTGTCCCAGGATGAACTTCAAAGGGAGCTGTCCTTCCCTCACTCCATCCCACTCCAGGGGAGCAGCAGGAGTGTGACTAAGACCAGAGTCAAGCATGTCTGGGATCAAAAGAGCCCCCTTCTCTCCAGAGCACCCAGGGGGCTTGTGTGAGCTCCCTTTCTGGTCTGGTTTGAGTGATTAGTTGACAAAATACATCTGGGGTAGGAGGAGGCCTCTGTGATCAGTTGTCATCTCCTCTAAACACCTCTGATGCATTTTCTCTCTTCATAACCCACAAGATGTCAACCTTTTGCCTGCATGATCTGTAAGCAGGGAAGGCATCCTATCTGGAGACAGAGACATCAAGAGGAGGCAAAAAAGAAGGAGGCTGCTGGAGGGAAAGTGGGAACTGGAAGTTGGCATTGACTTGTCTTTATCCCATGTCTGATTTTCAGAGCTGAACCCCTGACCCCAAAGCTAGGTACAGGGTGACCCCAGCAAGCACAATGAAAGCATTGCTCAGTCTCCAGCATTTTGTCCTACACACACACACATGGGTGTTTGGGTGAATCTCTTTCCTCCCTAGCTGGAACTCTCTGCCTGGTTAGCAACAACCATGATGAGATTTGCAACTTTCTCCTCGGATTTCCCATAGATGATATGACACCTCAAGAGGTTACCTTATTCATATCCATTCCTTCACTTCCATGTTATCTCTAGCCCATCATTGGCTCTAGAGTTCCTCCAGAAGAATTCACAAATTCCGTGTTCTGGTATTCAACTCCCCTTAAAATCTAGCCCTGATCCATATCCCCAAATGTAATAAGTGGTATTGTTTAATCTGAATGTGATACTCCAGCAGAATACATTTTCTAACCGGACCAGAGACATGGCATGGAAAATTCTGCCTCTGTATCTTTTCTCACTTCATGCCCCTGCCAACAGTGCTTCCCTCCCATTGCAGCCTTTAGAGTTCAACTCAAGTTCCACCTGCTCCCTGAAGCCCCTTCCTGGGCTCAGCCTCCTGCTGGCCCTGCCCATGGCCACTGCTTGCCCCTCATGGGATGGGGAGCCACATCCTGCATGCAGGGCCAGAGCGAATCAATGAGTGAGGCGTGCTGCTCCAAGGAACCCCGAGGAGAGCCGCTGTGCCCTCTTTGCTAATTCCCCCTTGATGGCATGTGCCTGTGCTGATGACTTTGGTTATGTGCTTCAATTCCTGTTCCTGAAAGGGGGCTTAGAGCCTTGGCCCTTGCTTCCACCAATCCCCATTCTAGGGATGCATCCCAGTCCTTCAACATGAGCCTCCCAAGGACCACTTCCTCTCCATCTTCTTGGAACTATCACCTGGACTAAGGCTGGAGACAGCCATATACCACTGGTACCTACTGGTACCTGCTTGTTCACCAGACTAAGACTCCGCTGCCATTGCCTTCAGCTACGTCAGCTTCCATAGCACCTAGCCCACTGCTGGGCAGAAAATGTCAGCTCTCAGTCCCTTCCTACCATCCCCACCCAGCTCTCAGTGACTTGATCTGCTCTGCCAAACCCTGAGAGCCCATGAGGTTCTCTGACTGCTGCAGTTGACAGGGCTTCCTCTGTACCGTTCTCTTGCATCTTAAGTGATGATTTTAGGAAGACCCTCTCATTTATCTGTGAATTACCTGGCTTATATATATTGGGAACAATGAATACTTACTGACAGTGCAAATAATTGAAATCCTCAGGAAGTCCTTGCTGCTATTTCACTTGAAGTCCTCCTGTTACAACGACTCACTCCACTCTCTACTCTAGCTGCCACTTGTCCTTTTCTTTCTTGGGATTTTTCTTCTTGTCCCTCCAGTTATCCAAAATGAAATGTTAGTGGGTCAGGTGGGTTATTTCTCTGGGGCAGGAACTGAGATTTGTTCGTGTTTATGTCCCTAGTGTCTAGCATGGTGCCTGCTATGGTGCCTTCTAGTAGATAACTAGAAAATAGCTGACTAAAATTGTGAAAATGAACTCAATAAACATTTCTTGAGCTCCTAATGTGTGCAAAGCACTGTGCTAAGTATCTTAAGTTTCAGAAAAAAAAAAAAAAAAAAAAAGCAAATGAAGTGTCTTTCAGGAAACTGGGCCAGGAGAAGGCATTAATGGGTACTCCCAATTAATTGCAAATGGGTGCCACATGGGTAGAAGTTTCAGTCTAGATGAGGGCTTATCAACTAGTGAGATAGAGACGGTAGTCTCAGAAGAACATGGGGTTTCTTAATGATCATTAAGACATGAATATAATATGCCCATTCTCTATGAGCATATAATTCTATGGAATTATATGGAAGATGGAAGCAACAAACCCTATGCTTCCATCTTGGAGAAGCTCGAAGTCTTCAATATTGGGACTGGTAGGACTGGGTTAGGAAAAGGCCAAGAGCTCTGAGCCTTGGAGGACTCCTGCTCCTGCCGGCCCCTAGAGGGACTGAGCTCCCAGCTTGTCGTCTTCCCTCAGGTGAGGAATGAGGGCTCTGATGGGGGAAGACAGCCTGCCAGAGGCTGCCTGAGTGGCAGCAGGCAGTCTTGTCTGCCATTAGCTTGCTGGAGTAATCCTCCAACCCTCGCGTCCTCTCCATTTGATCTGCCTGAGACCGCAGGAGATAGTCAAATGCTTTTGGCTAATATCATATGCACGCATAATTAGATGGCAGCAATTACCATCTGGGTTCCTAGCACTTGTTCCAACATCCAGGCCCTGGGCGAGGAGCTGGTGGGAGCGAGGCAAGGAGGCCTCCCCCAGCCCACCCATCCTCTGTCAGACTCCTGGAGAGCAGATTGGAAGCCTGGAGCCTGGGAGCACAGCCCTGTGGAAGGCCAATGACGCTCAATGAAGAGCGACAACAGGCAGGTGGTAGAGGGAGTTGAGCCGTGACAGTGTTGCTGCCAACTCATGGGTTGGCATGCCATTGCGGGCCGGGTGGGTTGCCATGGGCATGGGGGATGAAGACTCATGGGCAGCCCTTGTTTCAGAGAAGAAGCCAAGAGAAGGTTTGAGAGTTCTCAGAGCAGTGATGGGGCTGATGAGACACCATCTGCCCCGCCCCTGGCACTGGGTTCTTCCACCTCCTCACTGTTGGCACTCCCTGTGGGTGCCAATGACACAGGCATATGCTTGGCCAGGTCTGGCTGACATTTTCCTGAGGCTGGTGCTCAGACTTCTTGGCTGGGAAGTAGAGATCGGGCGAATTGATGTGGCCTGGGAGGTGGGTCTTCGGGTGCAGAGGAGGCTGAAGAGAGTGGACAAGCATGGACCCCAAACCTTCAGATATTTCATTCTCTCACATCCTGTGGCTTAGGGAGGGTCCTGGGAGCAGCAGGGTTGGCACTGTCCCTTCAGCACGTGCTACCTGCTGTGCCTGCAGTTCAATCAGTCATTCATGTGCACGTCCAGCAGGTTCTGGCTGGCAGAGGGGAGGCAGCGTGGGGGCAAAGATCATCCTCTCAAAGGCTTTGGAGTGGGTGGGGCTGGATTTAAAACCCAGCTCTGCATTTCTCAGCAAAATGACTGAGGTCAAGCTCCCTAACCAATCTGTTACTCCTTCCGCAAAATGGAGTTGTGAAGGGGTGCCTGGCACATAGGAGATGCTTAGAATATGTCAGGTTGGATTTTTCTTTCCCTCTAGGTAAGGCTGAATATGTCAGGGAGTCTGCACTCTCTATAGTTTCTGTTCTTTCCTGATTGGCAAAGGGGTAAAGTGAGCCTGGAGAAGGTGGGTAGGGTGGGGTGGGGGCAGTGCTCTAGGACCAGCTGTTTGGTAACAGGAGACTGCGTGTGGTCCATTTTGGTTGAAAAACCTCCCTGCACGTCCAATGCCCTATTCTCTGCTACCTGTCCCAAGGCAGAACCTGAGCTCCTTCTTGTGCATATATATTTGTCTGTCCTGGCACCCAGGACTTGGTCCTGTTTGTATCGCACTTGCATTGCAATACAATCTCTTGCACAATTCCTGGCAAATATTACAACTTTAAGAAATGTTTGTTGGCCGGGCGCGGTGGCTCAAGCCTGTAATCCCAGCACTTTGGGAGGCCGAGGCGGGTGGATCATGAGGTCAGGAGATCGAGACCATCCTGGCTAACATGGTGAAACCCCGTCTCTACTAAAAATACAAAAAACTAGCCGGGCGTGGTGGCGGGCGCCTGTAGTCCCAGCTACTCGGAGGCTGAGGCAGGAGAATGGCGTGAACCTGGGAGGCGGAGCTTGCAGTGAGCCGAGATCGCGCCACTGCACTCCAGCCTGGGTGACACAGCGCGAGACTCCGTCTCAAAAAAAAAAAAAAAAAAAAAAAAGAAATGTTTGTTGAGTGACTAATTGTGGCCTAATTCAGGTCATCTCAGTATAGACCCACCTTGGGCTGTCAGGAGCAGATTAAGGGAAAATGGGAAGAAACCAAGAAGAGGCTAGAAGGAAACCAAGAGATATCTGAAGCCCAACACCTCACAGTAGAAAGAACATGAATTTTGGACTCACCTGGCCAGGGCTTTGAACCTAGCTCTGCCATGTAACAGCTGTGTGTTGTGTGATCTTGGAGGCAGTTACTTAATCACTGTGAACCTCAGTGACTGCATCACTAAGATTGATAATGATCACAGGGTTATTATGAGCATTAAATAAACAAACAATACAGTCTGCCACATAGGAGACGGTCCATAAGACGGTGGCCATAGTGACTGTAATTTAAGATATGAACAGAGACCTTGACCTTTAAAGATCTATCAAACCTCAATTCTTTGATGTTTGGAGACACGGACCTCCGCTGTGATTTTTTTGAGCTCCTTCACTTATCTTTCATGCTTCTGATGCCCCACTCCAGGCCTGTCTCTATCTTCTCTTTCACTGGTCTCCATGCCATCTGATCATGTCTGGCCTTTGGGGGTTTTGTAGACTTACTGAAGATTTAGGCATGGTGGGAATCAAAGAGATGGTTCCATTCAGTTATTGAAACCCAACCTCTGACCATCTGGCCAGCTCTTTCTCTCTTCTCTCTCTTTTCTTCCCTCTTCAGAGTATCAAGCAATTGCTAACCCTTGCCTTATGTAGAATAGTTCTATTCACTTCTAGAATTCTTGAGGGACTAATCTTTCATAACAGCTCTTAGGATGTTTGTCTTCAGGATAATTCTGGAGAATGAAGAGCTCCTCATCTGACTATTTTATGATTCCGTGACTCAGCCATGTGGCTGGCTCCTGGTGAGGGCTGTGAGACACCCCATTTATAGGTTTCAAAAAGACTTGGGATGATGTTGGCTTTATTCATGTTGCTGTCAGTAGCTACAGTGATCTGGGCATGGCACAGCAGTAGGGTGCAGTCAGGAATTAGTGCAGGAAGTCAGGTCGGTATTCACGTTGTGGGTGCAGTTGGTCCATCTAGGGATGCTGCCAGGAGATAAGAGTTCCAGGGAAGAGCATCAAAACTACTGGACACGATCAGCAGGGGTTGGCAAGGGCTAGGCAGGGGTACATGCAGGGCAGGGCCTTATTACCAAAGGGAACTGGAGGGGTAGGCAGGAAACCTAGGCTGAGGACCAAGTCTTCAAGTGAGCTTGGCCCATTTGAACCAGAAAAATAGCCCATTGCATTTGAACATGTGTATTTCTTGCACAAGTGTGAGTCTGTGGGGTTGCATTCTGATATTCTCATGATTTGAAGCTCCGCATGGTCATATGATTCCTTCTGAAGGATATCTGGTAGATATTCCCTACCTTAATTTTTTTTTTTTTTTTCTTTTTTGAGATGAAGTCTGGCTCTTGTCCCCCAGGCTGGAGTGCGATGGCACGATCTCAGCTCACTGCAACCTCTGCCTCCCGGGTTCAAGTGATTCTCCTGCCTTGGTCCCCCGAGTAGCTGGGATTACAGGCGCCTGCCACCACGCCTGGCTAACTTTTGTATTTTTAGTTGAGATGGGGTTTCACCATGTTGGCCAGGCTGGTCTCCAACTCCTGACCTCATGTGATCCGCCTGCCTTGGCCTCCCAAAGTGCTGGGATTACAGGTGTGAGCCACCGTGCCCAGCAAAATTTTTTTTTTTTTTGAGACAGTCTTGCTCTGTCACCCAGGTTGGAGTGCAGTGTGCGATCTCGGCTCATTGTAACCTCCACCTCCTGGGTGCAAGATACTGCTCCCAAGTAGCTGAGATTACAGGCACACACCACCACACCTGGCTAATTTTTGTATTTTTAGTAGACATGGGGTTTCACCATGTTGGCCAGGCTGGTCTCGAACTCCTGACCTCAAATGATCTGCCTGCCTCAGGCTTCTAAAGTGTTGGATTACAGACGTGAGCCACTGCGCCCGGCCTCCCTACCTTAATTATACAGCAAGAGGTAGGTTCTAGACAGAACCTAGGAGTTAGAAGGCAGGTCTTAGGTAAGTTGGAGGGTAACTCCATCTCTCTTGCTTGGATTTGAACTTCCAGCATCCTGGATGAGCTGGAGAAAGCTTGCCTCTGGCAAGGGAGACAAGTTGGGGATCCATCCTGGTGGGGAGGTAACTTGTGAGGGCTCCAAGTTGAACATGAGCCAACTATAGGTCTTAAACCTGATGATGATCTGAATTTGTATTACTCTGTTTTCTCGTTTGTTTCTCCTGGGCATTTAGTAAGGTTTTATTGAAACATTCCAGTTTGATCTCAGTTACACTGTGAGAAAGAAAGAAAATGATCCCACACTTGGGGCAGCAGGGTAAAGTGGGGGAGCTTCCTGAACCCTGGGCCTCAGTTATTTCCAAAGGTAAGGGCAACCCAGGGTGCCATGGGATCTGGCTTCTCTTTCACCCAGAGTTTTCTCCATTGGAAGCTGTGAAGAATCCATTTTCCTTTGCTGAGGAAGATGGCCATTTCTTAACCTTTGGTGGACTCAGTCCATAACTGAGGGTCTGGGGATCCTGGGCACAATATTTATGAGTCTATGGCAGTTTGACCTAATTAATTCAGACCTGTCCCTTTGTGGACTGAGGCCTTAAAGCTCTCTGTGCTCACTGAGGTCCATCTTCGGAACCTGGAGTGGGGGCTGGGGGTAGCAGAGGCCACAGAAGCAGCCCTCATCTTCTCCCTGGCCACTCACCTTCAGTTCCCGGCATGGACTGGCAGCCTGCCCTTCTCTGGGTTCTGGGTCTGTGCTCTCTGCCTGCACTGAGGGCCCTCAGAAAGGTCCTTCTCTTATCTCTCTGCCAGCAACGTGCCCCAGAGGCCCACACCAGCCCAGCCTGAGCTGGCCTCGAGTGTCAGGGGGCCAAAGCAATGACCTCTGCAGCGTGGAGCCCTTTTCCAAATAATTCATCACTACTCTGCATCCAATTAGGGAGAGCAGGCTGGATGAGACAATGGCCCAAACCCCTTGTTAAGTAACATCCTTAATTGATGACAGGGATGGTGGAACAGGGGTTTGGAAGCCAGCTCAGATTGTGTTTTTAAAATCCTCCTTTCTCCCGGGCTGCCTGCCAGAACTCAATGGCATGGCCCTCCAGGAGAACAAAGGGAGCTTTGAAAATCTTTCTCCCCCTCCTTCAAATGCTTATCTGAAAGGACATCTTTTTCCCCTTAGTTGCTACAATCATAAAAGCACAGGTGATAAACCGCTTCGTAATCATCAATTGTGAAAGCTCCCCCCACTCCTCAAAATAAAAAGCAGGAATTGCAGCAGCGGCAGCAGCAGTGGAAAGCGAGAGAGACCATCTCAGTGCCCACTCTGACGCCTATCGAGGCTCCAGGAAGGGAGAGGGAAAGGGGGATGAACTTTGTTCAGTGACAACTTTTATCTCTGCGTCTCCGGCTGTTGAAATGTCAAGCCAGGGCTAGATAGGATCTCCTGACAGCAGCTGCTGCCTAGCTCTGGGGGACAGAGGGCTGGTAGTGGGTGAGAGGAGAACCTGGAAGTGAATTGAACATATCTTGAATTCTTGCAGCTGGTTTTGGTGGGACTTTGTGCCTAGAGAGGAAAGCAGAGGCTGTAGGGAGGGGCCTTGAGAGCCCGGGTTTCCAATGACCTTGAGAAGCTCTCTCTGAAAGGACAGGGGCTAGGCCATTTCAGAGGAGATGACTCTGTCCAGCTTTTAGGCTCCCATGCTATGACATTGTAGAAGTGAGGAGTAGTTAGGCCTGGGGTTTAGATAGGATTCTAGACCCCTGGGATCCCACATTAACTCGAGGTGAAACCTTTCTACTTCAGAGGCCATGCCCTGATCCCTCCACTTAGTTCATGTCACTCCGCTGTCATTCTTCCTTGTAATACCAATACCACGAAAGACCATTTACAGCACCATAAGCTCAGCTTAATTCAGGAACATTTCAGATTTTTAAAGCTAGAGGAGATGATTTCTGAGCTGACCATTTTATTTTTATTTAATTTTTTTGAGACAGAGTCTCACTCTGCCACCCAGGCTGGAGTGCAATGGCATGGTCTTGGCTCACTGCAACCTCCGCCCCCTGGGCTCAAGCAATTCTCCTACCTCAGCCTCCCAAGTAGCTGGGACTACAGGTGTGTACCACCATGCCCGGCTACTTTTTGTATTTTTTTTGTAGAGACGTGGTTTCATCATGTTGCCCAGGCTGGTCTCGAACTCCTGAGCTCAAGCGATCTGCCTGCCTCAGCCTCCCAAAGTGCTGAGATTACAGGCCTCTGAGTCACGATGCCTGGCCTCATTTTTTAAAAAATTCACATAGCACCCACTGTGAAGTAGCTACTGGTCCAAATTGCATGCTTATTAACTCATTTTATTCTCATGACAATTGAATGAAATGGGAGGGGAAACAGGTAACAGAGAGGCAGCCATTTACCCAGACTGGGTTACTAGAAATTCTGTGAATCAGGACTCAAACCCAGGAAATGGACTAAAAGCTTGTAATTTCTTGTTTTTGTTTGTTTGTTTTTGTTGTTTTTGAGACCTAGTCTCCGCTTCTGTCTCCATGCTGGAGTGCAGTGACCTGATCTCGCTCACTGCAAGTCCTGCCTCCCGGTTCACGCCATTCTCTGCCCCTAGCCTCCGAGTAGCTAGACTACAGGCTTCACTGCAATACCGGGCTGGTTTTTGTCTTTTTAGTAGTCTTTTTTAGAGAGAGACAGGGGCTCACTGTGTTAGCCAGGGATGGTCTCAGACTTGACCCTGTGATTTCTTCGCCCTGCCTCCCAAAGTGGGATTACAGGCTGAGCCACCGTCCAGCCAAGCTTGTGTAATTTCTTAAATGCTACTCAGCGTAATTCTTTGCTATGCTATGCTGGGTATCTGGCTAGAGAATAGAAGCTGCCAGGGTAGCAAATGCTGAGAAAGAAGATTATTCTTCTGTTGGTAGAAGAACAGGAGTAAAGGCAGAAAGGTATAAAAACCAGTTTGGAAATAGAAGAAAAGAACTAATTTCTGCTGAGTACCTATCTTGAGTCAGGCACTATGCAAAGCAGTTTAGATGTTTATTGTTTTATTTTCAGATTAGCCCTGTCAGTAAACATCATTTTCCTTTTTTACAAGTAAGGGAGTTGAGGCTCAGTGAGGTTGAATAGATTGCACAAAGTCACATAACAACCAGGCGTGGTAGCTCACACCTGTAATCCCAGCATTTTGGGAGGCTGAAGTGGAAGCATCGTTTGAGCACAAGAATTTGAAATCAGCATAGGCAACATAGCAAGACCCGCTCTCTACAAAAATAAAAAATTAGCCTGGCATGGTGGCACAGTGGCTGTGGTCCCAGCTACTCGGGAAACTGAGATGGTGTGTCCAGAATTGGTGGGTTCTTGGTTTCACTGACTTCAACAATGAAGCTGCGGACCCTCGGGGTGAGTGTTACAGTTCTTAAAAATGGTGTGTCCAGAGTTTGTTCCTTCAGACGTTCAGATGTGTCTGGAGGTTGTTCCTTCTGGTGGGTTTGTGGTCTCGCCCTCAGGAGCAAAGCTGCAGACCTTCATGGTCAGTGTTACAGCTCTTAAAGGCAGCGCGTCTGGAGTTGTTTGTTCTTCCCAGTGGGTTCGTGATCTCACTGACTTCAGGAGTGAAACTACAAACCTTCGTGGTGAGTGTTACAGCTAACAAAGGCAGCGTGGACCCAAAGAGTAAGCAATACCAAGATTTATTGCAAAGAGCAAAAAAACAAACATCGCACACTTTGAAACCAGACCCCAGCTGGTTACCCCTGGCTAGCTGGGGCAGCCTGCTTTTATTCCCTTATGTGGCCGCACCCACATCCTGCTGATTGGTCCATTTTATAGAGAGCTGATTGGTCTACTTTACAGAGAGCTGATTGGTCCGTTTTGACAGAGTGCTGATTGGTACGTTTACAATCCTTGAGCTAGACACAGAGTCACAGAGTGCTAGTTAGCTAGATACAGAGTTAGCTAGATACAGAGTACCAATTGGTGTATTTACAAACCCTGAGCTAGACACAGAGTGCTGATTGGTGCATTTACAATCTTTGAGCTAGATACAAAGTCACAGAGTGCTAGTCCTCCAAGTCTCCACTAGGTTAGCTAGATACAGAGTACCGATTGGTGTACTCACAAACCCTGAGCTAGACACAGAGTGCTGATTGGTGTATTTACAAACCCTGAGCTAGACACAGAGTGCTGATTGGTGTATTTACAAACCCTGAGCTAGACACAGAGTGCTGATTGGTGCATTTACAAACCCTGAGCTAGACACAGAGTGCTGATTGGTGCACATACGATCCTCCAGCTAGATATAAAAGTTCTCCAAGTCCCCATCCAGTTCAGGAGTCCAGCTGACTTCACCCAGTGGATCCTGTACCTGGGCTGCAGGCAGAGCTGCCTGCCAGTCCCGAGCCAAGCCTGTGCCTGCACTCCTCAGCCCTTGGGCTGTCGATGGGACCCAGCGCCAAGGAGCAGGGGGCAGTGCCTGTCAGGGAGGCTCAGGCCACGCGGGAGCCCACCCACTGCAGGGGGTGGAGCTCAGACATGGTGGGCTGCAGGTCCCCAGTCCTGCCCCGCCGGGAGGCAGCTAAGGCCCCGCGAGAATTTGAGTGCGGTGCCGGTGGGTCGGCACTGCTGGGCGACCCAGTGCAACCTCCTCAGCAGCTGCTGGCCCGACTGCTAAGCCCCTCACTGCCCTGGGCCGGCAGTGCCAGCTGGCGGCTCCGTGTGCGGGGCGGCAGAGCCCACACCCGCCGGAACTCACACTGGCAGGCAAGCGCAGCCCGGGTTCCCGCCCATGCCTCTCTCTCCACACCTCCCTGCAAGTAGAGGGTCCGGTCTCAGCCAGCCCAGAGAGGGGCTCCCATGGTGCCATAGTGGGCTGAAGGGCTCCTCAAGCGCCGCCAGAGTGGATGCCAAGGCCGGAGGCCGAGGAGGCACTGAGAGTGAGGGCTGCTAGCACATTGTCACCTCTCAATGGGAGGATCACTTGAGCCCAAGAGGTCAAGGCTGCAGTGAACTGTGATCACACCACTGTTCTTTAGCCTGAGCAACTAGGTGGTCATCTTCCATATAGAATTGATTTGATTTGAAAATGGAACCAATAAAGATTTCATCTGACAAGGCCCAGCCCCTGTGTTTTCTGAATGTTCCAACACTAGTGTTTCCTTGTTGAGAACGTGATTTGACTTTTAAGTGATGTTCAATTTTTCTAATGGTCTATGAACTCCATGAGGACAGGGTTGGTGTCTATGTCATTTGCCAATGTTTCTCCAGTACCCAGCATTATGCTAGGCACACTGTAGACTTGAAAATATTTATAAAATCAATGAATAGAAAATGCAAATTGTGTTGTAAACAGCTATTTAACACTTCATTTTCCCCCTATCCAATGTATGTGTTATATTTTGCTAAGCCCAGGTCTCATTTAAGTGGCTGATCTCCACATCCGTACACATGAAGGCTCCAGGGTCACCATTAGATGATTAAGGGGGACTCTTACTGAAAGAGGGGAGGGCTGCATGGAATAGCTATAGCCAGGTTGATCAATGTCTCTGTTTGGCTGGGACAGTCCAAAGTGTGCACCGTTGCCCTGTTGAATAATTAACAGTGCCTCCTTCACTCTTGAAAGAGCCCCAGTTTGGAGGATAAATTATATGAAGGCCGTAGGCCGGTGACTCCCCACATAGAGGTTGCTGTGTTTCCAGCACTATGAAAGTCTACGGGGGGAAGAGCAGATTCCAAACAAAGCCTGGTGGGTAGGAACACAAAGAAAATTCCAGAAATAGTCTCTTGCCTTTTCCCTAAACCCTCCACCTTCTCCCCTCAGGCTGGCTCTCCTTGGGATGGGATGAGCACCTCCTGCCGATGGAAGGCAGGTGGCTTAGAAGACCTGGCTACTGTCCAGCCCTGCGGCTTTGGGCAATTCACTTCTGTGCTCTGGGGTCTAGAGTCTCTCTCTGAATCTGAAGATGAGAGGACTGGAGTTTGGTGGTTTTATACATGTACTCTGTGCAACCGCCTGTGTCCCCATGGGAAGGAATGAAAATAATATGTGAAACACCATGCTAGAGAATCAGATGTCTGGATGATCAAGAAGGTGGCATCTGCTGCCCAAGTTCTCAGAGCCTGCAGGGAGCAGAGGCCAGGATTGGGGCTCCTGGTTAGGCAGGCTCTGCAGAGTTGTGAAAATGTGCCCATCAGGGGAGCCCCTGCACCCTCTCTATCCAGGTGGCTTTTGGACCACCTGAGTGGCTCTGTGGGGAGATGATTACAGGCCTGGGAAGGGGGAAGAATTCACTGGCTGTGAAGTCTCCAACAATAATGAATGAACTAATGGGTCAATCAATTCACATATTCATTTATCACGATTTTGTTAAGTGAACTGGGGGGCCGAGCTTTGAACTCAAGGGGTCCCTGTCAGAAAGTGCGTCTGAGTACGTGAGCATCAGGACTCCAGGCCTCATGTATCCCCTGCCCTGACTCCCTGCTGTGCCCACCTGGGGGACCTGAGTCTTGGGGTTGGGGCTGACAGCAGGGAAGGGCAGAGCCAGGAGTGCTGAGAGCAGGAAGGGGAAAAGTGGGCTTCAATGCCTGCCAGGGCTGGGAGACACAGGAGGAGGCTAACTCTTCCTCTCAGAGCCTAGTGCTTTGTGGTTGGCACCTCTTGAGGAGTAGCTACAGACTGTAGTCCATGTTTCCACCCAACTGTGCCTTGCCCTCTCTACCTGCTTCTCCTCCTCCCCAGCTTCCAGCTTTTAAGGAGGCTCAGCCAACTCCCCTTTGCCCTCTGGAAGTCCTTTCTGGCATCTCAAGCCTGTGGAAGCTCTGGGAAGGGCCAGTTCCCTTTGACAAGTGACACTCTTCCCTCCTATTTTGTCACTTCCTCCCTTCTGATATTCCCAGACCCCAGCTAGGTTCTCCCAGCATCCCAGGGGGTGAAGGCCCTGATCTAGGAATGTCTGAGGAACAGGTGGGGGAAAGGGGACCTTATTGGTGGGGTGCCACGGACTGTGAGGAGTCTGCAGGTTAAGCCGCCCCATGAGGACCCACCTCTTGGGTGGCCTCAGAGGGAAATTCTGCCTTCACTAAAGGATGGCAAGAGAGATCAGGGGCAGACATTGAGCTGGAGAGGGCAGTGGGTGAATCTCAGATCCCTGAGGTCTAGGCCTGGTTCTGGCAAAAAGTGCTGTGTGGCCTTGGCCAGATCCTCTACGGTGAAACGGGAAAGACGATGATACCACGGTTCCCCCTTCACTAGACTTCTATGGTGCTGTGAATTACCAGTCTCGGTGCAGCTTTGCCCCTTACCCAACTGGCTTGTGTAGAACAAAGAAAGAGGAGTCTCTGGGGCAGGTGGTGCTGGGTGCCCATGTGGCCCTAGTGGGCCAGGGACCTGGTTTTGAGTAGCTGGGGCAGGTCCACAATGCAGCAGAGTGTCTCTGAGGAGAGGTCACTCTGATGTCCCTGGCAGCTGAGATTAACTGCTATTCTTTTAGCCAAAACGCTGGGTGCCTCTTTTCAAAAGTCCAAGAGGCTCATTTGCATGTCATTTGCATCTCATTTGAACACCAACTCATTTAATGTTCAGCAACCACTGAGATTTCTTCCAAGCCCCTGCTTCTTGCTTTCCCCGGGTTGTCTCTCCCTCTCTCCCTCCCCGCCCACATCCTGCAGCTGGTCTAGCTGGGCAGGCCTGGTCCTCGTGGTCTGGGCCTCACTGGGTCCAGCCTTGTCCAAGGAGCCCATCCATTGGCTGTGGAAGGGAGAGGAGGCAATGGGGACCTCAGGGTGGGCAAATGTCCAACTGTTGCCAGGAAGGGTCGGCCTTCCCCCGCCCCTCCAGGACCCTTCCCAGGGCTTGGGCTTTCCAGAGCTTTCCCCTCAAATGCCTGAGACTGTAGCTGCTTGCAGCAACAGAGAGAGAGAGAGAGAGAGAGAGGAGAGCAGGCAGTATATGTTAACTGAGAGTGGGTTTATTATGCCCCAGGGAGAAAAAAGAAAACAATTAAAGAATTGATAGTTTTGTTTTATTTTGCAACCTGCGGGGCTCCTATGGAAGTCTGCTGGGGAAATCCTTGTAGGGGAGCTGGGGAGAGATCTTCTCTTCCAGGGAACTCCAAAGCACTGTAGGAGCTGCTGGGAGAATCAACATTGTATTAATGTAAGAGGGAAGCTCCTTCCACTCCCATTCCTCATCCCTGGCTGGGCTAGAAGCCAGCGCCATGGAAGACAAGACTGCAGACAGGCCTGAACTGCACCGTTGCGACTGCTGTCTTCTGAGTTCAAAGAGCAGCCTTACACCCAGAGCCATAGAAAATGGCTCTGACTGAAACCCCTCTGTGTACCACGAGCTGCTGCAGAGGAGATTAAGGGGCTTGCTCAAGGCCACACAGCTGGGACTGGAACCCACAGCTCCTGACTCTACCCCAACGCTTGTAGAAAGTCTCTAAGAATTTAGAATCCTGGTTCCCCATCAAACTGCTCCCCTTGTCTTGCCTCTTCTAAATGGAGCAGAAGCCAGTTAAAAGAGATGATATGGGTGACCCCGGCTGGCCCTCCTGACAACCGGAGCAGGTACCAACTATTCAGATGCTCTCCTCCATCTCCTGATATCACCTAACACCTGCTGGCCAAGTCCTGTCTCTCCTTCAAAGCCCAGTGTAACTTCTCTCCTCCCTGAAGCCTCCACTGAGGTCTTAGTCCTCCCTGACAATTTGGCACTTTAAGGCATGCTTCCTAAAATAAGTGTGTTGTTCATCAGGCATCGTATGATTAGCATGCTTTTATCTGTCTGACCACAAGCTCATGGAGATCAAAATTCTATAGACTCTCTCATGTGCACACGCACGCGTGCACACACACAGGTGTCTCACACACAGGAGCCAATCCTTTACACCTCCTGGCTGATGGACCAGGGTGCCTCAGTTTCTACGTATGTGAGACCAGGAGGCGTGAGATACTAGGCTATGTGGCTCTGCCCATTTCCACAGCGAGGTCGGCCTCCCGCCTTGTGGGTGGTTTTGTTTCCTGCCTGTTCATCAAGCTGGCGACTGGGGGAGGGGACACTGGTGCAGCCTTAGACTATCAGTGGGTAGAGGACTGAAACCCCAAGCGGCCTCCTCTGGGCTCCCTGCAACAGTCTGAGCCCTGAGAGCAGCTGTCGGGCAGAGCTCATTATGGGGGATAATGCAAGCGGAGTGACAGGGAATATCTGTTCTCTCCCCACTATTACACTTGTCGCTCACGCTTTTCCTCTCGCAGGTGAGCTAAGGGGTTTGATTGCCTTTGTGTCAAATCTCTCCATAACAACCAGGCAAACGAGACAATCCGAGTGCTCAGAGCCATTTGGCTGGAAGTGACTTCCTAGCAAACCCCAGGGGTGGATATGGGGCAGGTCTCGGTGGGTGGCTCTGTGGTATGGCCCCCTTCCCCTTCCCAACAAGAGTGCATGACAGTAAGGCCACTTTCCTTTATCCCAGAGAACAAGGAGGATGCCATTACACTCAGGCAATCTTGTTGCTGAGACAGAACAGACACTGGAAATGACTTAAAATGCTCCAGAGAGCCTGGTGCTAGAATGCCCCCTGCCTCTTCCTCAAGAGGTGTTTGTATCCAGCTGGGCCTCATCGATAAAGGGCTGGGAGTCACCCGGTTCACCTGTGGCTCAGGGGTTTTTTTTTTTGAAAGATTGAAGTTAGATCTGGAAGGGCTAGGGCTCCTGAGCTGGCCACACACAGAATTCCCTATGGGCTTGCTAATAACACAGAGCCTGGGCTCAGAGCTTCAATCACTTCTCTGTGGGTGAGACCCGAAAGACTGCATCTGAACAGTCCATAGGTCAGGGGTCCCCAACCCCTGGGCCACAGACCAACCAGTAGTGGCCTGTAAGAAACCTGGGCTGCAGAGCAGGAGGTGAGCACGTCAGGAGGGGAGTGGCAGGTGAGCAAGAGAATAAGGGAAGCTTCATCTGTATTTACAGCCACTCCTTATCAGTCACGTTACCGCCTGAGCCCCGCCTTCTGTCAAATCAGCTGCAGCATTAGAGGCATTAGATCGCTGTAGGAGTACAAACCCTATTGTGAACTGTGCGTGCCAGGGATCTAGGTTGCGAGCTCCTTAAGAGAATCTAATGCCTGATGATCTGTCATTGTCTCTAGTCACCCCCAGATGGGACCATCTAGTTGCAGGAAAACAAGCTCAGGGCTCCCACTGAGTCTACTTTATGGTGAGTTGTATAATTATTTCATTACATATGACAACGACCCTCCCCCAACAACACTCACCCTGGTAAAATCCTTTTGCCTTTGAATAGGGATGGAACCCTTGAATGTAATTTCACATACGAATATGCTATAGCACAGATGGCCTTAAGACAGAAAAATCACTGGGGTGGGCCTCATTTAATTACATGAGCTGGGTCAAAATAGAGTTTTCTCCCACTGGTGGCTGGAGAGGACGTGAGGGAGAGGCATGAGCAGAGCTGATGAGCCCTTGCTGGCCTGCAGATGGAGGGACCCCCTTGACATGGGGTAAGGGCAGCCTGTGGGAGTGGAGAGCAGCCCCCACTGACAGCAGCAAGGGGATCGAAATCTCAGTCCTACAATTGCAGGAGCTGAGTTCTGAATGACCCTGGAGGGGCACTCTTCCCCAGGGCCTCCAGGGAAAGGCTCAGCCTGGTTGACACCTGGATTTCATCCTCTGAGACCCTAAGCAGAGAATTCATTGGAACCTGCCCCAGCTCTGACTCATGGACCGTGAGATTAAAGATGGGTGTTGTTTTAAGCCACTAAATGTGTGGCAATTTGTTATGCAGCAATAAAAAATGAACACACTAAATCTAACATCTAGTCACCTGGCTTGGAATTTATCCTTCTTAATTTCTGGCTTCACTTGGCAGACACAATCTCCTTTCTTATCACTGGGGAGCAAGTCAGCTAAGTGCCCATCCTCTCTTCTTTTCAAATCTTTCAGGCTCTCAGAGACTTCCTACACCCCGAGTGAGATCCCACCTGTGGGCTGAGGGTCAACCACCTCTAGTTCTCAAGTAACTGCAAGAACAGTGATGACAGGTCAGATGGTGTGGCTCACACCTGTAATCCCAGTACTTTGAGAGACCGAGGTGGAAGGATCACTTGAACTCAGGTGTTTGAGAGCAGCCTGGGCAACACAGACCTCATCTCTACTAAAAATAGAAAAAAAAGCAGTCATCTGTGGTGGTGTGCACCTGTAGTTCCAGTTACTTGGGAGGCAGAGACAGGAGGATTGCTTGAGCCCAGGAGATCGAGGCTGCAGTGAGCTATGATCATGCTTCTGCACTCCAGCCTGGGCTACAGAGCAAAATCCTATCTCAAAAAAAAAAAAACCAAAAAAAACAAACAAACAAACAAAAAAAGAGGTCAAGGTGGACGGATCACTTGAGATCAGAAGTTTGAGATCACCCTGGCTAACATGGTGAAACCCCCATCTCTACTAAAAATACAAAAATTAGCCAGGTGTGGTGGCGGGCACCTGTAATCCCAGCTACTCGGAAGACTGAGGCAGGAGAATTGCTTGAACTCTGGAGGCAGAGGTTGCAGTTATCCAAGATTGCACAACTGTACTCCAGTCTGGGTGACAAAGCAAGACTCCGTCTCAAAAAAATAAAAGCGTAGTGATGACTAGAACTTCCAGAATGATCTAGTATAGTGGTTCTCAACTTTTTCACCCCCAACTAATGATAAGAGTGGTGATAGTGATTAGGATGGTAAGAGCAGATATTTAATGCTTGTGTCCTATGTACCAGACAATGAGCTAGGTGGTTTCTCCATGTTATCTCATTTAATCTCACAGTGACCCCATGAGACGGATATTATTATGACTCCATTTTGTAGATGAAGAAACTGAGGCTTAGATAGTTAAGAGACTTGTACAACTTACTGTGAGTAGGTGGTTGAGCCAGGATTTGAGATTTGGTGTCAGAGCCTGTGGTCTTAGCAGACACGTAATCTTTCTGTCTCTCTCTGCACGATGTGCCCTATATTTTTAAAGATTTTTGTCTACCAAACAAACTGCATTTATCAAGAAATAATTTGTTTTCCCATTTTTTATTAATCAAAGCCATGTATGACTGCCAATCAGGGGCTCAGATCAGAGTGAGATTAGTAGTATTATCACACTGAGTTGATATAATTCCAGCCAAAAGCAGAGAAATGATGTCTCAGTTAGTAGTCTGTGCAGCCTTATCTTTGGTAAATGTGTCATTTCTGCTAGGCATACAGAAATATTAAAATAGCTCACAAGGCCCCATTACTACCTGTGGGAACCTGTAGGGGTCTGAGGACTGAAGATTGGGACCACTGGTCTAGATCAACTGGACCCTCATTATCTGTTCTGCTCAGGCCTCTGCGTCCCTGTGACCTGCCCAGATACTATTCCTCCTCAAAGAGAGGGCTGCATAATGCCCCTTCCCCCAAACCACCATCACTGCCAGAGACAGAGTAGATAGTGCGATACCTGCCCCCAGCCCTCCTCCCATGCACATAGGCACATACACACACACATGCACACATGCCCATATGCAAACACACACATACACACACACATACAGCCAAGGACATCATTCTCTCTTCTAATAGTGTAGTTCAGTCTTAGTCTAGAAAATCGAGCTTTCTAATCTCACCTCATCCTAGATGTACAGAGATATGAACATATGTAAGAGAGGAGGGTTGTTCCTTACGTCCTGACTAGATATAATCTGAGTTGTTTCTCATACCATGAGTCTAGTACAGTGAGCCATTAAGTGTCATTCATTCACTCAAAATATATTTGTTTAACAATATATAGATTGTATTATATTATAAACAATATAATGTGCCAGGCATCGTTAGGTATTGGGATTTATTGCAAACAAGGGAGACAAGGCCTCTGTTCTCATGGAGCTCACAGCCTAGGAGGAAGCTGCATTAAGCAGTTATAGTTAAGTGCAATGAAGCTTTCTGGAGAGGTGCAGATTTTGGGGGCATGAAGGCTGGAGGATTATAGCCTGTAGGTGGTCTAGGGAAGATTGCCTGGAGCTGAGACCTTAGAGAGGAGAAGTCAGGTGGAGAGAATGGAGGGGGAGTGTGCAAGGCAGGGGACCCCAAGGTGGGAAGGAGCTGAGGCTGGAGGCATCGGGGCCTTGTGGGAGGAACAGTGCGACTGACTGAGACCCTGCAGTAGTGTTGTATCTGAAAGGTGAGCCCTGCCTGAGGAGCAGGGTTCCAGGCAGCACCAAGAGGAGCACTGCTTAGGGGTGGCAGGAAGGAGTACCTTGTTAGGGTTCAATCTTATAGCTTGCCAATGCACATCATCACCCTTCTTCCATTCTTTCCCATCCCAGACAGGGAGCTAGTATCATATTCTGAGCCAGAAATGGTTGTGGAAAATGACAGGAGTCTCTCCAGTGAGAGATTTAGCATATAGGAGAGTGAGAGCTGTGGGTGGGGTGTGCCTTTTGGTGGCTCCATAACAGAATGCACCCCTGGTGGGAAAGAGTCCTCCTGCACCTTAGAGAGAACCACATGAGCTTAGAGAAGCCGGGAGGATGGTCCAGGCAGGACTGTGGCTAGGAGAGTGGGCAGGCCAGCTCAGGCAGTGAAGACAGGCAGCCTCCCAGATGCACAGAAGTCAAGCCGAGCCACAGGAAGCTACAGCTGAGGGGAGGAGAGCCTCATGCCATGCAGGAAGGAAAGAGGCACGCTGGGCCTCCAGGTGAGCATCAGCATCATTGAGGCAGGAGAGTAGAAATACCTTGGTGGCTGGGCCGAGGTCTCTGTGGGCTTCATGCAGGCCTTTCAGGCTATGGCCCTGGGTTCCTCCCCTTTTCATCCTCTGAGCCTCCCCAGTTAGCCAGAATTCCAGAGGTTTCATTAGATGGTTCTCACCTGGTGTTCCCAGGTAACTGACCACCACAAGTATCTATGCACTGGGCAACAGTTGCCCAGGGGTGTGGGTGGAAGAGCCCTATCAGGGATGCCAACAGGACAGGAGAGCCAGAGGCTGTGAGCCAGGGGCCCAGTTTGGGTGGGAGAAGTCCTTCACCTGCTCTTAACTGTGGGTGGCGGTCCAGATCTCTAGGCACAAGGGAAATGAGAAACACGAGTCCTTTTTCTGTGTCATCATAATGAAAATAAGCACTATTGGCTACATGTGTAGTCTGCTGTAAAGATGATAAGGTATTTCATAGACAGAATCAAATGTAAATTTATCCGCAATTCTGCAAGTCTGTGAAGCAGACTGAACAGGCATCATTGTTCCCATTTGACAGATGTGGCTCAAAGAGGGTAAGCAACTCACTTAAGGGCACACAGCCAGCGAGTTCAGAGAGGAAGCTGGGACCTGGTCATGTCAGTTGACGTGAGGCAGAGGCTGTTTTTGAGACCTGAGGAGACACACATTACTACCAATCAGTGTCTGAGGGCTTGTGTTCATTTCCTGGGGCTGCTGTAACAAATTGCCATAAACTGGGAGGCTTAAAACAGAAATCTATTCACTCAGCATTCTGGAGAGCAGAAAACGGAGATCTGGGCTTTGGTGGGGATGGTTCCCTTTGTGGGTATGCCTCTCCCTGCTTCTGGTGATTGCCGCCATCTTGTTGCCTTGGCTGTGGCAGGATCACCCCATCTCTGCCTCCATCGTCACGTAGCATTCTCCTAGTGTGTGTCTTTGTCCAAATTTCCCTCTTCTTATAAGGATACCAGTCATTGGATTGGAATGAACTACCTAACCCAGTGTGAACTCATTTTAACTTGATTTGTGTCTGTAAATATCCTATTTCCGAGCAAGGTCATATTCACAAGGTGGACATAAATTTTAGGAGACTTTCAACCCAGTACAGGGCTAATCAGGGCAGACTTTGTGGGGAGGGAGATCTGGCCATTTAGGTGCAGGATGGTGGCATGCCAGAGAAGAGTGGGACTACAGGGACCCAGGGTTAACTTTGCCACAGAGGCTCACGCTGTTCTCAGGAGCACAGGACAGAAGAAGGAAATTGGAAACCTATCCCCTCATTCCTGCACACACCGTGCCCAGCCGCAGTTCTGTTTTCCTGCCCCTCCCTCGACAATCCTGACTTGTATCCACAAACAAGGATGTGTTAGGATGGTTGATAATGTAATTATTATGGAACAACTCTGATTTATTGAGTGCTTACTATATGCCAGGTGCTGTACAAAGAACTTTACATGCATATTTCATTTAACCCTCCTAATAAGTCTGTGAAATAAGACCCGTTCTTATCCTTATTTGGCACTTGAAGAAACAAAGCCTTTGGAAGGCCAGGTCATGTGCCTGAGGTCATCGATGCAGCATGTGGTGTGAATAGGATTTTAGACCAGCTCAGCAGAGAACTGGGGGCCCAAGTCCTTAGATAGCCCTGACCCCTCCACCCACCCAACTCTGACCTATGCCCTAGAGAATAGAGGGTGACCTGTGGGGACCCAGAATGGGAGGGGTAGGGAATAGGGAAACTCTAAGGGACACAAAAGGGGAATGATGAGGTGAGATCCTCCATGCTAAAAGGCTTTGATCTATTTCTACCCAAGCAAACTGGCACCTCCCTTCTCCCCTTCCTCTGGGGCTGCCTGGAAACAGTAAGAGAAGGAAATGAGGCTTCTACCTCCCTGCTGTTTCCATGGGGCCTGGAGTGGTTCCCCACCCTATTTGCAAGGCCATAAATAATCGAGATGTATTACTCAGGGATTGCCATGGTAACATCTTCAGGTTACCAGGGATGCAAGATCCAAACAAAAGTATTCGATTAAATATTTCTGGCCACTAGAGGAATCCAGCCATGTAACGCTGGGATGTGGGGAGAGGAGGCGCAGCATGAAGGGCTTATTCCTTCTTTCTCCTTTCTTTTCTCAGCTTCCTCCTCAGATAATTACGACTCTGCTGGGTGGGCCCTCTCTCTCTCCTCTCTTATTCTGGGGGCCTTTCCCTGCTCTTGTGATAGAGGGTCCCCCTACATCCCATATCTCTAACAGAAACAAGGATCCTGAAGCCAGCTGTAAAAGAGAGGCCCTCGGCTCTCATAAACACACCCTCTTGTAATTGGCTTAGGATTGAGTTGAATGTCCAACTAAAGAGCATTCCCACATACATCATCCTTCCAAGTGGAATTAGCAGGCCTGAGAGTTGGTTTCCCCCCTGACACCAGGAGCATGATATAGGCCTGGCATTATGGTAGCTGCAGAGAGGAGAAACAGCAGTATGATTGATCTGGATGCGGGGGCTCCTGTCCTGGTTCTGGGGGCTGGGAAGAGTGCACAGCAGGCATGATCCTCCCTGGAGCCCCGATTGGGAATGGCTCTGTCTCCATCCAGAGCTGCACAACCACTATAAATATGTTTCTAATAACCGAGTGTGTTTGTTTAATATAAACTTGCTCTGCCCTCTAAGGTAGCCCAAGAAAGTGCCAAGTGAGGCAGAGTTTAGGAGGTGTAATTTAAAGTCATGTTGGCAGGCCTCGGTGTACAGCCAGGGAAAGGATAAATCTCTCTGAGTAGCCAAGTCGCCCTTTCTGTGGCTTCACTTCTAAGAGGTCATAACTGGAAGGGATCTCAAGAGTCACCTAGTTCAAGACCTTCCTTTGCAAGAAAGGTTGCTGAGTGGGAGGTAAGAGGACTTCCCAAAAAGGTCACCCAGCCAGTAAGCAAGCTCCTTTCTGTCTAAAACTCAATTTCCTAAACCAATGATTCTTCCCCTATTCCCCTATACAGGGTCCCAGCCCTGGAGGAGACTATCTGGTATGCACACAGTGTGAGAATCTGGAGGAAGGCAGAGGGCTGGGGAGCAAAGATACTCAGGGAGCCTCCAGGCCTACTGGGGACACACCTCAGCCCACCCAGCCTGACTGGTGCCTTGAGCCCTACTAGCCAGGTTAACAAGCCCTTCCTGCTCTCTGATATCTCCAGTGGATCGATAGGTACTCCTTGGGCAGGCTGGGCCTTGTAGACTGCTGATTAGCTTTCCCTTTCACAGAACAAGATTTCCCTTCTGGGGACCACTGTTCCACCCAAGCACAGACTGGCTTTGCAACCAGACTCTTCCCCAGGCAGGATGTGGGAGGGGAACCTGGCCTGGGGCCAGATGATGGCCATCTCCCCAGCCACCTGCAGGTTCCTACCCAACCAGGGGTTAGCATCTCATACATTGTTTATGAAGCTTTTGTCTTGGGCTCAAGGTGAGCCAGGGAATCAGAGAGATAAATAAATAAATAAATAATTCTAAGCAGAGCTGAGCTTAGGGACAGGAGGGAGGGCTGCAGGGGTTGTTTATCTTGGGGGCTTGCATATTTTATCACCCTGCAGTCTCATGACCCCTCTTCCCTCCCCTCCCCTCCCCTCTCTCCTGATGTTGCTGTGATGAGAGTTTATATTATCCAGCACACACTGGTTTGTAAGTCTATTTACAACCCAGGCGTTGTTGGTTTGCGTGAGAGAGAGAGATGGCCCATCCCCAGATTAGTGAAATTGGAAATAAATTGGTTGTTAAATAAAAGCCCTCTGTGGGATGTGACAGTGATGAATGAGGGATGGATGTGCCTGGGGAAGGGAGTGGTGGCTTTCTGGATTGAGACTGTTTGAAGCTGAAGTGACCCAGGAGGCTTCGGTGGGAGCCTGGGAAGGGTTTGGGGCCTGAGGACAGAGAATGGTCAGGCAGTGGTGGGCCCTGAAATACATTTATAGAGGGAAATTGAAGGCTGAAGACTTGAGCACCCTCTAGAACTATATTTTATTTTCTTGTGGCTCAAATAGCACTTTTGTGTCTTTGATTTTAGAATTTTGCAACATATTTTTCTTACTTTACAGATGGAGGAAACTGTAGTGAAATCACTTGCCTGTGGTCATTGTCAAATAAAAACCAAATCTGGACTTAGGAAGGAAGGATTTTATTTAAAAGGATTGTTGCAGGGTGGGGAAAGTGATTATTGCAGTAGGGAGCTTCTCTGACCCTAAGATCTGCAGGCATCCCAAGAGTTAGGCGAACAGGGTTTTTTTTTCATAGACAGGAGTAAACAGGCAAGAATAAATGAGGTGTGAGAAGGGGGATGAATGGGTGGCATGATCCCACAGGAATCTGAAGACTGTTTCTCTGAGGCCAGACTACTTTGCAGGCTCGGGCTGAGGGCGGGCCAGAGTTCAGAACCTGGAGGAGGGAGAGAAGTTTCACCAGAGTTTGGTTAACAAGCATTTTGTTCTTATTAGTCAGTGGGGATAAGCATTCAACTAATCATTTATGTGGCAAAGAAAGGGACTGCGGAGGGTCTGTGTCTGGCCTTGGCATAAGTAAACAAGACGGGGGTGGGGGGTGGGGCACGCATCTGTGAGTCCTATCTAAGTTATATGGAAAGCGTTTTTGTTTTTATAGGTACACTGTTTTCCAGAATAAAAAGTTGAGTGCATTTCCTAACCTTCACTGTTTTCTAGGATTACAGGGCTCAGATAAAAGTCAACATTGTCATCATGCAGTTGCACATTGCAGTGTTAGGGTAACTGAGTCCAAAGCTCACCTCACAGCAGTCAATAAGTCACGAGACAAGGTGTTGGGGCAGGAAAGTGACTTTATCTCAGAGAGCCAGCAAGCCAAGAAGATGGTGGAATAATGCCCTAAAGAACCATCTTGAAAGGCATAGACCTTGAGCTTTTTTTCATATGGGGAAGGGGGAGCAAGGAGGGTTGGAGGTCAGGAGGTGACAGGTGACCACAGATATCGGGGCATCAACAGGAGTCCAAGGGGTTTGCATCACTTCTTTGTCCTTGGTCAGGTCACAATGCTCCTATAAATCTTATTTATTTATTTATTCATTTATTTATTTATTTTTGAGACAGGGTCTCGCTCTGTCACCCAGGCTCACTGCAACTTCCACCTCCTGGTCTCAAGCAATTCTCCCATCTCAGCCTCCTGAGTAGCTGGGACTACACGTGTGCGCCACCGTCCTCGGTAATTTTTTGTATTTTTATGTAGAGATGGGAGTATCATCGTGTTGTCCAGGCTGGTCTTCACTGTTGGATTCAAGCAATTCTCCTACTCTAGCCTCCCAAAGTGCTAGGATTATAGGTGTGAGCCACTGCCTCTGCCCAGCCTCACCTAGAAATCTTTAGTGTAACATTATTACTTGCGTGTGTGCACTTCTTAATCTCTTTGGAGGTTAGTTTTAGGAAAGAGCTATTATCATCCTTACTTTAAAGTTAAACTATAAAGTAAATTCCTCCCATTTTGACTACCAGCAGAAATGAGCAAAGACAACCTGTGAGTTTAGAAGCAAGATGGAGTCAACTGTGTTAGAGTTCTCTCACTGTTATATTTGGCCTGGAATTCAGACTCTGGCCTCCCAGAGACTTATATGGTTCTTCATCCTCTTACCTCTTTCATATCTAAACAGTCGTCTTTCTCTCCATTCTCCTCCTATTAAAACCTGCTGTCAAGAATAAAGAAGCCGGCAGCAGCCTAAACTGTCACCCTGCCCAGGGAAATTTGTGTTTAACTAGGGACCAGAGCTTTAACTTTTAGAATTGAGAAAGAGAGTCCTTTCCAGGATTAACTTGTCCTGACTTTCCTTTTCTTTCATCACTATCACAGGGTCACTTCTGCCTGAACTTGGGAGGGATAATAGATGATAAGGAGTTGGTTGATAACAGGTCACTGAAGCAAAGAATCTCAGGGCTGAATGGGAGGAAACTTAGAATATCTGGCACAATCTCCCACTATGCAGATGGGAAAAGTGAGGACCAAATAGGAGAAGGGACAGTAGCCAGGCTTGATACTAAACAAGGATCTTCCTATCTGTTCATGTTATGGAGGGAACAAAGGGGGCACACGACTCTCCTCCTCTCCCATGAGCACCAAATCCTCCCTTTCCTAACACCCCACCTTCCCCCACAGAGTTCCTGGGTGAACCAGTGGTTATCAAATTTTAGCAGGAGTAACAATCACTCGGTGTGCCGGATGTGGATGCCTGCATATCTGCTGTCCTCCTAGATTATGTAGGAATGGATCCCAGTTATCTGCATTTTGCCTAGATTCTGATGAGGCTGTTTGAGAACCACACATTTTAGAAACACTGGCAGAGGACAGTGTGAGTCCAAGAAAGGTGAACAGGCCAGGTGCGGTGGCTCACGCCTGTAATTCCACACTTTGGGAGGCCAAGGTGAGCGGATCACCTGAGGTCAGCAGTTTGAGACCAGCCTGGCCAACATGGTGAAACCCATTTCTACTAAAAATACAAAAATTAGCCAGGGTGTGGTGGCGCACACCTGTAGTCCTGGCTACTTAGGAGGCTGAGACAGGAGAATTGCTTGAACTCAGGAGGTGGAGGTTGTGGTGAGCCAAGATCATGCCACTGCATTCCAGCCTGGGCCACAGAGTGAGACTCTGTCTCCAAAAACAAAACAAAACAAAACAAACAACAACAAAAAAACTAAATGTAGATAGAATGTCCTGGAGGCTCGGCCAGCCTGGGCAATCGAGGACTCTGTGGATTGAGCAGGGAGCCAGGCAAGCTTGGAGGTTGGCGGGATGGCGACCTGTATTTCCCACCTCTAGAAGCTGTTGATGGGTAGGGCAGCCCTCCTTTCTCCCCTTATTTCCTCCTCGTACCATCACAGAGATGGAGCCTCGGGGAGGGGAGCTGTTCTTCAGAGGAATTAAAGACTCTTCCCTGAAAGGTAACAAATTCCTCACTAATTATGCCATTATTTTATTATGCAGCCTTAATGAAAAAAAATACACAAACCACTCAAAGCCTAAAAAGAAGGCTGTATCCAGGACTTATCCAATTTAATAAATCCTCTCCATCCAGTAATTATTTCCTGGATTCTTTTTAATACAAGTGTGCAGTCGTGGGGAACGGTCTCTCTCTGGCTGTGGCAGGGAAGGGGGACAGGCCCTCGAGAGAGTGAGCTGCCCTTCCCAGCGCCCCCCCCATGCCTGCCCTCTCCAAGTGGGTGCCAAACATGTATACCAGTCTTTCTAAATCATACCTGTCACCTTCCTCCTCCAGCCTGTCATATTCCTGACAGAAAGGGTGTGAGGGAGGAGGACAGGTTAAATTCTGACCCTCTTCGTTGAAGTTTGGGGCTCATCCCTAAAAAGTTCCCAGGACTCTCCCTGTGGCCTGGCTCTGCCCCAGCTTTTATTCCATGTCCTCAGCCTTGCTCTCAACTAGCAGTTATAAGCCCCAATCCCCAAAGGTTTTGATGATACAATGTGGATGTGTTACCCCTTCAGAGTCACATATTTTGAATCAGACAGATCTGTGCTCAAATTTCGGCTTGACTAAGCCCTGGTGTGTGCTTCATCTCTCTGAGTCTCTGCTGTCTTTGTCCATATAATGGGGATGCTGATACCTTCCTCATGAGGGATATTGTGTGGATCAAAGGAGGCGGTGGACCTAAAGGATGTAATGCAATGCTTGACACACAGCCGGTGACCATCAGGGAACCTTTCCCTCCATGCCTCCTCCCTCCCCCAGCTCCTTGAAGCCTTAGGTTGAATATCTTCAGGTGGCATTCATAATGGTAAACGAGACATTTGGGGCCATGGAGGCTTTCTTGGCTCCCCTGAATTTCCCTCAGTTACTTTGTCCCCCTACCCCAGTCTTGTGATGGAGCAGCTGTACGGAGGGCTTAGACTCTAGAGGTTACTGGTCAGGAAGCATCTGGGAGATCTTGTTTCTCTGTCCCTAGCAGAAGGGCTGGGCCAGGAAGAGCTCACTGCATCCCTTCTCCATTACCTTTGCCATGGAGACTGCCTGCAGCTGAATTCCTCAGCATCCTGACTAAGGCACAATCAAATGTGCTCCCTCATGCAGGATGCTGGCCACAGCTTTGTCCTGCTAGCTGTGTACCCTTGTTGCACTAGGGTGGTGGTCAGTGTGAGAAGGCTGCTCCCACCCAGAGCCCCTGTGTCTCTGTGCTCATCTATTGATTTTAACCCCCTTAGTTGAATTTTGGGGCTTGCCCCTTGCAAGTTCCCATTATTCTACCTAAGACTTAAGACAGCATCTTCACAGGCATCACTTCTGGGCACTGCTTTGATGCCATATGGTCCTGGCCAGACAACCTGGACTTTGAAGTCATATGGACTCCATTAGAAGGCTGCTTCTGGGTTGGGCAAGGTGGCCCATGCCTGTAATCCCAGCACTTTGGGATGCCAAGATGGGAGGATCACTTGAGGTCAGAAGTTCAAGACCAGCCTGGGCAACATAACGAGATCTCATCCGTACAAAAAACTAAAACAAACAAAACCCCAAAGAAACTTATCCAGGTGTGGTGGTGCATGTCTGTTGTCCCAACTACTCAGGAGGGTCATTTGAATTCAGGAGTTCAAGGCTGCAGTGAGCCATAGTTGTGCCAATGGACTCCAGCCTGGGTGACAGAGTGAGACCCTACATCTCCCTGTTGGGCGGGGGACGGGGTGGGGAAGAAGGCTGTTTCTGGGATTCACTAATGGGGTAGTTTTGGGCTAGAGTTACATGAACTCCCAGACCTCAGTTTCTTCACCTGTAAAACAGGCATACTAATAGAATATACCTCAGCGGGTTGCTGCGAGGCTCATCTAAGATGACATACAGGAAAGAGTTTTGTCAAACGGAAAGCACTGAATAAACTTGGGGGTGGGTAGGATGAGGCTAGCACTGCCTGAGCACCTGTTCTGTGCCCATGGTCATGTGAAACCTTTAACATACATTATTTCATTGGGTTTAAAACACCACGAGGTAGGGCTCAATTTCTGCACTGTATCTGTGAGAAAACAGAGGCTTAGAAAAGCTAAATAAATTGCCTGAGCTCACAAAGAAGAAAAGAGCCGGAACTTGAACTGTTATCAGCTCTTTCTTGATAAGAGCCTGTAAGAGATCACTGTTCTTATTGATACTGATTCATAAAGAAGTTTTTATTGAGCATTGTGTTAGTCAGGGCTCTCCAGAGAAACAAAACCAATAGGATATATTTGTATATCTATGAAGAGATTTATTATGGGAATTGGCTCACATGATTATAGAGGCTGAGAAATCCTGAAATCTGCCTTCTGCAAGCTGGCGACCTGGAAAAGCTGGTGTCATTTAGTCTGAGTCTGAGGGCTCAAAAACCAGGAGTTCTCATGTTCAAGGGCAGGAGAAGATGATTATCACAGGCTCAAGAAGAAAGTACAAATTAGGCCAGGCTCGGTGGCTCATGTCTATAATCCCAGCACTATGGGAGGCTGAGGCGGGTGGATCATCTGAGGTCAGGAGTTCGAGACCAGCTTGGCCAACATCGTGAAATCCCATCTCTACTAAAAATACAAAAAATTAGCTGGGTGTGGTGGCAGATGCCTGCAATCCCACCTACTTGTGAGGCTGAGGCAGGAGAATCGCTTGAACCTGGGAGGCGGAGGTTGCAGTGAGCTGAGATCACACCACTGCACTCCATCCTGGGCAACAAGAGTGAAACTCTGTCTCAAAAAAAAAAAAAAAGAAAAAGAAAAAGAAAGAAAAAAGAAAGTACAAATTAGCCTTTCCAGGGCCTTTTTGTTCTATTTGACCCTCAGTGGATTGGATGGTGCCTGCCCATGTTGGAGAGGGTAGGCCTTCTTTACTCAGTCTACCCATTCATCTCTTCCAGAAACACCCCCACAGACACACCCATAAAAAATGTTTTGCCAGCTATCTGGGCATCCCCTAACCCAATCAAGTTGATCTATAAAACTACTATAAGCACTTGCTTACAGGAGGCTGTAAAGGACACTAGAACAGTATATGACAGGGTCTTCCTTGACTGTAAAGAGCTTACACTCTATTTGTGATACAGGAAAAATGAACCAGCTTTAGACAGGGCGGCTCATGACAAAGCCATGGATGGAGACAGGCAACATGGGTCTTACAAGGTCAGGAGGCTTTGCTCCTCCTGGGCTGGGGTCTTTAGAGAAGGCTTCACGGTAGGTGGGGACTTGGGCTAGGCTTTCAAGAGTGGCAAGAATTTGAAGAGGCAGAGAAGCTGGGTCGGCAATCCTGGTGGGGACTTGGATCATCTGGAGAGAGCCCTAGAAATGTGCTGAATGGTGGGGAAGGAGAGGTGCTCTTAGAAGCTGGCCATAGATTATTTTCCACATGGAGTTGCAGAGAGTTGGCTATTACTTACATGAATCAATCCGTAGCAGATGCAAGTGTGTACCCAGACCTGTCTCCCTATAGCACCTGCCTGCCTCCCAGGCAGCCTCACCTTCTTTTCACTGGAAGCCTGCAGCAGAGTGGGCACCAAATCACTTCTGTGTATTGCTCAGCTCCTGTTGTGTCTGCTTCTTTTCTTTGAAGCTGCCTATCCAATGGCTTCCAACCTGGCCCTCTTGCTCTTCAAACGTCAGGCTCTGCTTGATCAAACTGGATATCCTCCAATGCAGGGGTCACAGGAGATGATGTGTGCACCGCTGGGTCCTGGCCCAGCTCAACCGGGCTCCTGAGGGTCCTTGAAGTAGGCTCTGGGACTGGACTATTCCCTGATGTCTGAAGCCCCGTGGTGGGGATGAGCAGAGTCAGACTTGGGTGTTGTTGGTGAAATGAGAGTAGATTTGGATAATTTGAGGGCTGGGATAGGGGTGAGGGTGCAGATAATGTGGACAAACTGAGGGTAGCCAGGAGTGGGGAGGGGTGGGGGGCATGCATTGCACATGTGCCTGCTTGGGAAAACAGATCTCCAGGCCTTCAACTTCTTCCTTTGCACTCATTTCTGTGCCACTTCAGGTGATGAAACAGGCTAAGGATCCCCATGGGGTAAACTTCTGCCCACTTTCATGAGTACTTAGTCTCAACTCCTAGGAGGGCATCCATGCTTCCTGAGCCAGATCCATCAGTTGTCATATAAGGAAGTTCTGAGTGTAGAATATGTACCTGTTGGCAAGTTCCATAATCACAACCTGGTGACTTAATTTGATGTGACTCAGACGAGTACATTAGTCAGGCTGGCTGACTTATTCCTTATGCCCTGATGTTTGGGCTACTCAGCCCTCATGCCTTTCTGTCTCCTGGGCAAATTCATTTTCAAAGCACTCTCTTCCTTCTGGTTCTTTCTTTGGGCATCTCCCTGAAGCTTTGGCTTTTGATGCTTCCCTGCTTTCCATTCCAGACTCTCCAGTTAAGCATCAAGGCCTATCGTGGCCCCTGCAACCAAATATACTCCAGCAGGCCCTGCTTCTGCTTGCTCTCCCACTCCTGCGTTTAGAGCCTTTGTCTTTGGTGAAATAAGTTTCTTTGTTTCTCCTCCCTCCACCACTTTCTTGAGCTCATCCCTCTTTCTTTCCTCCCACTGGCCTTTTGTCCGGGCTTTCTCCTCTCTCTTTATGGGGGTCCAGCCAGACCTGCTTCTCTCCTTTGTACTCTGAAACTTCTTCTAGATTATCTCACCCTCCAAACCCCCATCAAATTTTCTTTATCTGGAGACTTCTTCCATGAGAGCGCTCCTCTCGTAGAGAGAAAGATTCATAAACTATCCGCTACCAGAATGGGACTATGTCAAAGTAACCATAACATACTTGGAATTTGGCATGGCCCTCCTGGAGTTGTATCTTAACCTAAGGAAATGGTGACCATTCTGCGCCAAAGTTTAGAGCCATAGATTGAGATCCTTGGGGAGGACATCTTCTGAGACTCATATTTCAGGTGGTCTTAATTTCAGAAAGGGTTCAAGATTAGGCCTATCTATTTGATCAGAGTCTGTTTCTCCTTTTGTCTACCTTTGCCCTCCAATTTGGCCCTAAACCCTGGACTAGAAACCAGAGTGTGGCACACATTGATCTTCCCATAAGAGGGGCAGCCAGAATTCCTGGTACATTCAGTTCTTCCTCATCTTCTCTTCTCTTTACCACAGTCCTTCTTGGGTGCTCTTGGCATGGAGAAGGGATGGCTCTTCACTGTTTGAATCACCAAACAAACATTTAAGGTTGGATTCATGTGGCCCAGACTCCTCTTGACCTCCAACGTTCTCAGCCCCTTCTTTCTAAGCTCTTATCAATCTATCATTCTGTGAGTCCCACTATGATAGAAACCAAAGCCCCTCTTTTTCCGGGAAAGCCATTTGCATGTTTACAGACATTCTGTTATAGTTTCCAGTAAATTTGAAAGACATAAAAAAACTGCAAGAGTATTGTTGGGAGCCTATTTTATTGCCATGGCTTTAAAAAAAAAAACAAAAAACAAAAAAACCAAAGATAGTGATTCCATTAGTAGTTGAAAATCATAGTAGTACTATATTATTGAGTACACATTTTACTGCAACGGTAACAGTGTGCCACAGAGACAATAAACACACAATTGAAGAGCGGTTATTGGCAGGCCGGGTGGACAGGAGACAACACGTCACACCTGCAGGGTCACGTGGGAATTGAGGTAAATGATTTTTTAGTGTTCTGAGAACTATGCTTTCTTTTACATGGGGAGGGATGTGGGGCATAGAACAAGCTTGAGACCAGAGAGATCTGGGTAGAAAGCCCTGCCTTGCCTGTTTCTAGCTGTAGGAAGCTGGGTGGTTCACTTAGCCTCATCAGCAGAATGGGGCTGATCCTACCAAGTTGTGAGGATTAAATGTGACACTAGATGTAAAGGTTCTTGTAAATAGCTCAACTGTAAATTCCACGGAGGCAGGGCCCCTGTCCATCTTGTTCTCCTCTTTCTTCCTAGCGCCACCTCAGTGCCTGGCATGTAATAGGTTTATTAATGTAGCTATTAGTATACTATTTTTGTTGTTGTTATGCTTCTTTCTTTTTTTTACATCACCGGAAGATAATCAAAGGCCTTTGATCTAGTTAATCCCCTGCCTCTTCTGCTAGCTGAACCAGCAACCCATCCTCCCCAATCCAGTGCCCTGGAGCCTGAGAGAACTACGGGGTAGCCAGATGGGAAACTGAAAGAAGACTTGAATAATAAAGAGAAAACCAAAAGGGCTTTCCCACCAACCCATGAGATTGACGAGCTCTGAGTCTGTGTATTTCAACCTTTCGGCAGAACATTTCTGAAGCAAATTACAATACTTGATTTAATAGTGAGGCTCCCAGATACAGAGCATGTCTCAGATAGGCCGGAGATTTGTTACTTGATTTATAGAAAAATGCTTTTGATGCAAATGTTTATTAGAGTCAAGTTCTCTTTAAAGGTGATATATGGCATTGTTACACATTAGCGTGAAAAGCGGTGTCTCTGGAGGGCCCAGATTGCACAGGGTCAGAGCTTCACATCTTCCATGGCTGGGAACATTGCTTCCTATTGTTCTTACCTGGCAGCTCTCAGGGTTCTTTATCAACTTTATGTCTCAATTGTCACACCTGCAGGGCTCCCGTCAAGCATTAAAGGTTCTTGGTTTGCAAGTGAGAAGGCGACTTTTGGCGTTGTAGGTGACTTTATGCTTTTTAGGTTGTTTGTTCCTCAGTTTCCCAATCTGTAAAATGAGGAATGAAGATGGCATGCTCCATGCAACCACCTGGACTCTTAAAAACCAGGCACCCTGTTTGATTTTCCTTCTGTCTCCAGTGCTATGCAGAATGCCTGGCACCTGGTAATGCCTACTCCACAGACTTGGATGAAATGAACGAATGAATGATACCATCTATGGGAGATTTTGGATAATGAAGGCCTGTATAATTTGTTTTCTACACGTTCAAAAAAGAGGATTCTATGAAATCTCAATGAAACTTCCTTCTTTCTTTCTTTCCCTTACTTGGCCCTTTTATCTTTGGATATGCCCAATGGATTAAGCTTCTAAACCTCGATGCTGCTGTGAGTTTTGAGCTCCTGCCCCACACCTCCCTACTCTGCCCCTCATTGTCTGTTTTTGAACCCCATCCCTTGTGGATGGAGTTGGCAAACACTATATAATTATATTGGAAATCACAGGTTCCCAGAGACTGGGGAGTAATTATGCCTAATAGAAATAAAATGAATTCCCAGTTGCCCTCTTTGGGGTGGATGACAGTCCGACCCTATATTTACCCTCTAATGATATGGCAATTACCATGTAATAATTACCCTGGTACTGGCTGGCACATGCCCAGTTATTAATTGGTTAATGGCCATTGTGCCATGCAGGGAATTGAGGAATGTGCCTGCTCCTTAATTTCCATAACTTAAACATCTTCAGCTTTTAGGGAGGATCTCAGGAGATAGTCACGTGGGGAGCTAGAAGGCACCGTGCCACCTGCAAAAGCATTAGGGTTCCCAGCTGAAGGTCTTTTCTCTAGGAATGCAAACCCAGCCCTCTGGGGAGTGGTGGCAGGAGGGAGCTATGCATTGGAGAAGCCCACTAGGGTCAGAATGAGCCTTTACTCCCTTCCTATGACAAGGGAAGGACTAGAGGTATTGGGGCAAGTCATAATTAAAGCCCAAATGAAATCCCATCTCATCCCTAGGTGTTAATTAAATCATTTATTCATCCAGTCTGTTTATTGAGCACACTCATAAAACAGTGCATGCACCTCCAGCCTCCTTGGTGCACATTGATTTTTTTCCTTCTCTGAACCTCTCCCTAGAAATCTTATTTGTCAACTCTGTTTTGTATGATCTCTTCATTGGCCCTGGGATCTTAGTCTTGCCTCAGAAAGCAGACTGGCAGCTTTTTGAGGGCAACGTTTGTCTAAACAACCTTTTCCTCTTCGTGATAAGCCCAGAGAAAGCACTTAACATACATGTTAAATGAATGATAGTTAGCAAGATAGTAGTGGAAAAGTGCATGAGTTTTGGGGTTAGTTAGACCTGGGTTCAAATTCCAGCTTTGTCACTAATAAGTGGTGTAACCTTGGACAAATGAATCACTTACCTTCTCTAAGACTGTTTCCTCACCCGAAAAATGGGAATAATAATAGCTAGTACGTAGTGCTTGTCATATAATATGCAGGAGTCACCAAAATAGTTTCTAATATTATAGTAGGTACTATGTATTATATTTGCATATTAATGCATATCATATGGATATGTATGAAAAAATATGCATATAAATATATATATGCATAGAGAGAGATATATGGATATATATGTAATAAAAATAGGGTATGTATTTTCCTCTACTCTTTTTCTTTTCATTTTTTTTTTTTTTGAGATGGAGTTTCCTTCTTGTTGTCCAGACTGGAGTGCAGTGGCATGATTTTGGCTCACTGCAACCTCTACCTCCCAGGTTACAGCAATTCTTGTGACTCAGCCTCCTAAGTAGCTGGAACTACAGGCACCTGCCACCACACCCAGCTAATTTTTGTGTTTTTAGTAGAGATGGAGTCTCACCATGTTGGCCAGGCTAGTCTTGAACTCCTGACCCTCAAGTGATCCACCCTCCTCGGCCTCACAAAGTGCTGGGATTACAGCCACTGCGCCTGGCCCCTCTCCTTTTTTTCATGGGAGCAGAGGTAATGGGGGTTTGGAATCCTGAGTAACCATTATTATGTTTTTGGTTAATTTTTCTGTGACCTGTGAGTGGACAAATATTCTGCCTCAATCTAGAGAATCATTGGAGATCATTCAAATCCCATCGAGGGAAAATTACATTGAAGGTGCTGCACAATACAATTTTCACACATGTTATTTCACTTAATCCTCATATTAAGTCTGCAAGGGGAAAAAATATTGTGAAAGATGGAATGCACCAGTTAATTAAGAAGATGATTTTATTAAGGCTATTTGCAATGGGGAGAGTGCTCATTAATGAGTAGTGTCTAAAAGAGAAGGAGGGGGACCAGGATTTTATAGGGGCAGGTAAGCAAGGGACCTATCAGTGAGTCTTATGGGAGTCATGAGAAAGGTAGCAGAGGGTCCTGTCTGAGTTGCTGAGGACTGGTGAGGTGGGTGTTATCTGGGAATATAGGAGCTGCAGCTTAGGCATTTTGGAGAACACAAGAGGGTTGGAGGGGTTTGTCAACCTTTGGGAACGCAGGGCTCAGATCAAGTTCAATGTCGTTGGTATCATTCTGAGGTTTGTAACTGAGCAAACTAAAGATAAGAAGAGAGGTTAAGTAACTTGTCCAACATCCCATGGCCAGTTTGAGGTGGAGCTATCTCAGAACCCCAGCCTGTCTGGCCCCAGAGCTTCCATCTTGTTGCAGATGCAATGGCATTTTTTTTTTTTTTGCATTCATTGATTCATTCAACATTACATTCATTCATTCATTCATTCATTCATTTGCATTCATTGATTCATTCAACTTTGCATTCATTGATTCATTCATTCATTTGCATTCATTGATTCATTCATCGTTCACTGAGATGCGACTACATGCCGAGAACTGTTCTTAGTGCTGGGCAAACTTCAATGAAAAGATAGCAAGGGCCCTGATTGCATGGAAGTCACATCTGAGTGCAAGAGAGACAGACACTGAACAACTTAACATGTAAATAAAACAGATCACTTGAGATAGGGATTAAATGCTACAAAGGAAATACAACAGAGTGATGTGTTGGAGAGTGACTGGAGTGGGGAGTATTCTCTGAGGAGGTGACAGATGAGCGGAGGCCTGAGTGGTGAGAAGGAACCAGCCATGCACACAGCTCAGGGTGTGGATGCGGGGGGACTGTTCTGGGAGAAGGGAACATCAAGTGGGAAGGTCCTGTGTGAAGGAATGAGTGTGGCTTGTCCGAGGAACAAGCAGAAGTCCCTGCAACCGTGTAGATGGGGAGGAGAGGACTGGGCTGAGGTCAGAAAGTTTGGAAATACCTGATCAGGGAGAACTTTGTGGGTCCTGATGAGGTGTTTAGATTTTATTCCAAGTACAGGGGATGAAGCCATCAGCAAAACAACCCAAAGGTTGACAAACCCCTCCAACCCTCTTGTGTTCTCCAAAATGCCTAAGCTGTGCTCCTATATTCCCGGATAACAGGTGGTGTGAGGAGAACGTTCTGATTGTGAGCATTTGTGAACTGCCAGAAAAGATATCCCTGGCCGATCAGCAGTTGGGCTAGCCTGTCAGCCACATGCTGTCCCTGCCCCCTGTGGTGCCCTGCTGACTGTGGAGGTGCCCTGCTGACTGTGAGGTTGAAAAACACAGTTATCCTCTCTGCCTACGAACCAGGGCCAATGGTCAGCCTCCTGCGGCTGGGCTTTCGCCAGCTTTGCTGGCCTTTTGACTCCTGCATCAACCTGTGAAATGTCAAAATGTGCTTACCCTATTGTAGATCCTCATTTTGCCTTCTGGTGTGGGTAGAGCTGGGATTATGATCCATCCCCTTCCTTAGTGATGAGGCATCCTAGGGTTTCATGGTGGACCTGAGATCCTACACCTAGTTAAAGAAGGACATTAAACTGGAAACAAGGTTTTGTGACTACTGGGCTGAGTGTCCCCCACCCCAGCCACTTTGGGTTCTGGAAACTTCAGGACAGGCTCACACAGAATTGTCCAAGTGTGTCTTTCAGCCGTTTAGAATAATAGATGGAACTAGGAGATGCTCTGTATTTAGTGGTCTTTTAGGCCATTACCTATGAGCTATCAGCTATGATCTACAGTCAGTACTATTACCTGCTATAGCACTGCCCTCTATTAGCAACTATTATCACTACCAACTATTAGCCACCATTAGCTACTATTATCACCTAGCTCCTATTATCCATTATTAGCCACTCTTATCAACAATCTACTATTATCTACTATCAGCTTCTATTATCCTTAACCATTATCCAGTGTCTTCCATTTTAGCTATTCAGATCTACTTTGTTTGTTACCATCTATTACCTGCCATGTAGCGACCACTCCGCGTTGCCATTTTGACTGAGTCTGGTTCTCTTGTCGCTTCTGTTGAGTGGCGGTGGCCGGATCTCAGCTCACTGCAGCCCTTCCCCGGTTCATGCCATTTCTGCCTTCAGTTTCCGGAGATAACCACAGGTGCCTTCGCTACTTCGCTCCGGCTAGTTTTGTATTTTTAGTAGAGAGACGGGTTTCACCTTGTTAGCCAGGGGATGGTCTCTCATCTCCTGATCTCGGATCTCGGCTTCTGTTCTTCGCCTCCTTAAAAGTGCTGGGATTACAGGCTTGAGCCAATCACACTCGCCTGTCAGCTACTTTTTATTCTCTACTGTCTATAGTTACCTACTATCTACCAGCTACTATCTATTATTTAACATCCATCAACTGCCATCTAGCCATCATTCTCTATCTTTCCTCTCTACCTAAGCTCATGCACGATAATTAATAGACATTAGAAATCTCAAGCCAGGACTTTGCTTACAGATGTCCTTCTAGGATAAGAGCCTCATGTCTGCCACCGAAAGTTTTGAGTGGCACTACCCATGGTGGCTTCCTGCATTCACAGCTAGAACCCTCACTACCCTGCCCAGTGTGCCTGGCTCATGCGTTCATGAGACTCTTGGCTACCACATCACAGATCTAGAGGGAGCTTTGACAGAAAGAATTAAAGTTCCACACTTGGGACTAGAAGAGAAACAATCCAATGACATAGCTGGTTTGTCCAATTAAAAGCCCACGAGGTAGGCTGGCCGGGCTGCAAGGCTCAAGCCTGTAATCCCAGCACTTTGGGAGGCCGAGACGGGCGGATCACGAGGTCAGGAGATCGAGACCATCCTGGCTAACACAGTGAAACCGCTGCTCTGGCCAAAAATACAAAAACTAGTCGGCGAGGTGGCTAGTTTCTGTAGTCCCAGCTACTGGGGAGGCTGGGAGGCAGGAGAATGGCGTGAACTGAGTAGCGGAGCTTGCAGTGAGCTGAGATCCGCCACTGCACTCCAGCCTGGGTGGCCAGAGCGAGACTCCGCCCCAAAAAAAGCGACAGGTAGAACGTCTGCTCCCACAGGAAGAAGAACTCAGAAAGATGTCCATGGATCTTGATGTTGTCCCATGGACAAGACAGACTGCACAGAACTGATGAACCTGTTTCTCATTCCCAAACACACATGACCCAGCTGTACCCAAGCGGACATCAGGGACAGGCTTGGGAAGGTGTGGTTGCGTTGAAGGCCAGCACAAAGGTGAGGGGTGCTGGATGCAGAAGGGCAAGAGGAAGAGCTCTGCTCCTGCAGGGAGCCTAATGGCCTGCAGGCCAGTGTGGGGGAGGGTATTCTCCCCAGGAGGCCTGGGTGCTGCCTGAGCACTGTCTGAGGAGGCAGATGGTGGTGTGGAAAACTCTGGACTTGCAGCCAGGTTGTGCAGGCTAAAGTCCTTGCTCCAGCAGCCAGTCGTGTGACCTTGAGCAAGTCATTTAACCTCGGGGTTTTCATGAAGGTAAGTGTGCACACCTGTGAAACAGGCTGCCAGGAGATGCATTCTGGGGATATAGAGGGAACAGAGCAGTGGCAGGCACGCAGGAACTCACCAGCTCTGAGATAACCCTCTGCAGGAGGAGAAGGCTGGGGAAAAATCCACCATGTGTCATAGCTGGAATAGTCATTAAAGAACATCTACAACGGGGCCTTTCAGGGTCAGGTGCAGTGGCTCACGCCTGTAATCCCAGCCCTTTCAGAGGTGGAGGTAAGAGGTTTGCTTGAGTCTAGTAGTTTGAGACCAGCCTAGGCAACATAGCAATACCCCATCTCTAAGAAAAAATTAATTAATTTAAAAGTAAAAAATAAAGTACAAAGAAAAAAAGATTGGCCCTGTGCAGTGGCTCACACCTGTAATCCCAGCCCTTTGGAAGGCTGAGGCGGGCAGATCACTTGAGGCAAGGAGTTTGAAATCAGTTTGGCCAACATGGTGAAATGCCATCTCTACTAAAAATATAAAAATTAGCTGGGTGTAGTAGCACATCTGTAGTTCCATTTATGCAGGAGGCCAAGGCACGAGAATTGCTTGAACCCAGGAAGTGGAGATTGCAGTGAGCCTAGATCATGCGACTGCATTCCAGCCTGGGCAACAGAGAGAGACCCTGTGTCAAAAAATAAATAAATAAATAAATAAATTAAAAAAGTGAAAATACAATAGGGTGTTTCAGACTGCAGGTATGACCTCTTAGGGTAATAAAATCAATGAGTGAGCTGTGATCAGCATTAAAACAAACAAACAAACAAAAGAGAATAAAACAGAAAAATTGTACAGTGCATCACATATAGTAAGGATAGGCTTTGTTTTGTGGAAAAAATATATTTACATGTGAACCAAGTTTGAAAACCATCAACCTGGTTCGATTTTGGATTTTGGAGCTCAAGGCTTAGAGAGTGTAAAGTGCTGAACCAGGACAAGATTAGGCCTGAAGGAAGGAAATGGTGGTTGGGCCAAGGGCAAGACCTCCCTTGCTGTCTCCAGGGGAGGCGGCCATTTGAGAGCACTGACTCAGGGACTTCCTCACTTAAAGAGGGGAAGGCGAGTTCAAGGAGATTTCTAAATGATGAAATCAGAGATGCTAGGACTGCTTTGATGGGTTTAGAGAGTGTTCCTGTGTCCCAAGCAGCCTGTGTCCCAGGCAGCACGGGGGTTTACCTGAGGCTCCAGGGAATGAGCCCAGCCCCACCCCTGGCCCCAGGGGCCCTTCCAGTCTAACAGCATCCAGGACCAGCCTTCAGGACCAGCCTGGACTTAGAGTCATGCAGACTTGGGGTTTGAATCCTGCCCTGACACAACTGGGTCAGATGTGCCATGTAATTCCTGAGCCTCAGTTTCTCTCTCTGTTAGTGGAAATACCTATCTTATGATTTTTAAAAATAGAATGTAATGAAAGAATCTAAAGGAAAGTGCTTAGCCCTTAAATGTTTTCAATAAATACTTTTCCTGGCCATGTCTCCTGCATCTCCCCACGCTGTGCTCCCCGATTCTCAAAGGCTTCCATATTCATGATCTCATTGACTGTCTCAGCTAGCAAAGCCAGTTCTTACACAAATAGGTCAGTAAAACAAATACATTTAGTATTTACATTTATGCAGGCAACAAGGCCAAAGTCCCTCACTGAGACAGTGATGACATATAGTGATCCCAGCAGACTTAGAAGCAGAAGCTTCTTCCAGAAATTTCCAGTACCCCTGAGGCCATGAGCAGTGTATGCCCTTGGGCCATCCTCCAAGAAGCTCTGAGGTTGGGCAGAAATGAAGGCCAAGTTTGGGGGGTGCTGATGTCTTTCTCCCTCCCTCCCTCCCTCCTCAACTTGGCTTGTATTAAAACCACTGACCAGGCAGATCCACTTCCTTCCCTGTCTCATGGACCTAAGATGAATCGGGCTAGGAGACCCATTAATGAGAAACATGATCTAAACCTGGAAAGGCTTTAATACTCTGGGGGAAAATATTGTTTTTTCCACATTTTAAAGAAGTGCTTCTATTATCTCCCTCAAGATAAATTCCAGCTATTTACTCACCATTTCCTCTATGAAAAAAGCATCTGCATTCCCTCGGGGCGTCTTTCTTGCTTGATAACCTCATAACCAGATTGTAGATGCATATATATCACGATGCTTGTTACAGCACCTTCTCTCTCTCAGGTGTGAAGATAGATGGATGAGGATGAGTTTCATGTATTCAGAACACAGGCAACCTAGGGCCTTGCTTTAACAACAGGCTGATTCCTACATGAGTTTCCTTCCTGCTTGTATGATGCCATTTATTATAAAGTGACTGCACCCCCCACATCCTGGCCTGGGAGCCAAGCTCTTTTAGAACCAGGTCAGCCACAAGACCTAGATTTTCTTCTTTGAACCCTCCGGGAACAGAGTGCAGACAGAGGTTAATATGGCTGTACCCATCTGGCCAGACCTGGTTTCATGTAATTTGTCCCATTGTTCTTCGAATGTATTTGCATGTGCCCTATTTTCTGGTTGGCAATCATGGATACCATAGCCGTATCCTTTCCTCTTGCCAAGTTCGTTCCTTATTCTCATCTTCTTTTTCTCTCTGGGAAGCTCCGACTTATCTTGCCCAATGTTATAGGCTACTGAAATCAAATCAAATTCTATATTTAATCAGTACAACTAGGAACCCAACTAGGTCTATGCAAATGGGAGTTTTCAATCCCTGGGCTCCTGAGGCTGAAGGTTCACCTCCTGTCTCCAGGAAGGCTTCACTTGAAAGGTTTGATAATTCCACAATGCAGAGTTCTGCTCCTTCTTCTCCTCTTCCTTAGCTTTATTGAGGTATAATTTACATACCATAAAGTTCACTCATCTTGAGTGTACAATTCAATGATTTTTAGTATATTTATAGAGTTTTGCCACTATCACCACGATTTAACTTTAGAACATTTTATTGCACCATAAAGAAACTCTGTACTCTTAGCCATCAATCACACCCCAGCACTTCCCCTACTCCAGCTCTAGGAAACCACCAGTCTGCTCTCTGTCTCCGTAGACTTTCTGATTCGGGACATTTTGTTTAAATGGAATCATGCAATATGTGGTCCTTATAACTGGCTTCTTTCACTTAGAATAACGTTTTTGAGGTTCATTTGTGTTGTAGCATTATTAGTACTTTGTTTCTTCATATTATTTATATATTTTTATTTAATATTTTTTTGTCCATTCACCAGTTGATGAACTAATGAGTTATTTCCACTTTTTGGCTATTATGAATAATGATGCTATAAATTTATTATTATTATTATTTTTAGACAGGATCTCTGTCATCCAGGCAGGAGTGTAGTGGTGTGATCAAGGCTTACAGCAGCCTCAACCCCCTGGGTTCAATCGATACCCCCACATTAACCTTCCCAGTGGTTGGGCCTACAGGCACGTGCCACCACACTCGGCTAAATTTTTCTTTCTTTTTTTTTTTTTTTCAAGACGGAGTCTTGCTCTGTCACACAGGCTGGAGTGTAGTGACATGATCTTGGCTCACTGCAACCTCCACCTCCTGGGTTCAAGGGATTCTCCTGCCTCAGCATCCCGAGTAGTGGTATTACAGGCACCCACAACCACACCCAACTAATTTTTGTATTCTTAGTGGAGATGGGGTTTCACCATGTTGGCCAGGGTAGTCTCAAACTCTTGACCTTGTGATCGGCCTGCCTCGCCCTCCCAAAGTTCTGGGATTACAAGTGTGAGCCACCGTGCCTGGCCCTCAGCTAAATTTTTAAAAAAGTTTTTATAGAGATGGGATCTCCCTATGTTGCCCAAGCTGGGTGCTGCTATAAATAGTCCCATACAGGCTGGGCATGGGGCTCATTCCTGTAATCCCAGCACTTTGGGAGGCCAAGGTGGGCAGATCACTTGAGCCCAGGAGTTTGTGACCAGCCTGGGCAACATGATGAGATCCTGTGTCTACAAAAACTCATAAAAAATTAGCTGGGTGTAGTGGCTCACACCTGTGGTCCCAGTTACTTGGGAGGCTGAGGTGGCAGGATCACATGAGCCCAGGAGGTCAAGGCTGCAGTGACCCATGATCACGCCACTGCACTCCAGCCTGGGTGACAGAGCAAGACCCTGTCTCAAAAAAAAAAAAAAAAAAAAAAATTCCCGTTCAGGTCTTCATGTGGACATATGCTTTTGTTTCAGGCAGATACCTAGGAGTGGAACTGATAGGTCACATGTTTACATACTCTGTATTCATTATAGTCTCTATATTTAACATTTTAAGAAGGTGCCAAGCTATTTTCCAAAATGGCTGCACTTTTTAAAGTCTCACTAGAAATGCATGAGTTTTTCCAATTTCTTCACATCCTCACCAACACTTGTTACTGTGTCTTTCTTTTTTGAGACAGGGTGTTGCTCTGTCACCCAGGCTGGAGTACTGTGGTGCTATCATGTCTCACTGCAGCCTCAGCCTCCTGGGCTCAAGTGCTTCACATCTCAGCCTACCAAGTAACTGGGATTACAGGTGTGTATGCCACTACACCCGAGCTTTTTTTTTTTTTTCTTTTGTAGAGATAGGGGTCTCTCTTTGTTGCCCAGGCTGACCTGGAACTGCTGGGCTCAAGTGATCCTCCCTCCTTGGTCTCTCAAAGTACTGGGATTACTGGTGTGGGCTACCACACCCAGCCTGTATATCTTTTTGATGACAGTTAAAAAACTGAAGGAAGAGGCCACAAGCCAAGCAATGCAGATGGCTTCTAGAAACTGGAAAAGGCAAGGAAACAGCTCCTCCCCTAGAGGCTGCCAACACTTTGGTATTAGCTCAGTGAGACCTGTGTGGAACTTGAAATGTTTAGAAATAAACACTTTTCTTCATATGTATAGTAGGTTTTAGGTGTGTCTTTACTAGTGTCTGTATATGTGAAACACTCCACAGTGACAGGCCATGGTGCATTGTTTCTGCTGAGCAAGGTTCCTAAAAGAATGAGACCCTACCGAGAGTTTTGTCCCTGTGGTCTACTGTGAGGTCTCAGAAGTACATCGGACTTCGGGTGTCACAGTCATTTCTTTTCATGTTATTTAGCTTTGATGTCCAGCTCCAGCTCTAGGAAAATGCAGAGAGGGGTCACGGGGCATTGCAAGATGAATGGAGTCAGTAAAAGCCTAATTAAACCTAGGACCATCACGTGGTTTTTCATTCAAATCCTATCTGATAGCAACCTCTCTGAGCTTGGTAGCAGAGGTGAAAGGGGGATCTTTTTCCTTGCTCTATTACCCACTTTTTGTCCTGAACTGGACATCTAATGGCTGGATCTAAAGATCAAAGCGTCTGGCCTGTGAGCAAATGGCTGGCTTACGCCCTGGGGGCTCCTGTTAGAGTGCCTGGGTGTACATGCAGGCAAGCCAGGACACACTTCTCATCTCAAGGTCCTTAACTTTAATCATATCTGCAAAATTCCTGTTGCCATGTGAGGTAACACAGACACAGGTTCTAGGGATTGGGGCACAGGTATAAAGTGGTATCTCATTGTGGTTTTGATTTGCATTTCCCTAGTGGCCAATGATGTTGAACATCTTTTCCTGGGCTTTTTGGCTATTCATGCGTCTTGTGAAATGGCTATTTAAACCTTTTTCCCACTTTTATATTGGGTTATTTGTCTTTTTATTAAATAATACCAATTCTTTATTCGGGGTATTAGTTTTTATTGCTGCTGTGACAAATTGCTACACATTTCGTGGTTTAAAACAACATAAATTTATTATCTGACCGTTCTGTAGGTTAGAAGTTTGACACAGGTCTCACTGAACTAAAAAGTTAAGTGTTGTCAGGCTGTAAGGGAGAATCTGTCTCTTTGCCTGCTCCAGTTTCTAGACATCATCTGCATTCCTTGGCTTGTGGCCCCTTCCTCTAGCTTCAAAGCTAGCAATGTAGCACCTCCCTGATGCTGCTTCTGGGGTCGTGTCTTTTTCTGGCCATAACCTGGAAAGGTTCTCCAATTGTAAGGACTCAGTTGATTAGAATGAGCCCACCTGGATAAACCAGGATAATCTCTACATCTCAAGGTCCTTTAATCACATCTGCAAAGTTTCTTTTTTCTTTTTTTTTTTTTTTTTTGGACGGGGGTTCGCCCTTTTCCCCCAGGCTGGAGTGCAGTGGCCGGATCTCAGCTCACTGCAAGCTCCGCCTCCCAGGTTTACGCCATTCTCCTGCCTCAGCCTCCCGAGTAGCTGGGACGACAGGCGCCTGCCACCTCGCCCGGCTAGTTTTTTGTATTTTTTAGTAGAGACGGGGTTTCACGGTGTTCACCAGGATGGTCTCGATCTCCTGACCTCGTGATTCGCCCGTCTCGGCCTCCCAAAGTGCCGGGATTACAGGCTTGAGCCACCGTGCCCGGCCTTCTTTTTTCTTTTGTTTTTTTGAGACAGAGTCTCGCTCTGTTGCCCAAGCTGGAATGCAGCTGCTTGTGATCTCAGCTCACTGCAACCTCTGCCTCCTGGGTTCAAGGGATTCTCCTGCCTCAGCCTCCCAAGTAGCTGGGATTACAGGTGCATGCCACCACGCCCTAGCTTATTTTTGTATTTTTAGTAGAGACGGGGTTTCACCATATTGGCCAGGCTGGTCTTGAACTCCTGACCTCAAGTGATCCACGTGCCTCGGCCTCCCAAAGTGCTAGGATTACAGGTGTGAGCCACCGTGCCTGGCCACATCTGCAAAGTTTCTTTTGCCATGTAAGGTAATATTGGCCAGGTTGTAGGACTTACAACATGGGCATCTTTGGGGACTCATATTTTGTCTACCACATATGGATGTAAGTCCCTTGTCAGATGTATGATTTGTAAATATATTTACATATTTTCTTCCCATCTGTGGCTTGTCTTTTCATTTCCTTGGTGTCTTTTGAAGAGAGAAAGGTTTCAACTTCGATGAAGTCTAACTTATCAATTTTTTTCTTTTATCATTTGCACTTTTGGTGTTGTAACTAGGAAATCATTGCTTACTTCTAGGTCACAAAGACTTATTTCTATATTTTCTTGTAAGAATTTTGTAGTTTTTATTCTTACATTTAGACCTATGATTGCTTTTGCATTAATTTTTATGTATGGTGTGAGTTAAGGGTAGAGAGCCATCCTTTTAAATGTGAATGTCCAACTGTCCCAGCATTTGCTGAAAAGGCTATTCTCTCCCTCATTAAATTGTCTTGGCACCTTTGCCAAAATCAATTGGCCATAAATGTAGGGTTTGTTTCTGGACTCTCAGTTCTATTCCATAGATGTTTATGTCTGTCTTTATGCCTGTACCATACTAGTTTTGTTTGGTTTTTTTTTTTTTTTCTTTTTTTTTTTTTGAGACAGAGTCTCGCTCTGTTGCCCAGGCTGGAGTGCAGTGGCCGGATCTCAGCTCACTGCAAGCTCCGCCTCCCGGGTTTACGCCATTCTCCTGCCTCAGCCTCCCGAGTAGCTGGGACTACAGGCGCCCGCCACCTCGCCCAGCTAGTTTTTTGTATTTTTTAGTAGAGACGGGGTTTCACCATGTTAGCCAGGATGGTCTGGATCTCCTGACCTCGTGATCCGCCTGTCTCGGCCTCCCAAAGTGCCGGGATTACAGGCTTGAGCCACCGCACCCGGCCTGTTTGGTTGTTTTGACACAGGGTCTGGCACTGTCTCCCAGGCTGGAGTACAAGAGTGCAATCTCTGCTTACTCAACTTCTGCCTTTCTGGCTAAACTCTCCTCCCACCTCAGCCTCCTGAGTAGCTGGGATTATAGGTGCATGCCACCATGCTGGCTAATTTTTGTATTTTTGGTAGGGATGAGGTTTTGCCATGTCTTCCAGGTTGGTCTTGAACTCCTGGGCTCAAGCAATCCTTCTGCCCCCTAAAAGTGCTGGGATTACAGGTGTGAGCCACTGCACCTGGCCCCACACTGTTTCGATTACTGTAGTATACAGTAAGTTCTGAAATTGGTAAGTACAAATCCTCCAACTTTGTTCTTATTTTTCAAGAATGCCATGGCTATTCTGGATTCTTTGCATTTCCAAATGAATTAGATACACTGTGTCCATGGTTCCCTTGTCTATTACATCTTTATCATAGAGAACAATTTTGGATGTATCCATCTTGTCCATTACCCAACACATTAAAGGTTCCCAGGGAATAGTAGTCTAGTAGACTGAAGAGTCTATAAACCTCCAGGGAGGACACTGAGGACCCTCAGTACTATGTTTGCTGCTGGGCAAAGTGGAGATCTATCTAAGATATGAAGAGGCAGCTCAGGTCTAAGCTTAAGGCTCAGATCTCTCACCATAGATCCCTCTTTCCCAGCCCAAACTGAGGAACTGTACTCTCACTGTCTATCCCTTTGCTTTACTTTGAGCTATATAATTGATAATGATTGGGGCTGGCTTCATTCACTCATTTGTCCATCATGTGCCAGACATTTCCTCAATGCCTAAGATACATCTTTTCTTTTGAAGGTGGGAGGAAAAGGAAACACATATTATGGAGACGCCACTATACTTAGGCTCCTGTAGAGGCAACCAAATTCAATTCTAACAAGTCCATTAGCCCATGGGTCTAGTTCCTTTAGGCCTTTGACTATTGGACAAAGCTGCAGAATTCATTTTTAAAGCTAGAACAGGGTCTGGATAATTCTATCTCCAGGCAACTAGTCAGGCCTCGATGTACTACTTTTCCTCTGTCTCTCAATGGACTATACTTTGGGGCAATTAGAAACCTCAGACTTGGTGAGGATGTGTATTAGTCCATTCTCACACTACTAATAAAGATATATCCAAGACTGGGTAATTTATAAAGAAAAAGAGGTTTAATGGACTCACAATCATGGTGGAAGGTGAAGCAGGAGCAAAGTCACATCTTACAGGGTGGCAGGCAATAGAGCATGTGCAGGGAAACTTCCCTTTATAAAATCATCAGATCTCATGAGACTTACCATCACGAGAACAGCACAGGAAAGACCTGCTCCCGTGATTCAATTACCTCCCACCAGGTCCCTCCCACAACACATGGGAATTAGGGACTACAGTTTAAGATGAGATTTGGGTGGGAACACAGCCAAACCATATCAGGATGCATTTCTAAGTCTTCTTGCTCACAGCTACATTTTTGTCAGAGGATACATCCTTGTCTTGGGCAGATGATAATTAACAGACATACTTGAGAAATACCTGGAGGATTAGACTTTTCCTGGGTCCTGATCTGTTCTCTGTTGGCTTTCTTACTTTTTGCCTCCACTTGCAGAAAATTGAGCTGGAGGTGGAGAATGTGGCTTTTCCAACTCTGCAAGCGTAATTATGTATAGCCAGACCCCTGGCAATTATATTGCAGATAACAAGCTAAAAGGGTCACCTCTTAGCAAATTCTCATTTTCGTCTCCAGCTGTGTTCAGGTGAGCCAGTTTTCAACCTTACTAAAAGCTGCAGAAAGTAGCCTTCACCCTCAAACACCTTGAATTTTTGCTAACAAATTCTGGGATGCTGAAGTCTTGGCAGATACACAATATGACTCTTGAGATTAAAAAAAGTCTATAGGAGGAGCCAGGTGCAGTGGTGTACACCTATAGTCCCAACTACTTAAGAGGCTGAAGTGGGAGGATTGCTTGAACCCAGGAGTTTGAGACCATGGCAAGACCCTGCCACTAACAACAACAATAAAAAAGGCTATATAGTTTAATCAACTGTTTTGCTACCTCAGAACAAGAGTGACCAACCTCCTGGCCCAAGATGCTTGATATGGTTTGGCTCTGTGTCCCCACCCAAATCTCATCTTGAATTGTAATCCCCACGTGTTGAGGGAGGAAACTGTAGTCCCCCATGTCAAGGAAGGAAAGTGATTGGATTATGGTGGCAGTTTCTCCCATGCTGTTCTCGTGATAGTGAGCGAATTCTCACAAGATCTGATGGCTTTATAAATGGTAGTTTCTCCTGCACACTCCCTCTGCCACCTTGTGAAGAAAGTGTCTGCTTCCCCTTCTGCCATGATTGTAAGTTTCCTGAGGCCTTCCCTGTCATGTGGAACTGTGAGTCAATTAAACCTCCTTTGTTTATAAATTGCCCAGTCTCAGGTAGTATCGTTATAGCAGCCTGAGAACGGACTAATACAGTAAATTGGTACTGCAGTGAGTGGGGTGCTGCTATAAGGATACCTGAAAATGTGAAAGCAACTTTGGAACTGGGTAACGGGCAGAGGTTGAAACTGTTTGGAGGGCTCAGAAGAAGACAGGAAGATGTGGGAAACTGGTCTCAGATGGAAATGAGGAAGTTATTGGGAATTGGAGCAAAGGTCACTTTTGCTCCAATTTTAATGAAATCTGGCATTTTAGTGAAATCTTCATTGCCTTCCCCTTTACCTCCTCATCTCCATCAATTGATGAGATCACATTCTATGTGGGTTTTGGGTAACAGAAAACACAAGCTGAACCAGCTCAATCAGTAAAGAAGATATATTGCTTACCAAACTAAAGTCCAGAGATAATGGAGGGTATCACATATGGCTCAATCCAGAAAATCCTTTCCATTTCTCTGAACCACTGACCATTGTGTTGGCTTTTCCAGAAACTTGGATTCCTGGGATGCAAGGCAGCTGTAGTTATCTTAAGGGGTTGCAGGCCTGTGCCTGGAGAGCTTAAAAAACTACTGATGGCTGAATCCTATTCCCAGAGATTCTGGGGTGTGCAGCCAACGTTGAAAATCAATACTAATCTGGATTAGTGAAAATACTAATTAATAGAAATATTAATCTTGAGAAATGAAAAAGTATAAGAAGCATTATTCTAAAGCAACTGGTACTGAAAGGTAAAATTAAAAGAGTTTAAGATCTACCATATTTTATCAAGCCTAAGATGCCATTGATTGAAAGATGCACCATTACTTTATGTACCACTAAAAACGAAAAAATGTTTATTAGACTACAATCCTCTACCAGTCATTACCTGCATCCTGATTTCAGAGATAAAAATATGAAAAACAAGTGTGGTTTCTGAATCCATGAAATAAGATATATATCTCAAGGAGGATTGCCCTTTAAAGTAGTCACTCAGAAGGAGTAATTGTATAAAGATTCCCTTGAAGTTACTTCATTGAAAACACCTGTAGATTGTTTTTCCTTTGCCTTCAGAATCCGTTTTCTATTTATACAAGAAAATCATAGCATGTTGAAGCTGGAGGACACATTATAGACTATCCAGACCAACCCCCAGATCGATTTAATTATAGTTACACCTTGTTTTAGACTAAAAGTGGTATTTCCCAGCCTTAATCTCTTACTGTAGTCACCATTCTTGGCTCTGGATGGCTTTGGGTTGTTTCCAACAATCAAAACCACCCTCCAAGGTTGAAGATTTGCTACCAATGAGGCTATTTAAAGTCATGTGCAACAAGTTCTGCTGGCAGTTCCTAGAGTGGGAGCTGAGGAGGAGGGTAAGTAATGAAGCCGCTTTTGGAATCAGCCCATATTCTCACTTTGATGTTTATGTTATGTTATGTCATGATCAGTCACATGGCTGAGCTTTATTCCCCAGAGGAACGCTGCTAGGGCACCAGGTGGGCACACTGTAAATGAGACATGTGTGATGCCCACCCCTCGTTACTGGTTCTTCTTCAAATACAGGAAATCCAGTAGTGACTGGAGGGGAAGAACCTCAAATAAAGGACAATCTAATGTATATGAGATAGCTTGCAAGCCCATCTGAGGAAAGCCAGAGAGGCTTCGTTTTTTTGTTTTGCAGAGAAATTAAGATCCAGAGAGAGTAGGTGGCTGGGCCAGGGTCATACTAAGTTGGATTGGAGCCCAAGGCAGCACTGAGGCTCTTGCTTCCCAGCTGGCCTGTCCTATCTCCTATCTTCTTAATGCCTCATAGCATTTATGCAGCTCAGGGTTTGAGGGGATGCTGCAACTATAAATTAGGCAGCAGGCCAAGGAAGGGGTTGGTCTTCCAAGCCAAGAGCACTTGAGGCCAGGGCTTACACAGCACGCTTAGCCAGCCAGCTTGTCCATGTGATTAAGCCTGTCTACAGCTACAGTATGGAGCACAGATCCAGGATCAAAGGTGAATCAACCATTGTCCTGAGGTCTCCAGGAAGTCACTCAAATCATATATTCTTTTTGATTTATAATACAGGTAGGTGATGAACTTGGCAATGATGGATTATGGTTGGGGGGTTAGAGGCTGAGCCAGTAATTTATGCCAAAGGGGGCTGGAGGAGTGCTCATGAAAACTTTTCACAGTAGTCTGAAAAGGCAAGGGGAGAGAACAGATCTCAGAGAGGCAACTGTGATTGGGCTTAATAGCCTCTCCCGCTCCCATCTCATTCACACACCAATGCAGTGGTGACTGTGACTGGCTTCTCTCTTCTCTCACTTGAGCTTCCTCTCCTTTACCTCCCTGCACCTCCTTTCCTCATCCTCATCATCCTTGTCTCCATCATATAAGGACATATCTTAAAGTCTGTAATAAGGCACCTTAATTTGCATTTCCAGCAAGCTTCCAGGTGATTTGTTGCTGCCACATTGAGGACCATGCTTTGAGTGGCCTTGGTCTAGGGTAGTGTGGTCCAAGTTCTCCAAGCATGGTCCTTAGACCAGCAACATAAGCATCATTGGAGAACTTGTTAAAAATTTGAATTCTCAGGCCAGGCACAGTGGCTCATGCCTGTAATTCCAGCACTTTGGGAGGCTTAGGTGGGTGGATCACTTGAGGTCAGGGGTTTGAGACCAGCCTGGCCAACATGGTGAAATCTCATCCCCACTAAAAATACAAAAATTAGCCAGCCATAGTGACACCTGCCTGTAATCCCAGCTACTTGGGAGGCTGAGGCAGGAGAAGCACTTGAACCTGGAAGGCAGAGGTTGCAGTGAGCCAAGATTGCGCCACTGCACTCCAGCCTGGGCAACAGAGTGAGACTTTGTCTCAAAAAAAAAGAAATAAAAAAATAAAAAAAATCAAATTCTCAGATTCCCCAGATCTACTGGGTCAGAAATCCTAAGGACAGAGTCAGAAATCTGCTTTTCCAAGCCCTCCAGGATGTTCTCATATAAGCTAAGTGATTGTCAACCCATTGAGCTCTAGTAGTAGTGTTCTTCAGACATGGTTAAACTCCAGAATCACTGTTCTAAAAATTACTGGTGGCCTCACCCACCACCAGTTAACTAAGTATCTCTGGGCTTGTTTGGGCAAGTATCCTTTAAAAAGCTTTCCAAGTGATTCTGATGCACAATGAAGATTCAAACACAGGTATCTAGCCTAACAGCTTGCAGGTTCCGAACAGGTTCCGAGAAGGAAAGTGGCTTACCAGGGCCGCACAACTGCTGCAGCCTTCTGGAGCCCCTGGTTCCCTTGCCCTGAAGTTGCTATGTTTCTGGGCATGCGTGGGCTCTGTGGCTCCTGTGCAGGCCTTTGTTCTACCCTGAATTATGCCTCAGAGCACTGAGCCCCGACCTGCGTGCTCTGTCAGGCGGGGCCTAACCTTGCCGACAACCCAGGACCTGTTTTTCCGGACTCTGTGCTCTTCAGCTCTGCCCACCTATCTGTGGAGCACACCCTCCAGAAGGGGATTATCACTTCTGGGACATCATTTCTTTTCCTGCCTTCCCCAAGCCCACAGGTGAGATCCTGGGAAGGGGAACTTTCAGGGCAGACATGTTGGTGATCATTCCTAAGTTCTTTAAAGCCAGTGCTTCCTCTGAGGGTTTGGCTGGGACATCCTCCCCATTTCTCTGATGAAAGCTCTGAGGTGGGGAGAGGCTCACTCCGCTCAGCCATCTCTCCCTCACCTGCCTTCAGGGTGCTCTGAGGTGGGCCCTGTTGTGGCTTTACTTGTGTCCAATAGCCTCTGTCTCAGCAGGCCTTCCACAGGGCTGCAGCCGGACAGCAGAGGACCGGGGGCGGGAGTGGGAGTGGGGATGCGTGGGTCCCTGGAGAAGCAACTCTTGATTGTCTGAGGTTCATCTCCAAAGCCAAAAGTGCTCCCAAATTGATTCTGTTCAGATTTAAAGTGAGTTACAGTGTTGTTTGGTATTTTTCCCAAACCGTAAGCCAGTTAGGCTTCTTAATTGCCTTGAATTTCGTCTAAAATTCAAATCGTTTTCCTGAACTTACCCAGGGGACAAGGATGGTGTTTGTGGATGTGAAGCCGACACGGGGACTCATATTTGCCATGGGTCATGGCAGTGAGGGAGGTACACAGAGCCTGCCCGGTCAATCCTGGGCCTAAGGTGTGTGTGCTCATGTGCATGGGTGTGTCGCAGGCCGGGACACCAGGGGTGATTCCTTGGTCTGTCCACCTGCCCCTCGCTAATGTTTGGTGCTCGTGCCATGAAGGCAGCTGGCTTCCTGGCACCTGCTGCCTGGCAGATGGGCCTTGACCTTTGTAGCAACTAGCATGGTGTTAGGTAAACAAGACCCCCTGTCCCTTATACTCTCTTGCTCCTGCTGCCAAGGAGTTCTCTTTTTGACAGGTTTGGGCCAGGGAGACTGGGAGAGTTGATGGCAGGGGCAGAAGAGTGGACACCTGCTGAATTGGAGGGGAGAGGCAGATGGCAGCTAGAAACACAGCCTCTCACCCCAGTCAGATTTGGTCTGTCCGCAGGAACCAGGGAGACTCTTGCCACCCCCAAGCAAGCCGTTCTGAAGATGCAATGGGGACAGCCGAGGCTGGCAGGAGAAAGGGGTAAGACCAGGGAGGTCAGTTCCACAGGCCCATCCTCCGTCCTGTGATTGTGAGAAGTGGGAGCCAGGCATCTCCTGACCACAGGGCCAGCTGCTTACAGCAGGGCCGGGCTGTCCCAGGCCCCCTATTAGTCTGATGGATGGCTCTTGTGCTGCTAATGTGGTTAGGGCAGGCAACAGCCTGGGGGGCTGGGAGCTCAGAGACCGGCCAGTGCAGGTCCTGCTGTAATCACATTTGCCTGTACACAGAAGGGGCACAGATTACCCACCCAGAAGCCCAGAGGACATTAGTGAAAGTCATTTAGAAATATTTTTTTGCATCAAGCTTTTCTTACATTATTATTATTATTATTATTTTAAACAATCAGTTTCCTGCCCAGGGCACACATGAAAAGGAGCAGCTCTAAGAATGGATTATGAAAGAATGGCCAGGGCAGGTTAACTCCCTGAAGCCCTGAGTCTCCTGGAGTTGGGGGGCTCAGCTCTGCAGTGGAGGGAGCACCCCATGCTTCCTGGCTGGTAAAACACTGAGCTCTTTTCTTCTACTTCCCAGGCCCGAATTGCCCCTCTTTTTTTTTTTTTTTAATAAACTTTTAATTTTAAAATAGCTTTAGTTTTACAAAAAATTGTGAGGATAGTAGAGTCCCTACATATCCCCATCTCCAGGTTCCTCTGTGGTTAACCTCCTACCAGAGTAGGGTAGGTTTGTCATAATTAATGAACTAATATTGACACATTATTATCCACTAAAGTCCATACTTAACTCAGATTTCCTTTGTTTTTACCCAGCTTCCATTTTCTGTCCAGGATGACACATGACATTTAGTTATCTTGTCTCCTTTTGTTTTTTGAGACAGAGTCTTGCTCTGTTGCCCAGGCTGGATGCAGTGGGGTGATCTTGGCTCACTGCAACCTCTGCCTCCCAGGTTCAAGTGGTTCTCCCGCCTCAGCCTCCTGAGTGACTGGGATTACAGGCACCCACCACCACGCCTGGCTAACTTTTGTATTTTTAGTAGAGATGGGGTTTCACTATGTTAGCCAGGCTGGTCTCGAACTCCTGACCTCAAGTGATTTGCCCGCCTCGGCCTCGCAAAGTGCTGGGATTACAGGTGTGAGCCACCGTGCTCTGGCCTGTCTTGTCTTCTTGGGTTCCTCTTGGCTGTGAGAGTTTGTCTGTTGGGGTCCGCGTGTTTCCTAAACAAAGGAATGAACACACAAGACAACATAAGACAAGACAAACATGGCGGCTGCCTCGAATGGCGCGCTCTGCTTTATTTTATACAGTCGTTTGTGGAATGTTGCCAAGTCACAAGACACATTGTTGTTTTTCTGACCTTTCCCTGACTTTCTGGATATTCAAGATGTTTACACATAAACAAGCCCCCAGGGTCTGCTGTTTGCAGCTGGCTCCTTTGTCCTCCCTGTTTACAGGGAAGGAACGCCCTGCTTCGTTTGCAAGAGCAGGATTTATCGGGAACGTCTCGTTTGCGAGCACTAGTCCTCTACATTGTCACTTATGATTTTTTTCTTTTTAAAGAAATTAATATATAGTTTACATATTATAAAATGCACCCTTTTAGAGTGTGCAGTTCAGTGGTTTTTAGTAGTCACAAAGTTGTGCAACCATCCCCATTGTCTGATTCCAGAATGTTGTCAACACCCCAAAAAGAAACTTTGTACCCTTTAGCAGTCATGTCTCATTCCTGTCTCCCCCTAGCCCCTGGCAACCACTAATCTACTTTCTGTCTCTATGGATTTGCCTTTTCTGGACATTTCATATAAATGGAATCCTACAAGATGTGGTCTCTTGCGTCTAGCTGAGCCAGCCACTCTTACACATGCTTTAATAACTTTCATTCTTGTCCTTAGAGTGAAGACAGGCTTCTACAGAAAACACATTCCAGGGACATAGGCACTACTTAACCATGGAATAGTGAGACCAAATCCAGTTGTTTTGACCCTAAGACCAAAGCATTTTTCTGTTATCCGTCTATCCAAGCCTTCATTCATTCAGCATTCACCCAGTATCCTCCAGGTGATAGATTGTGGGGATACAGAGATATCCCCAATATGTAATATAATAAACCCCAATCCTAGGCCAAACCTTCTCTCAGATTATTTTTTAAAGTTATTATTATTACTGACATTTTTAAGAGACAAGGTCTTGGTCTGTTGCCCATGCTGAAGTACGTGGTGTGATCCTAGCTTATTGTAGCCTCAAACTCCCAGGCTCAAGCGATCCTCCTGCCTCAGGCTTCTTAGTAGCAGAGACCACAGGCACATGCCACCACGCCTGGCTTTCATCTCTCAGATTATTGCCATGTCTTTCTTGCTAATCTGCTCTGCCCTTGCTCTTCTGCAGTCTAGACTCACCCTGCCAGCAAGGTGATCGGGCCTTGTTTCAAACTGCTCAAAAACATTTAGGGGTTTGTGTTCATGTGTGTGTGTGTGTGTGTGTGTGTGTGTCCTCTATGTTTTATTCAGAGTAAGAACCAAGGTCCTTCCAATGACTACAAGGCTCCCCCGAGCAGCTGACTCTCTCTTACTGCTGTCTCTTGCTCACTCTGACTTAGGCATGCTGGCCTCCACACTTCTCCATATTCTGCCGGACATGCTTCCTAATCAGGACTTTTCCATTTGCTACTTTTTCTGCTTGGATCATTCTTCCCCCGCAAATATCTGCTTGGCTTGCTGCCTCACCATCTTCAGGTCTATGTGAAAATGTCATTTCAAAAAATCCTTCCCCTACCACCCTATTTAAAATAGCAACCTTCCTTTCAGGTTCCTCATTCTCTCTTCCTGCTTTATTTTTCTCCAATGCAGTTATTCCTCTCTGATGTACTATATATTTTGCTTGTTATCTCTATCCTCTTGTGACAGGATAAACTCCACGAATAAAGGGATTTTTTTTGGAGACTCTTATACCTACTGCTGTAGTCTGAGTATCTACAAATGCACTTGGTATATAACACGTGCTCAATAAATAATAGTTATACAAATTATAAATTCTTCACTCTCCATCCTTTATCTCTCCATCCTTTACCTCCTTCAATCAGAAATCTCCCGGGAGTTAGCTCTAGTAACAAATATGTGGAGATGGTCCAGGGTGGAGACTCATTCAGTGGGACCCTCTCCAAGAGATAGAATTTGTATCATTTGGGAGAGAGAAAGTTTAGAAAGGCAAATACTGTCCTCTGTTCTTTTTTTTTTTTTTTTTTTTTTTTATTAAGGGAGTTAATCTTTGTTAAGTCCTATATAAGACTGTTAAAAATAATTTGTTCATCTATCTAGTCAATACATATTTATTGAATACTTATTCATTTACTAGTGTACTAGGTACTGAAGATAAAATAGTGAACAAAAAGTTTAAAGGGTGCAACCTCTGCTCTTACGATGTTCGCAGTGTGGTGTAGGGGACTGACATTGAACAACTTATTCCACAAATAGCTTTTAAATTGTAATATATAATACATCCTCTGAAGGAAAAGGATAGAGTGCTATGAGAAGCTGACAACTAGGGAAACCGACCTAGTCTGGGGGTTAGGGAAGATAAGTAAGAGCTTTCTCAGAGTCAGAGCTGTCCAAAATGGAAAACAGGTTGCTTTACCGCTGAGTTTCCTTTGACTAGAGGGTTTAGGTGGAGTCTGGGAGACTCTTGATGGGATGTTGTAAAGTGCATTAAGCAAGCATTGGGTGGAGTAGAGGGAGAGCTTTGTATTAAAATAATAAAGGAATTCAATTGAATTTCCTGGTCAAATATGAAAAAGTCAGTTTCAAGTTCTCCCTTGGAAGTGAATTAATTCTACCAGTATTTTTGTGGACCCAAATAAGCATCCTTAGCTATCTGGTTTCATTTCAATCGAGTATACATGGTCCATGGCAAGAGACTGTGGGTGTACTAGGACGTTGGAGAGACTTATGAATACCAGCCCCTAATAATAATACCCTGTTATCTCTGTGCTGCTGGTTAATTCACTGCTGTGCTTTCCTATCCTTATTTCAGTTTAGACTAATAATGACCTTTTTGAACTAGGTGGTCCAGAAATTTTTATCTGAACTTTAACATGTGGGAGAAGTTAAGGCACAGAGAGGGATGCTGACCTTCATAAACCATGGTCTTCTGATTAAAAAAAAATCCCTGTGTGTTTTTCTCTATGTATATGGTTAGCTATTGCAAAAATAATGCTGTGTAGCAAATCAACTCTCAGATTCAGTGGCTTAAAACAATAATTGTTTATTTTCACTCAAGGTTCTGCAGTTCAGCTGAGACACAGCCCATCTAGATTGGGTTCAGCTGGTTGGTTTTGCATCTCACTTCAGATCTGCAAGTAGCTGGAGTGGCTCTGCTCACATGACTCTCATCCTCCTTTTGGGATCATGGTCAGTCCAGGGTGTATTCTTTGCATAATGAAGCCAGAGAGTCAAGACTTCTTAGGCTTAGAGCTGGGACACTGTCACTTCTGCTTCATTATATGCCCAAAGAAACTCACATAGTAAACTCAAAATCAAGGGGAGGGAGAATATACTCCACTCCTTCAGTGGGAAGAATTGCAGAGACACATGGAAAACTGTGTGTGGATGCAGAGAGGGGGTGAAAGATTGAGGTAAAAAATTGCAACCCACCCAGTTTAATTCATTCTTTTGTTCACTAATTTATTTTTCCACTCAGGTCCAAACAATGTGCCTGGCATTCTGTAAGTTGTTGAGGACACAAAGGTAAATATAAAATGTTTATTAGCAGACAGTTTTGGCAGAGCATGAGATGTGCTATGAGAGAGGCAAGCACAGAAAATCTTGAGAGCAGATACTTTCAAGGTCCATAATTTTTTTTTAAATAGGGAGCCAAGAGATGAATCGATGAAGGAAAAAAATGAAAACTGAAAAAATGTTGGTGTTGGTTTCGCTTGTATTTTAACCAGTGAATCCAGTTATAGCAGACATTTAAGCTGGTTTATAGGTTGCAACAGTCCCCTGCTAGTTGTTTTGTTAACTCCTGTTTCCCTTTTAATATTATAGCAAAAAACAAAAAAACAAACAAAAAACCCCCCAAACCGAAAAACAAACAAACAAGAAAAACCCTCCTAGAACACTTGGTTAATTTTAAAGCAAAGTGTGGGGAGGAAGATGTGTGGCATCATTTATCCAAGTACATTTAGCAATGAATTTAAGAGGAAAGAATGTGTCTGGGAAGTGGCAGTGAATAAAAAGGAGATGTGGGGCAGGTCCTGGGAATAGTAGAATAATAGCATAATAATAAATACTACCACCTATTGAGCTCTTTGTGCCAGGCATGATGCTAAGTGCTTTGCATGAGGTAAGTAGTATTAATAATCCTATTTTAAAGATGAGTGGAGTGGGGTCTCAGAGTAGAGCAAAGTGATCCAATTTCCTGGCTGAATGGTGAGCAGAAAAACGATGAAGCCATAGCCTCCCAGGTCAGCACCATGGACAGCAGACTCTCCTGCCTGAGAACCCGCGGGTAAGATTCTGCAGGGTGAATTTCCATAAGCAGAATAATAGAAATGTTTTGGAGCAGATTATTTATAACATACCCACCCTTTTCCCTAGAATGAGCTTTGATAACTAGGAACCACTTTTTTGCTAAGGGCTTGATAGTGTTTGTTGGGTGGGGACTGGGGAGGGGGCAGTTTGGGATATGAAAATTTGAAGACAGGATCTGGGAAAGAGCCATGTTCTTCTGCATAATAAATCAGCAGTGAGAGATTTGGAAGCAAAATTGGAGAAGGCAGTGAGAAACTCCCAGGGAATATGTGGATAGTTAGGAAGGAGTAGTCCCAAGAGGGGACAGGGAATAGAGGGGACTTGGGGCTAAAAGAGAGAGAACTAGGGAAGTGTTAAAAGAAGAGTCCAATGGGGCATGTAAAGCAAATCTTCATCTTCTTTACTAAATGTTCAGTAAACCGCAGGCCACTGACTCACATGCAACTGGATTTATTTGGGAGCTTGAAGCAGAGCCTGAAAGGGACAGTAAGATCTGTGTCCCACATGTGAAGCATGCAAATTAAGATTGACTGGCTGGAGAGTTTTTTCACTGTGTGTGGTAGTGAAGACCTTCTAGAGTTTCAGTTCCTGTGTTTCAGCCTGGTCTCCCTAGTCACCTTGTCTTTTGGAGGGCAGGAATGGTGCCTCTTCTACCTTCCTCCCTTCCATGGACTGGGACATTGGTGGGTACATATTACTACTCAAGACATACTGAAGAGTTTTTTTCCTCTGACTGAGTCCCATTCAGAAAAGAACCATGAGTTTTCCTTTGCTTATAGCAGTCAGAGTTCCAACAGTTTCCAAGTCATCAGCTTTTTATTTATTTATTTATTTTTTTGATGAAGTCTCACTCTATTACCCAGGCTGGAGTGCAGTGGCATGATCTTGGCTCACTGCAACCTCTGCCTCCTGGGTTCAAGCGCTTCTCCTGCCTCAGCCTCCTCAGTAGCTGGGACTACAGGTGCATGCCACCATGCCAGGCTAATTTTTGTATTTTTAGTAGAGATGGCATTTCACCATGTTGGCCGGGATGGTCTCAATCTCCTGACCTTGTGATCCACCTGCCTTGGTCTCCCAAAGTGTTGGGATTACAGGCGTGAGCCACCACACCTGGCTGTCATTGGCAATTTTAAGTAATCTTTCCCCTTGTTATCATAAGTGTACCTCAACTGGTCAGACCATGGATTTGAATTTCAGGCTCAGACACAATGGTTACAATGCTTATAAGATCAATATAGAAATACACTAATACCCAGAACGTCAGTTCTGCTTGTCCTAGGTCACAAGCAAACTCCCAGCCTACCAACAATTTGACCTAGCAAGGGAAACATGGGATGCACAGGGACGTCTGAGTGTGGAGTTCCCCATTCCCATGGAGACAACTGCTTTTTAATCCCAATTCAGAGTCCTTAGGGAGCAATTGACCAAGAAGCCTCCACATCTACAGAAGCATCTTCTTTTACTTGGGTCTAGAAATGTGGTGCAAAACCGCTGGGGGTGAGGCAGTGGTAGTGAGATGTTCTCAAACTCAGATGTGGAATCTCAATCATTGTCCTATAGAAACCACTATGAGCAATGGCTAAGGGTAGTTGAAAAATGCATGGGGTATTTTATTGATCAAATAGACTTTTGTCACTAGCCTAGAAAGCTAGCCACCAATTTTGGTAGGCAGTATGGAAAAGTTACTAGCTTTGGAGTCAGACAGACTTGAGTTTGAATCTTGGCTCTACCTCTTACTCACTCTGTGAGCTTGGGCATGTCCTGCTACCTCTCTGAGCCTCAGTTTCCTCACTTGTAAAATGGGGCAGTTGATATGAACTGATACTTAATAAGTTTGTTAAAATAGGGGAACTTCAGTAACAAAACCCAGCAAATCTCAGTGACTTAACACAATAAAATTTTATTTCTTACTCGTGTCACAGTTCAATGCAAGTCAGTAGAGGGACCTGGTCTGGCTCTATGCAGGCATTCAGGGACCCTGTATCCTTCTATTTAGTGGATGTAATTCCCTGGAGCTTGGGAGCCTTCTACTAGAGCCTCTGCATCAGGCAGGCAGATGGAGGAGAGAGGGCATGAAGGATTGAGCAGTAGGCATTTTTACGGGCTAGATTAGGAGGTGGTGCATATGATTTCCATCTATCTTCCATGCTCACATGGATGCACCTAATATTAGGAAGGCTGAGAAATGACTGTGTACCTAAGAGGAAAAGGTTACTGACTTGGTGAACAGCAAACCAGTGTCTGCCACTTCTACATTGTGAGGTTGTAATCAGGTGAGGTTGTAATAATAATAATAACAATAAATACAGATGGCGTGTCTTGATTCCATCAAGCACATCGCAGGACTCAATAAATGTTCTAGCAGCATTGTTTACACGGGAATGTGAGTTTTGCATTTCAAACAAGCAGCTTTAGAAAGGACTTTCAAATCTCAAGTCATTTGTTTGGCGCGTGCTGCCTTTTCTGTCCTTGGCTCCTCAGGAATTCTGATTACTAGGCCATGAGGGGTTAAACTACCCTGCTCTCCACAGATACTCAACAGCTGGATATCTTTCCAAGGGCCTTCAGCACTCTTCTTCACTGCAGTAAATACATCTGGCATTCCCTATTCTGAAAATACAAGCAACTAGTCAATTGGAAAAGGCGTCTGCTGATGGTAGCATGACAAGCAATATCCAGAACTGCTTGTAATCTCCTTCAGACATCCGCTTGCTCCTACCCAGCCCCACTGAGCACAAAGGGGCTCCCATTATCTTCACAGCCTTCTGTTGCCAAAAATGCAGATGAACCCTGACCTGATAATTCCACTCAACATGCCCTCTGAGCAAAGAGCCTTCCTTATGTGTTTACCCTGCCAGAATAGCAGATACGTGGGGGCACAGGGAGCAGGCTTCCAGGAGGTGGGCAGCTGCAGCACAGTGGAAGACATCACAGATTTTGTCTTTGGGAACTGAAAGATTCAGATCTGCAACTCACTAGCTACATGGCCTTAGAAAAGTCACTTTACCTCTCTTGCCACAGTTCCTCCTTGGTATAAAGAGCATGAGCCCATCCCTTCTTTATCTATGTCACAGGAGGTATTGGGACTTGAAATATGTACCTAAAATACATCTACACTGCTGACATAATTTACCTAACAAGGGGAGGGAGCAGCATGTTCCCAGACAAGTGGGTTGGGATACAGAGGTGAAAAGATAATCATCACATCTTAGGCCAAAAGGATCTGGTCTCTCTACCATTTATGGGCAAGAGGTGACAGGAAGGACCTTATCTCTAAGTTCTCTAGCCTTATTATGGGATACCCTGGATTAACTTTTGTGGGAGAAGGCAGGAATGCACGGGGTCATAGCCTGATAGGGAATAGTGATTCCTCCTTTCCCAGAACAGGATTTATGAGGGAGAAATGAGAGGATCACCCATTGAGGCCAAGAGATCTCAATCCCATATCAGTGGGATCACGAGGATAATGACAGTTCTTGACATTTGTACCACATTTTATCATTTACAAAGCCTTCTTCCAGGCAATATAATATCACATTCACTGCACACAATAATCTTCATAAAACTGAGGTTCAGTGATGTTGAGTACTTTGCCCAAGATTCCAGAACAAGATCTGTATGATTCTAGGCCAGGCGTGGTAGCTCACATCTGTAATCCCAGCACTTTGGGAGGCCGAGGTGGGTGGATCACTTGAGGTCAGGAGTTCTAGGCCAGCCTGGCAAACATGGCAAAATCCTGTCTCTACAAAAATACAAAAATTATCCGGGCATTGTGGTGTGTGCCTGTAGTCTCAGCTACTCAGGAGGCTGAGGCAGGAGAATCACTTGAACCCATGAGGCAGAGGTTGCAGTGAGCTGAGATCATTTCACTGCCCTCCAGCCTGGGTGATAGAGCAACTCTGTCTCAAAGAAAAAGAAAGAAAGAAAGAAAAAAAAGATACATGTGATTCTAAATTCTAAAGTTTTAGTTCTTCCCACCCATCCTTGTGCTGTTTTGCCTCTTTGTTCCTAGGCACACCTAACAGTAAAGTTTTTCTTCTACAGACTGGACATGGACAGATGCAAACTCTCAGATCTTTTTTGGATGAGAAAATAAGAATGCCTCTCTGATTCTCTGTATTCCTAACTGTGCCTTGTACATGGTAAAGTGCCCTCTAATGGTTATAAGATAGAAGATTGAGAGAGCAAATGGGCAGGAAGTAGAGAAAGACTTGGGTGTTGACAAAAGTTCAGAAATGAATAACCACTGGTATGGTGCTGTGTGAGCTGAAGGAGGAGGAATTAAGAAAGTGGGAGACAAAGGCCAGGTGTGGTAGCTCATGTCTGTAAACCCCGTACTTTGGGAGGCTGAGGTGGGTGGATCACTTGAGCCCAGGAGTTCGTGACCAGCCTAGGCAACATGGTGAAACCCCATCTCTCCAAAAACAAGCAAGCAAGCAAGCAAGCAAACAAACAAACAAAAACCAACCAAACAAACAAAAACCATACCAAAAAAAAATTACAAAAATTAGCTAGGTGTGATGGCATGCACCTGTATTCCCAGCTATTTAGGAGGTGGGAGGATTGCTTGAGCCAGGGAGGTAAAGATTGCAGTGAGCTGAGGTCATGCCACTGCATTCCAGCTGGGGTGACAGAGTGAGACTGTCTCAAAAAAAAAAAAAAAAAAAGGCTCTCTCACATGCTGTCTAACATTCAGAAAAGTGAAATGTTAAACATGGGCCTTCCTTTTCCAAAGGGTAGAGTACCCAAATGGGCCATAGAGAAACTTAGAGGAGCTCCTAGTAAAGCAAACTCTCTGAGGGCCACAGGGTAGGATTAAAGCTTCACTCAAATGGGTCTGGGGCAGCTGGGTTCCTACTCTGTATAGAAAGGCTAATTAGACTCTGGACTCAGCCAGGGCAGGATGGGAGCCCAGGAGTCTTCTGTTGCAGTAAGTGGGACACAGGTTAGAAATTTCATGTGGGGCATGTGCAGCATCAACAGGGCAGTGATTCAGGAGAGAAAGCTCAGACCTGCTTCTCCTGGGATGGGGAGGAAGTCTGGCTCTGAGAATACAACATAGGGGCAGACCTGGGGGGCCTGAGGTCATTGCAAATGTAGGCAGCAACTACAGGGCCAACATCCACCCTGGTGATAGAAGGATGGTTGAGTCACAGCACGAAGACCCAGCCCATCAGCGGCACTGAGGTGAAGGGAGGACGGAGCTGTGATGGTTAATTTCGTGTGTTAACTTGACTGGGCTAAGGGATACCGAGGTGGCTGGTAAAACATTATTTCTGAGTGTGTCTGTGAGAGTGTTTCTGGAAGAGATTAGCATTTGAATGGGCAGGTTGAGTAAAGAAGATTGCCCTACTGATGTGGGCACCTAATTCACTGGGAGCCTGAAAAAAAAGTGGAGAAAGGGTGAATATACCATCAGCCCCCCAGTTCTCAGACCTTCAGGTTTGGACCAGAATGACACCACTGGCTTTCCTGAGTTTGCCAATGGCAGATCGTGGGACTTCTCTGCTTCCGTAACTGCATGAACCAAGCCCTCATGATAAATCTCATTCTGTATATCTACGTAGATCTTATTGGTTCTGTTTGTCTGGAGAACCCTGATGAATACAGAAGCCTTTGAAGAATGCAGAGAGCAGAGGGTTTTCTGAGTTGGCCGAATGGGAAGATAAATTTTCTGGCAGGTACTGTATGTGTGAGAGATGGAGAGACTTCCTTCCTGAGTCCACCGCAGGAATGAAGCATTGAGGGTGCTTCAGCTAAGTTGGGAGTGACTCACCTGCCGAGGACATGGAGTACCAGCCCCATGGTTCTGCCAAGGAGGAGACACAGGGCAAACCTCCATGCAGGCTCTTCCTGCCTTGCTGCTTCCTTTGGAGGCCCTCCTGGAGGTGGGGGGTGTTGCAGGCAGCAGCCACTGCACAGCCACCTTGCCCTTCAGGATTCACAGCCCAGCCCATCCTCCCTGATGAATGTGACCCACCACCAAAACCCCATCAGCCGCCAAGACAGAGGAGGTCAGGCCCAGTGGCTGCAGACAATGGCCTTATCGGCTGCTGCTAGTGAGGGTATAAGCAGGGGATTGGATGGTATCATTCTAATTTACACGGGATTTTGTTTCTTTCCAGGTACTTAGCATGTGGATCTAGGTGATATCAAAGGCAGAGCATTATACAATAAGTAGGCTTAACCTCCATCTCACCCCCTCTCATCCTTCTGTCTCTTCATTGAGGCCACGAGGAGCTGCAGCTGGGGTTGCCATGGTGACCAATTAGGATTACTGAGATGTTCTAGCAGAGAAAAAAGGGAGTATCGATTTAGCTTTGACAGTGGGGCATCTGGGGACCAGGGGAGCCCAGGGTTTTCAGCATTAATAGGGGGCAGAGTGTGTCACCCTCAAGGCTGTCCTGGGGTTGTGTTGCTTGTGGGTTGGACAACATGTGTAGTAGAGGCCTCTGAATGATTGGAGCTTATGCAAAAGTGCTGAGAGGTGGGTGGGGGTATCAGGAGTGAGGTGGGAGTGATCCCATTCCAGTCGTAGGAGTGACTGATCCTTAAGGGAAATGGAATTCCTTGGCTCAGTTAGTGGGAAGTTTAGGTGCCCAGACAGGTTCACCCCAGCAGTAAGTTTCCTGTCAATTAAATATTTCCAGGTGGTCTGATGCACTGCCCTGCCCTGGGGGTGTAGAAACTAGAGAGGAGTGCACAACATGGACCTTGACTCTCAGGAGCTTTGAATGGGGCAAAACACATGGTACTATCACATGCAAAATCAGGATCCTCAGATGATTATGAAACCTGAAGCCACGAGGACACGCAGGGTCCAGGAAGACTTAGGGGGCAGATGGGGCTTGAGGCTGAAATAATACAGCTGTGTGGCTGTGGACAAGTCAGGGAACATGACTGAACCTGTTTACCCTTCTGTAAACAAAGGCTAATGATACACTGAATAGGAGGGTGTATTAGTCTGTTCTCACACTGCTATAAAGAACTGCCCAAGACTGGGTAATTTATAAAGGAAAGAGGCTTAATTGACTCACAGCTCAGCATGGCTAGGGAGGCCTCAGGAAACTTATAATCGGGGTGGAAGGGGAAGCAAACATGTCTGTCTTCACGTGACAGCAGGAAGGAGAAGTGCTGAGTGAAAGAGGAAAAGCTCCCCTTATAAAGCCATCAGATCTCATAAGACTCACGGTCATGAGAACAGCATGGCAGAAACTGCCCCCCATGATTCAGTTATCTCTATCTGGTCTCACCCTTGACATGTAGGGATTATGGGAGCTACAATTCAAGGTGAGGTTTGGGTGGGGACACAGCCAAACCATATCAGAGAGTTATAAAGATTGGAGCATACACTGGTGAAGTGCTTGGTACATTCTAAGTGTAGGGAGCTGAGCTGAGAAGACCTGGGGACAGAGAATGGGCAATTGGACAAGTATGGGGAAGAGGGTTTGGAGACACAAGGGGGGAAGTGAGGCAGCTTCTGGATAGAGGAGGTCTCTAGTTGGGGCCTAGACAGCACATGGTCAGAGTGAGAGGCAGAGAAGAGTGTTGGTGGCCACGGAGGGGGATAGAGGAAGAGGGAGCAGAGAGGCAGAAGGACAGTTTGAAGCATGGAGAGGCAGACATCCCCAATATCATGAGGGGAGACTTTTTTCCTTTTATTCATCCCAAAATTCAGAGAAGTAGATTTATCTAAAGTTCCTGGGAAGTAAAAAGGGAGTGAGAGGAATTCACCAGCAGTTACCTCATCTCTAGGGAGAAAGGTGGTCCTGTCCCAGGGCTGGGTAGGCCCATGCTGAGTCTGAATCAGCTGGTCCTCTTGTCTGGTCTATGGGGCATCTTCTGGAATGGACCTCCCTTTCGCCCTCTCAGGAACCAGGGCTAAACTAACTGAGTCCGTGCCTCTCAGGGGCTATTCTAGCCAGACCACACTCAGAGCAATCCCTGCTTCTGCTCCCGTCCTGCACCCCACAGATGCCCCAGGGCTCTTAATTAGAGCAGAGCAATGAAGAGGACCCAGGCAGAGCAGCTTCTTCCTCCTCCCTGCCCCCATCCCCTGCCTCTGTGGGATTTAATAACTGCCCTCC